>NW_017265140.1:1242968-1658893 GCF_001638985.1 Phycomyces blakesleeanus NRRL 1555(-)
TCTACTCACGTTCATATATATATATATATATAAGAATTTGAAAGAATCTCTTGTATGTAAAGAAATATTTTGTTTTGATCATTTTTTTGTAATGAGCAGCATATTTTTTTGGTGAAAATTACCTATAAAATTTGGTGTTCTAATGATTTTTTATTTTAAACAAGTCACTGGTTGGCTCGTTGTCTAAGTTTGTAACCCCACTAAAAACTCTGTGATAACTTCTTATTATTTGCATATGTATGCTTTGACAATATACAGATACAGATTCAAGCAGTGAAAGATTCTGACAAGTTGTAATTGGATAATATAAGCAAATATGTCTTTATCCACAACAAAACAGGCTTCTTTATGTTGATGTATTTGAATATGAAGCATTAACTATACTTACTGATAGTGACAGCATTATAAACATAGCAGTATATAATATGTATTATGAACTAATTTTAAACTTTTTAAAAAAAAGGTGTGGACAATCAAAATTAAATCTGATTGGCTAAGTTCAAGATATACTTGTTTTACGCATTTTGCCCTTTTTTGAACTTTTAGTCTCTCTACACCAATTGTTTTGTCAAAAGATTGTTGAGTCTCAACTTTATTTAGGCTGTAGTTTTATAAACTCATTGGTTCTAAAAATACTAGCTGCATTTATTCAGTACTGTAATCTTTCATGACTTAAACATTTGTTCTTCCTTGTCTCTGTCAAAATATATATTGAGGTTTTTTCTACTGTTCATTAACATGAATTGCTGAAGTGTCTTCATAGACGTCAGACTATTTTTACCACCATAACGTTTGTATTATATCTTATATTTGTTTTTGATAGCATAGTTATCTTCAGTCAATAAAGATATTTTGCTGTTAAAGTTAGACATGTTTTTTTTGTAATAAGGTGTTAAGCAAAAAAAAGATGTAAATATGAAGAAAAATATTAATTGTATGTTTCCTGAATTATACAACAATTTTTTATATAATATTTTATTAAATGATATATAATCTTAGTATATGAATATCATTAAAATTTTGATTAAATTTTGATATTTTATTATTTGGTGTTCTCAACTACAAATTTATATCATTGGCTAACATTCACACAAGAATTTGAGTGATCAATCTGGCTAAGTATTCCCAATATAAATAAAATTAAAATATAAAATTAGAATTGGGAGTTTGAGACTTTGTGACTGATTAAAAAGATTAAAATTGATTGAAAAAGAAACTGGTACTGTGGCCAATAAATATTATAATGCATTGCATCAAAATATGATGTGTATTAAGTTATGATGTGTGATGCAACTGGTTAGAAATATAATATATATTATATATCTAGTTATATTCTTGTGATTTTGCTGAGAACAATTCAATAAGAAGGAATTTAGATAATGAACAGGACTTAAAATAGATGGAAACAGATATATGGACAACAGATAAACAGATAGGCAGACAAATGGATAAGCAGATAAGCAAACAAACAGATAAATGGATAAACAGATAAACAGACAAATAAACAAATAAATAAATGGATAAACAGATAAGCAGACAAACAGACAAGTCAACAAACAGACAAGTCAACAAACAGTGAGATAGTACTGATAGATTCTAACAGTGTGCAACTTAGTATTTCCTGCAGAACAATAGCTCAAGCTCAGTTATGATGTTCAAAACAAATATAGAAGAAAACTGGATAATTTTTACTGGGATAAAAACGTTTCTCTTATATATTAATTGATAACTATGTACAAAGTGATAATTTAGATACATTTTATAGTAAATAATGATTATTAAGAATAGTGTACAGGTCTTTGAATATAATCATAAAAGGAGATAATCAATAATAATAAAAAGTAATCAAAAGTAAAAATAATTAAACTACTAAAAAAATATGCACTTTTGGGAAGCATGCTAAAGAAGTAATATCAAGAAGTGTAAAGAAACAAGTGCAATGCAAAGGAAAGCAAGCTAAAAAGAAAATAAAAATCAAAGAGAAAAATAAAAAGAAAAGAGAAAAAACAATTTCAGAAAAAATAAAAGGAAAAAGATTTTAATTTTTAGAAAATTGGTTTTTGGAAAAAGGCGATTTTGTGAAAATGAAAGAAAGAAATTAAAATTAAAATTAAAACTTTTGAAGAAAAATTAAAAGGGGTTTTCAAAAGAATGTCTGAACTTGGTAGAATATGATTTTTAAACTATGGCCAAAAACATTACCACACTATATTTCAAAATTGTTGCGAGTGGTATATTGTTATGTATACAAGATGTACAAGAAAAGATAATTGTATATAAGAAGAGGAATTAAAAGAAGAAATTGAGAGCTTGGGTTTGATATTGGATAAATTGAGATAATAAAATAGTCTCTTTGTTACCAAATAGACCAGTTAAAGAAATAAAAAGGGAAACTAACACTAAGGTAAGAGTGTAAATAATTTGAATCATTAGAGAAATAGTTAAACTAAAAGAAGTGAAGTAAATAATAGTAATTCTAAAGAGTTAACTATGAGAAAAAAATGTTTAATAGAGTAAAAGATTTAGCTAAAGGGAAATTTATTATGATAAATTTACTAAGAGATAAATAAAAGAAGAAATTGGGACAAAATAATAAAATAAAAGGAGATGACCAATATTCTATGAAGACTTGACAGAAAAATAAAATAAAATAGAAGAAATTTTACAAGAGAGATCAGAGATAATAGACAGTGTCTTGAAGAAAACTTGTATCAGAAAAATTTGGCAGTTGTTTATTGATTGATTTTAAAGAGATATTTATACTATTTTATGGATAAAATATATAGTAAAAATAGGCTAGATAAAACTCAATGAGATAATTGTAGATAAAAATATAAAGAAAAATGACTATATAAATATTTTGTCATGAAAGAAGAAATAGATGAAGTTATAATATATAATTACAAGAAAAAAATATTGGGAAGAAGTATGTTATAAATAAAGGGAAAAACTATTCAGTTAACAATTTTGGTAAAGTAGTGTTTGAGAGGAAGCGTCACATTTAGTGTGCAGGAATAAAATAAAAAGAAAAGGGAGAAAACAATTTCGGGAAAAATAAAGAGGAAAGATTTTAATTTTCAGAAAATCGGTTTTTGGAAAAAGACGATTTTGTGAAAATAGAAGAAAGAAATTAAAATTAAAATAGAGTGGATGTTGTGTTGTGGCAAAATGCCCACTGCCATATTTGTTAAAATCATATTGCTTGGTTTAAATTTTTGTATTTCAGCTTATGGGCGCTCTACTTTCAAATTGCCACAATTTTTTTCATTTTGCCACAAATTCTTTCAAATTGTCACAGAATTCTTTCAAATTTTCACAAATTACTTTTTAATTGCCACAAAATTATATTTCTTTCTTTCTCGTTTATACACATTTACACACGTAATACACCATATAAGCTATCTAAAAATGCTTGTTGAAGCACTTTCCAGAATTGTCTGTATGCTTGATGTTAAAGCTAATCATTCTAAACAAAGAAACAAGAAAAAAAGTTTGCAAGAATTGATTTAGAGACACTAAGTGATGATACATGCAAGAAAGAGTTTAGATTTATTCTATCTGAAGTAATATACATGTTGATAAACAGCTTTTGTTGAAGTAACATTATTAATAGATAACTTTTGTATTTATGTTAGATCAAAACAATGTGAGATGCAATGAAACTGTCTTTATATTTAGAATTTAAACGTAGCAAAAGTTACACTGTCCATATTGAAAGAGAATTTGCTTTTGCTTTGATTTTGTACCGGCATACTTTCCCACAAAAATACACTACAATGCAAAGCGTATGGGGCATGTCTGCCAAGACACTAGGTTTAATAGTGAACAAGTTCACAGAATTGTTGCTAAATAAATTCAAAAATAGATTCGAGTTTGACACTTGCCAGTTTTCTTCTGAAAACTGTAAGTGGTTTGCAAAAGCTATATACAAAAAAAGTAATATTATTATTATGTATTTCTTTTATTGCTCTACTTACTGATATAATGGGACTTTACTAATGACATAGACTGTTTTAGGTAAGATCTTCCCAAATGTTGTTGGCTTTGTGGATGGCACTATGCAAAAAGTTTCCCGTCCAAGTTCTTACAAAGATCAGAAACTGGTTTATAATGGCTGGAAGGTAATTATTGGATTTTTAAAATGACTAGAGAATTATTTCATAGCATTAATTCTTTGCTTGATTGTATAATAACAACTTTTTTTTATTGAGTAGCATATACATTGCATTAAGTATCAGGCTATTGCAACACCTGATGGTATTACTAGCAGCTTGGTTGGTCCGTTCATTAGATCTAGTCATGATGCTAGAATATTTTACAAGTCAAAAACATTAGATTGTCTAATCGTGTATCTTAATTATATTTCCAAGGATGATAATGTTCCATTTGAATATGTAGTATACGGAGATATGGCTTACTCTAAATTGGATAAAGTCTACAAATCTTTTCCTTTAAGCGAAGTCAACAATGATAGTAAGATATTGAAAAAAAGATATACATCCTGTAAAATTGTCTTTTGTTTAATAATCATAATATTATATCATTGCTTATATGCTTAGAGCTGAAAAAAATTAACAAGTCAATGAGAAAAACCAGAATTCAAGTCGAGATAAAATTTGGAAAGGTGTCGCAATTATTTAAATTCTGCAAGTACAACTATGGAATGAAGATATTTGCAAACACAAAGCCAGCAACAATATATATCTTGTCAACTCTTTTCAAGAACTTCCATACATGTATTAATGGCTCAGCAGGCTCTAAAATTTTTAAGCTTCAGCCGCCAAATATCTATGATTATATCAAAGCTCTTATGTGTGAACACCAGCCAGAAGACACTATTGATAACTACAAAACTATTTTGAATAATGCATCAAATTTAGTAGAAACTGTCACTGTTCCTGATAACTAATAAAACAATTCAAATACTTGTAAACTTGAAAATAGAGTAAATCTATTATCTATTTACTTGTTATTTTTATAAGATTCAACAAAGGCAGAAATAGAGTCAGCAATTGTTGAAAGAGATTTAGCAAGAGCTGAATTAGATTTGGCAATAGCCTTATTCGAATCAGCAATTGCCTGATTTGATTCAGCAAGAACTGCATTTGACCAACTTATTTTCTTCAACTCCTCCAGTACAAGATTGTTGGTGTGCTGTTGTTGTTGAAGAATGTCCAACTGTTGCTTCAAAAGGCTCACAGACTCGTTGGTTGTGCTTGCAGATTGGGAATTTTTTCTGCCATAAGAGATGTCAGAGTCAGAGTCAGAGACAGAGTCAGAGCTGTTGTCATCACTGCTTAAGTTTTCCCGGCCATATGTTGCAATGGCTATCATTTTTTTGTTATAGTTTTTTTTTCTTTTTCTTTTATTTTGGTTGCCTTGTCTTTGGCAGCCTTCAACTCTTAATAATCCATAATCTATAAGGGAGAAATAATCAATTACCTAAACTATTTTTTTGCGTTTATAGCTGCTTAAACATATGGCTGTGTATACATCGTATACCAGTCTTTGGAGGTTCTCTGGAATGTGTGGGTTGGACACAGGCAAGAATCTCTCATTGTCTTTGTTGACGACCAGATTCAACTTCTTGAACAGCAAATTCTTTCTTGCTCTGGCATCCTTTGCTGTAAGTGGGTGCAGATGAGTTTGCTTAATACTGTTTATGTTGGCTGTAATCTCATTCCATGCCAAGGACTTGTTGCCATGATTATTGGCAAAAGGGCAACAATTGTAGATCAATTGCATTAGTGCAATCTCTCTAGCCATGTCCCACTGTCCTCATTCACCAGTCGAGGCTTTCTCTTTACATTTTTGAGCCTTTCGCAAAGTCTCCTCTGCAGAACTGCTTGATGATACATCAACATCTGGATCATTAGATCCTGACGCAGTTGCAGATTGCGCGTGCTTGCTCTGGCTGTTTGCTTCATTTTTATTGTATACATTTTTTAAGAAAATAAGGGAAAAGACCAAAAAATATTTAAGTGAAAAGAGAAATAAAGTAGAAAGTATGTATGTAAGTATATCTTATATATACTTGAAATATTTTGCTTAATTGTTGAAAATATATATAAAAAACTGCATATCTATTTGTTTGTGCTGGTAAAAATTGAATGCTATGTGCATATGGCAACTATAAAAAATTGTGACAAATTGAGGTCATTTTACCATAGAATTATAGCAAAATGAGCCTAATTTACCACAATTTCCCTCTAATTTTCCAGTGTTTAAAATGCCTCGAAATTTTCATATCCCGATGTTCTTATTTGGGCGTTATGGCAATTTGATTCGATTTTGCCACAACACAACACCCACTCTAATTTTTGAAGAAAAATTAAAAGGGGTTTTCAAAACAAAGTCTGAACTTGGTAGAATTTGGTTTTAAGCAACGCCCAAAAAAAACTATTATACGACGTGTTAAAATAAAGTTAGGGACTATGGCCCAATGGACAAGGCGTCTGACTACGAATCAGGAGATTCCAGGTTCGACCCCTGGTAGTCTCATATTACTTTTTTTAAAATAAAAAACGTCGTTTCTGTGTCAGAGTTGACATTGGTGAACAAAATCGGTAGTTATGTGTCGTTCCTGATCTGGGATGGTCTTCCTTTTACTATAGCAAAGTCAAAAGGTCAAACCCACTGGGGATCGGAAAGTATATGTAAAATCGAAGAGAGGATAAAAGGTGCTTTTTATTGATAGAAATTGAATTGTCTTATATAGTTCTCTAAACAAATACTGCGCATTATCCGCAGTAAACTATTATACTATATTTAATTACAAGAGAAGTCCTTTTACTGTGGTTGATGCTCAGAAGATGTTACTGTGGTTAATCTTTATAAGACATTACTGCGGTTCGTTATCTATGAGGTATCTTTGACATACAGAACTGCTGCGGTCAATTATCCCGATTTCTCAGATTCATCAAAATAATGTCCGATATAAGCAACCAGTAAGAGTTGACTTTTTAGGATAAAAGATCTTGACTTTTGCTGATTGGTCTTTCATAGATGTTTAAGATGGTGAATATATTTGTAGAAGATATTACTGAACAACAGGCATCTAAGACATATTATTGTAGCTATTCTTTTAGCCAGAAATCAATTATCATTTTATATAAATAGTCAAGAAGTATATTTAATAAAAAGCATCTTCATTCTTATCTAAAAACTATTCTTAAAATCTTGACGATCCCCAGTGGTATTGATTCTGCGACTTAGTTACAAGTGCCAGAAAAGAAATTCCAGATTGAGACTTGATACCTGATCTAGGCTATCTTCCAATTCACTGTAAACGTAGCCAAATTGGTCAAGCTTTAATAACACAGGAGTAAGCAAATAAGAGAGAGGATAAAAAGATGATTTTTATTATTTTGATTTGGGTTACACTGTAGAAAAAAAAGTGCAAGTACTCACAGAAATAATTGCATATCTGCAAAATCCATGTAACTTTGTAAAAATCATATCAATCTTACTAAATTTAGAGTGTTTTAAACCCCTTTTAGAAGCTGTGGACCTGCGATTAATCTTTTTTTCATGGGTTAAACTCAGACGTCTATTTTAAGTGAGAAAAAAAAGACGACTGTTCTTTTTTGTTTACAATTTTGATCAAGGTTACAAATATAGCCAATCAATCAGATATACCGTTAATTTGGATTTTCTAGTGATACGCAATTTTAAATAAAATGATAATGACAATCAACTTCGTTGAGTAATATCTGAATAAGATGAAAGGTTTATATATATTTATTAAAAAGAAAGAGGGAAAAAAAGAAGAAGAAAAAACTACTGGTTGTGGGTCAGCAAGGGCCAGACAATATCTCTAATAGCCCCATTCTTAGTATCGTGAATGAGGCCAGCCATCCCCTTGAAGGACTTCACGTCTACTATCCTCATCTCGCCCTGCG
Organism: Phycomyces blakesleeanus NRRL 1555(-); assembly: GCF_001638985.1. NCBI lineage: Eukaryota > Fungi > Mucoromycota > Mucoromycetes > Mucorales > Phycomycetaceae > Phycomyces > Phycomyces blakesleeanus. The sequence goes on from NW_017265140.1 coordinate 1,250,870, forward strand.
AGTGGTTGCTCGACACAGGGAAGAGCATGCCCAGCAAGGGTCTGACATTGGAAAGACTCTTGGTGGCTGCAAAGAGCCTGGTCACTCCTTTGACAGTGTGAGAAAAGAATTTGTGGACAAATCCATAACTTTCAAAAAACATAATTAAATTATGATTAATATCAACTTTTAACAATGTAGAATATAACTAACAACACTTACTCCCACATATGTTTGAGCACAACAAGATTGTTAGCTCAAACATGTCTACTGTCAAAGGAGGACCGGACTCTGTAAACCACCAAGTCTTTCCACATCTTCGTAGTGTAAACCACTAAGTCTTGTTCCTCGAAGGGGGAAACTCCTTCTCCTGCCCAGAAAGGCACCAACTGTTGGATGAGATCCTCTCATTCCATGCCAATGGTGTTGGCCAACTTGGCCATGCTATACCTGGTTGGACTGGACCACAGCTGAGGACCAGCAACATCATCACTTGCAACCTCAAAGTTGCTGGTCCTTCTGTCAGCTGGTCCAGTCCTGGCTGGACGGTTGCCGCGGCAGTGACTGATGGCTGCCATCCGGAAAAGAACATTTTCCATGTTTTTTCCGGGCTCCTTCCTGGACTTGATCGCAGAGGTATAGGCACTGATTGTGCATTCTATCAGACGGCAGCTGTAAGCCCGCAAAGGGCCCATTTCCTGCAACATGAAACCAAGATGAATCAGCATGTGCTGGTTCATCACAAATATGTTGGATTTCAACTTACTATCCGAAATCTTGCACCTCAGGAAGGAGTGCCAGTGGCCAATTGCCCTATAAAACTCATTAAAAACCAGATAGAAATATATATCTAAGTGACTTACTGCTCCATGGCAACAATGTTGCTGGCAGTGATGCTCCATTGTTGGACAATGGAGCACGCCAGCACCAGGTCTCTCATGGCCTGCTTTGCATCTGCAAAGCAGAGATGGTCGATTACCATGGTTGGTACAACAAACAAGAGGAAGTCCATCTAATTGACAGCCTTCCTCTTGCTGTTCGATTCCTTAATCGACCTCCACGTACCGGTAAATGCCGTGGGTATATCTGCCCTGGATGTGCTGACTGCTTTTTCGATGTCATCTAGGCTAACATCCAGGGCAAAGAGGTACTCAAGTCGTTGCAGGCGTTCTTGGAGGTGCATTCCATAGGATTTTCTGCCCGGGCCTGCAGTCCCAGGGCAGAATTTGCCACCAAGGGCTTGATAGAGCTGGTGCCCTGTTCTATGACCTAGGAGGTGCATCTCGTCCTGGCCAAAGAAAGCAGAACTGGTGAGTGTGGGTAACTCTGCAAAGGCATTGTATCTCTCACCACCAGGTCTCTAAAATGATGTTAGTGGTTTTTTTTTTGATATTTCATAACTTACACTTCCTTCGGCTTTGCGAATACTCCCTACGTCTCTCATAGGGGCAGGACCCTCGCTCTCCAGGAAGCACATAGTCTGGGCAATGCTTTCACTACGCGCAAAACAATGGCGGCAGCCGTATTGTGCATTGTGATGCATAAGGTTCATCAAGTCAGAGACAGCTGGAGTATCTCCAGTTGCCATGACAAGATGAACCTTACACACCACATACTAGTCTCTGTCCCAGCACTTCACTCCACTTGTCTGCAAGGCTCGCAGGTTGGCAAGGATGGGCTCCAAAAACGAAGCAATGTTCTTTGGGTGCTTAGGCCCTGGGATGATGGCCAGCTGCATCATGTTACCCTTCTTATACCTAAATATATTATATTAGTATATATAAATATACATCTAAATCAATGTGTTTTATTTACCTTTTGGCAGGGTTGATATTCATGTTAATAACATGAATGATGCTAGCTGATATGGCGGCGTCCTTGAAGGGGTTGAACTGGTCAACAAACATAGACACCACCATGTCACCCTGGCCAACAATCCCACCTGCGAGCAGTCTATAGATGCCATCTCCATCAAGAATATCCTTACGGACATTCGATTGGCCACCAGCCAAAACCTCCATGCCATAGGTAATCTTTGCCCATTCTTCAGGGTGAGCCAACTTGAAGCGTAATTGCTCCGAGAGAGGCACTACCTGATATGTCTGTACAGGTGATATAGTGCCTCTCTCACGCTGGTACCGCGCTCCATTTCAGTGAGGGCACACCTCATTCTCAACGATTGAGTTTCCAGGCTCGACATCAGGGAAACGAAAGCACCCACTGGCACACATGTCATACACCTGTGCCTTGACTGTGTATTCTTGCTTGAGCAAGGTATCCACCTTGTAATATGACAGAAGTGAATCCGTTTTAGCTAATACAATAGTAAGTATATGTAATATAGTAGATATGTGATAGTAATAAACTTACGGGATCCACGTTCTGTCATGTACTCGTTTACGATCTTGACAGACTGATTATAGATTTCACGAGAAACACTGTTCTCGAAAAACAAGGAGAACAACTCCAGACTAACGGCCTCAGCACTGCTGTTGGGAGTGTACATTGGTACAAACTGGTCGTACTCAATGTTGGCCTGCTCTGGTTCAGCTTGGGCCATTCCTTGGTTTCAAACACGTGTGAATCCAGGACCATTCTCTAATATATTTACACAGTTAATATTTAACATAAACATAATCATATGTAATAATGTTATTATTAACATTTTCTTTTAATTGTTCTTACCAGAGGTGTACTCCACCTCAACATTGCTGGAATTGGCTTCCATAGGAGAAGTGTCCTCTTCATTGGCCTCAACGTTGTTAGTGGCAGCAGCCAAGAAACCATCAAAGTCAATTGAATCATTGACAGAGGCTTTATCATTGATATCCATCATGTTGTAAGCTGGATAAGTGACATTGATATCCATTTGAGCGGGTTGTTGCTCAAAGAACGAATTGTCAAGCATATAACTGCTTGTTTCGTTTTCAGTAACAGGGTTAAGTAAGTCGTTAATGTTCATTTTGAATTGTTGTTTTGTATTTTAAAAAAATAGGGGTATAAGGTCGAAAAAACCACTTGGGATGTGATATTAATTTTTATTCCATCAGTGGACAGTGAAAAATTACAAGCACGCTAATTATCATGAAAATTTTTTTAAAGGGATTCTAGCTTTTTGTTTTTTATTTTTCCTTGTTGTTTTTGTTTTTTATTTTTCAGTTTTTCTTGTTGCTTTTGTTTAACTTTGTTTTTTTTATATTTTACATCTTCTTTACAGTTCTAAAAATGTCATCGCTCAACATTGCGCAATTAAACCTTTGACTGGTGATGCTGGAGACAGCATATGCCCGGCTTGAGGCCAGGTTTGAGGCCAGGTTTGAGGGCAGTGAGGCCACCACTGAACAGCCCGTCCGAGGTAACCCTCCTGATGTGAACCATTTGCAGCCAGTCATTGGTGGCAACACCATCCCACACCCTTCCCCCCAAGGACAACCTAACAGTTGGGTACTCTCAGCTGGGAGTGTTACTGCAGCCCTGGTATTACATTTTATCAGGGGTAACACCAAAGAAGCTCAGCTTCTTTACAGTGCCATTGGCAGACTTGCTCGCCAGCTTGTACAGGTAACAATGTCATGCTACCGTATGAATGGTATAGCTATACTATCGTGGGGTAGTCTTGCACCTAACCAGAGAAACATCCTGGTTAGAAACCTTGAGGAGAGAGCAGCCAGTAGAAATATTGCTCTTGATAGGTTTGAGAATTCCTGGGTGTCTATCTTTGTGCTTTCTCAGAGATGGAAAACTGCTGTCTCCAGTAGAAGACAGTAATAAAACGTAAGTTACTTTTAAATATAAAGCCATTTATAAGATCATAACTAATACAAATCAATTGTTTTGCTTTGTTTGTTTGTTTTTTATTTTATTATAGTAGACAATACTGAACTTTATAAGTGACATTTATAAAAAAACATAATAAAAATACTATTTTAAAAAAATTATTATCAAGTAGAAAGTAATTTGGTATATGCCTTGTATACTTCTTCTACTGTCATTTGTTTGTTTGTTTGTTTGTTTTGTTTTGTTTATTTTTGTTTTTTTTTCATTTTTTTGTTTTTTATTTTTTATTTTTTTTTTCTATTTTTTTTCTATTTTTTTTGTTTTTATTTTTTTTCTATTTTTTTTGTTTTTATTTTTTTTCTATTTTTTTTATTTTTATTTTTTTGTATATTCCAGGGACCAAAAAATAAAACAAAAATAAAAATAAAAACTTATTTTTATGTGATGCAATGTGTATTATTTGACCAATTAGAGATCCAACAAATTTAACAAAAAAGGGTTAGTTAAAAGTAATATACAAGTCTAATTGGCTTGAGGATGCTGAACAGCACTCGATCGAGTTTAATGCTATGGAATTCCACAAATCCGATTGGCAAAGAGTAGTAACACTAACATTGTATCACCTTGTTTTTATTGGCTGAATCCATATCTGCAAGTATGCATTTTTTACATAGTAATCTGCATTGGCGGAATTACAAATGCTGTTATTTTCTATAGTGTTATCTTATATACTTTTTGAAATGATTATTCATCTTTGACTACACTCAAGTATTGTCTAGTAATATTACAAATTATTATAAGTTGATTATAAATTTCTAAAATTACAAACTGATGAATAATCATTCTAATTCCTGCTTCTTTTGTAAGAACAAGTCACTAGAACTTGTATCACCAAAATTAAGCACTGTGAAGTTTTATAGAATAAAATCAACAGTAAAAAAGATTGAGACGTATATAAGAATACTTTGAGACTGTATATAGGTTGTCTTTATTAAAGAATACAAAGTTGTCCCTTTTATATCAAAACACAATCTGCTTTGTCAGTCACATCTTAATTTCTTAAGTCTGAGTTCATTTAGATATTAGAGAGCTGGTACTGCTATGTTTATAATTTAATCTGATTGCAGTGTTCTCATATTAACTCAGTGCTTACTGAGCTGTCATAATTATAGTACTTACTGTAATTAATTATTGGTCTTATTGATTTACTATAAGTAAAATAAATAAATTATTCATTTGTTCTTGTAATGATAGCTGTTTTACTATAATAATAGGAATGTGTTCTTAGATGTAATAAATCCAACAACCAAGTGTCTGGATCACCACAAGCACAACAAACTATTGTTTCTAATCTCTCTTGTCAAATTCTTGTCAGAGTTCCATTTTCGATCTGGGTTGTTCTTCAAATGCTATAACACAGTCAAAATTGGTCAAACCCACTGGGAATCGTAAACGAAGATAAAAGAATAAAAAGAGGATAGAAAGATAGATAACTTTTATTGAATGAAATAATGCCCTCTTTTATATCTTTTCTAAACCTACTCATCTATTATAAATGTCTGTTTCGGTTTCTATTCTACTTTTGTTAAGCTATATGCTTTCTAGTTCTTTTGTGAGCAAAAGGAAATCACTTTGGTTGTCATTCTCAAAAGAGAATTCTGTGTAATTGTCATCCTGATTGGCTGACAAGAATTTGGGCACGACAAGAGCTGACATTATAGATAGAAATTCTTAAGTCAGATATTCAATCAGTTACTTCTTTTAACAAATAGGGGGTATTCAGCCACATTGATTGCTCAAATTTTAAATTCAGAACGCAATATTATTGGACTAAAATTGTAATAACAATGATCAAAATTTGATCAAAAAGTATATGGCTCTCTGATTGGCTGAATCCTTACTTTTTTATATGCAATACAATATTGTTTTTATCTTTCTCCTTAATAAATCATAGAATTTACTGTCAACAAAGTCATGTAACACTTCTTTCACTCTGTATAACATGTTAAAATACAGTGTAAAACAACAAACAGTTGCTGCCTTAAAGAAATTGCATAAAATCAGAAAATTTGTAGTGAAAAAAAAAAAAAGTCTGGTACAATCTTTATCAACAAGTGCAGATGAGCTGTTGAAAAATATTTCAGAAGTTCTTGAAGAGGAAGTTGATGCAGAGTTGGAGAAGATAGCTGTTGTAGAGGATCTTGAGCAGAACCTTCAAGTCAACAGATACTTACACAAGGGTGGCAATACATTGCCAAAGCTTAAATTAAAGGAAGAAAAACTTGCTTTCCTCAAAGACCTAGATGCAGATGAGTTCAAAGAAGAAATCAGAATGTTCAAAAGCTCATTTAATAAGCTGTACAAGATAATCAAAGACTATTCTTTATATGTTACCAAAAGAACATAAGCAGACTGATGTAAAGCTTCAATTAGCTTTGGTCTTGGAGAGACTATGCTCAGATAAGAATGCTGTATTCTATAGCAGGCTTGCACAAAGATCTGGCGTTGGAGATAAGCATCTTTTAGTAAACTGACTTCTGTTAATCTATATAAACATATAATTAATCTATTGAACTAATTATTTTAAACTTATTAGAGGGCAGTGTCTTAAACTTCACAGTTTGTTTCTTCAAGGTAATGCTATCAATAGAAAACCTGTATGTTTTTTGGCCCTCAGAACTCAAGAAGGCACTGTCTTATTTTCTGCCAGTTCAAATTTGAAATTGACCTTTTGAGGCTTTTTTCTGTCAGAGACTTTGCAAGTGGCTTTTTGAAAAAGTTAATTTTTTATTGGAGATTTTTTTATTTCTTCCCTTTTCCTTCTCTTTTTCTTCTCTTTATTTTGAATACAAATTAAACACCAATCTCAACATGGCTAACCCAATTATTTATGATATTTCAAACATTCAAAATGTTTTAGTCAACTTGTCTTTGGAGGGAATTAAGATGCTTCCTTTTAAAGTAGGTATACCTGTAAAAGCTAGTGAATGGAGACGTTGTCTTGACCAAAGCAATACTCTTTGTTCAACAAAATGGAATAAAAAAATACATCTTGATTCAAAAGAATATATTTTTGGAGAAACGTGTCAGTGGCATCGTGCAGTCATATATATACCAGAGCGAGATTCATGCCCTGCACAAAAAGAATCAAAGGCATGTGAATGTAATGGAGCTTTGAAAATAAAGCAGTTCAAAAAGTCTCCTACTATTATTACGCTCTGTATGACAAGGGACCATAACAATCATGTTCCTGAAGACAGATCAGAGATTAGAACTTTGCTCTTGCCTTTTGAAGCTATTAAGTTGATTGAAGATCAACTGAGAAGTGGAAACAGCTGTAGAAGCACAAGAATATCTGTCCTTTGACAGATTGACAGCTGGGGTGTTGGTGTTAGAAAGCCAAACTACGAAGAGATATACAATAGAATGAAGAAGGTGTGTTAAAAAAATATAAAAGAAAGTTCGTATTTAACAGTTTTGGTAAAATGAAATAAAATATATGACAAATTTGTTGTATATGTTCAACTCTGATGAGAAGGCATCTATTGCTATCTGGATGAATGAGAAATTGCCAGAAAGAAATTATTGCATTTTTACCAGAGACCTTTGTGTTAATAACATTGAAAGCAATCTTTTTGCCTTTGGCTTTCAGTCGCCTGTCCAAGTGAGAGTTATGAGAATAGCTATATCATTCTGCCTTGATGCTACTCATGGCATATCAGCAAGAAGTGGAGAGGTCATGTACTCTTTAGTGACTCAACACAACGTAAGTGGAAAAGGGTTTCCTGTTGCTTACATGGTTACAAATAACCAGACAGTCAGACCAATCAGCCAATGGTTTATGCATCTTTGTGAGAGAAGCTACTTCCATCCTTTGAATATCACCATTGACTGTAGTATTTCTGAAGTTAATGCAATTACATCTGCATTTCCTCACGTTGTAATTCACTATTATGAATTCCATATTCTTTGTGCTTGGCAAACAAACCTCAACAACAAAGTAAGACTTGATGCGTCATTTACATCAGGCTAGCTGGCAGCATACAAGCAGAAGTTAAAGAACAAGCTGAAATATATCTTGATGAAGTCGAACAAAGAAGTATTTTTGCCAAGAATCCTTGACTTCAAATGCGATATACCCAACTAGTTACACTTCTTGAGATACTTCAAAACACAATGGACTGGAATCAAAGTATTGCTGAAAATATGGGGGCACTCTTATGTTGATGACTTGCATAGAAGATATTTGACAAATAACTATATTGAGTCATGACATAACCAGCTCAAGACTATCTACTTTGACCGTGCTAGAATCAGAAGACTGGATCGCCTCATGTTTATTCTTACAAACAATGTAAAGTATTTCTACAAACAAGAAGTAAATCGTATTCACTTAAATAATGGAAAGATGGGGCCAGTAGAAAACGAACTTGCAAGAAATGAATTTGCTGCATCCAAGATAGAAGATGACATACTCCCTTCTATGATCATCAGTCCATTAAATGTGATTAGTACTAGTATGGATGACTCTGATAGCAAGTGGCAAATCAAGTTTTTTACAAATGATACAATATAGTATTCTATCACTATTTTAAATGATTTAATCAAATGCTGTTCATGCCCCAGATACATCTCCGAACAAGTACCTTGCAAGCATATATTTCTTCTCAAAAGATACTGTAAGATTAACATCTTATATACAATTCAAAGAGATGTCAGTCACTTGACAATGCAAAGACCAGCAGTGTTAGCTGAAGAAGAAGAAGTTGTGATTATTGATGAAGAAGACGGTAGAAAAGATGTTGTAGATGCTCAAAATGATGTTGATACATCTATTACAGACCGTATCACTCACAACATCTTACTTCATCATCAAAGACTCTATCTTGAACACATGCAAACAATTTCTGACATTGATGTGTCTGAGATAAATGATATGACTCGTTGTGTTAAAGAATTGCTAGATATAATAGATAATATTAGAAATACAAATAGAAATAGTTTTAGAAATATGAATACGCAACATCAATAAAAAAACATTACACATGTATTATTTTATATTTTATAAAGAAGTGTTTTTTTCATAAACAAACACTGTTATTTTTTAAAAAAATAAATAAAAGAAAAAGCGGTCACTCGTTCCTTTGAATCTTTTTGTCTCAAATTTGAACTGGCAGAAAATAAGGCGTTCCTTGAGAAGACTGCAACAATAATCCCAAGCAATGAGAAACCATTCAGATTTCCTGATCTTGTTGGGTTTTTGGATGAGTGTCTGTTTAACTTGCAGCATACACTGTCATGGAAAAAGCCAGAATCCTTTGGTCATAAGTGCACATACTTTGTAAACACTCTTAGGGTATGCAACCATCAAAAGAAGATTTGTTATCTCTCTTGCAGATACTTCGGAAGCATGAACAATGCCAGGGTGTTTGAAGAATCGACCATGGGTAGCAACCCCAATAACTTCTTCTCTGGTGACCAGTATGTTTTAGCCAATGCTAGTTACATTCCCTAGACGTACATTGTCTCTGTCATAAAGAAGCCAAAAAACAAGGAATTGTGTGATGTGGACAAAGCATTCAATTCATATATAGCAATGATGAGGATAAAAATTGAGCATGCATTTGGGATCCTCAAAGCAATATTCTGCTCTTTGAAGCAACTCCCAATTAAGATAAGAAGTCGAAAAGACATGAACATGATCAATTCTTAGATCAGAGTTTATGTCATTCTCTATAGCTTTTTGATCAACCAGACAGATGACATGATGACAATGACAATGAAGATTTCATGGGAGAAAAGAGAAAAAGAAGAGATCAAAAGGATCAGCAGAGAAGGTGTGACTGGCACTGTAAATAAATATCCAGCAATGTCATTTTCAGATGAGAATGCTAAGCTCAAACATATCTATATCAAAGAAGAGATACTCATAAAAAACGGAGATGGGAACCTTCTAAAAAAAAATAAAAAATAAAGAAATAAGTTATCTCAAAAGTAGAAATGATGTATAACAGATACTCTATGATATTTGCTGTCAGTATTAAATTGATAGTCTTTAACTACCATATGTTTTATTGTAAACGTCATCAGTTTGCTCTTGCACTTTTTCATCTGACCAGTTTTGCACTTTGATCAATTCTGCAACTGCTTTCATCATGTTTTCAAATTTTCTGTGTATAAATTTGCGTTCTTGCTTAATGTAAAGATCGTCCTTAAGAACTTCTAGCTTTTTCCTATAAAGTCATTCTATTTTTGCCTCTAGGGACACAGAAGACTCATTAAGTTATCTTGTCACCTCTTCTGCCAACTCTTTATATTTGATGTCTACTCTTCTGCGTTTTCTAGAAGAGCTTGACTTAGAAGGAGGGGAGCAGAGTACAGACATGTTATCATTTTGACTGTCATATTCCTCATTGTTGCTGCTATGACTGTTTTCAGCTGATTCTTCATCTGTGTTGTCATCATCGCCATTGCTTTGCTTGCCGTCCTTGTCATGTATCCATTCCATTGGCTTTGTGGTATCACAAACCGCTGGAGAACCAGTCTTTCTATTGCCCATAACCTTTTCCATCTGAAAGAAAGCAGAGCAGATTTGATTCAATTCAGCTATTGTTACACAAATTATATTAAAACAAAGAAATCTAGAATTAGTATTATATAGATAGTATCAACTTATACTCTAAGCCTTCTTTTTCACTGGTAGAGCCTTTGTTGTTAGAATTATTTTTAATACTATTCTTCTAAACACGATAGGCTTCTCCATATTGTTTTGTCAAAAGATTGTTGAGTCTCAACTTTATTTAGGCTGTAGTTCGATAAACCCCTTGCTTCTGAAAATACTGGTTGCATTTATTCAGTATTGTAACCTTTGACAACTTAAACGTTTGTCCTTCCTTGTCACTGCCAAGATACATATTGAGATTTTCTCTGCTGTTCATCAACATGAATTGCTGAAGTCTCTCCATAGAAGTCAGACTATCTTTACCACCATCATGTTTGTATCATGTCTTATATTCGTTTTTGATAGCATAGTTATCTTCAGTGAATAAAGATATTTTGCTGTTAAAGTTAGATATGTTTTTTTTGTAATAAGATGTGAAGCAAAATAAAGATGCAGGTATGAAGAAAGATATCAATTGTATGTGTTCTAGATTATATAGTAATTTTTTGCATAATCTTTTATTAAATGACGTATAATCTTGACATATGAATGTCATTAAAATTTTGATTGAAATTTGATTGAAATTTGATTGAAATTTGATCTTTTGCCTTTTGATGTCCTCAACTACAAATTGACATCATTGGCTAAGATTCACACAAGAATTTGAGCAATCAATCTGGCTGAGTACCCTCATACCCTCAATTGTATACTAATTGAGTCTATTTTTTATTAACCAAGACATATTATATCGCCTTTCATAAATGTAAAGCTAATATGTTTTAGATAAGATAATTAGATTATATAGTTTCACTTTTAAAAAATCTATATAAATACTCCAAGATTTATATCAATAAAAAGCATTCAATTCTTTATATTTCTATGGTGTGTTCAGAGATAAATATATAAGTTTTTAGATGCTTTTCAAAGCTCCATGACTTTTGCTACAGACAAGTTATTGAGAATTGCTTAAACATGTTTTATAGGGAAGACTCTTCCGAATAACTCTTGTTTAAAAGATTCTCGAAACAAGGCTTAAATAAAAAGCTATAGACTTTCAAAGTCAAGAGGTATCAATAGAAAATAGTGGAGTTTCAGCTTTTTTTAATATTGAAATGAAAAAGAGAATCACTATAGCAACAGATACATTTCCTTGTTCCTAAAAAAGATGGTCGTGTAATATAAAATACAATTTTTTTGATTTTCTTTTTATATATATTGGGAATTGAATATATTCTACTATCGGAGTTTTTTGGGGTAAAATTAAAAAGATTTCAAAACTTTGATATTTATGCTTGAACACATCATATCTGTTTCTATTTATTTACAATGTCTTAGTTGGTGGTGATCTATTATTACAACTTATATAAGTTAAAATAATAGAAAGATACACTCAGTTAAGACTTCACAAACCAGTAACAGTTGACTTTTTAGGATAAAAGATCTTTGCCAATTGGTCTTTTGTCTATGTTTTAGATGTTGGAGATGAGGATTATACTTGTAGAGATATTACTGGATAACCACCATCTAAGACATATTATTGTAGATATTCTTTTAGCCAGAAATCAATAATTGTTTTGTATAAATAGTCAAGAATTACATTTAATAAAAATCATCTTTATTCTTATCTAAAAACTATTCTTAAAAACTTAACAATCCCCAGTGGTATTGATTCTATGACTTGGTTACAAGTACCAGAAAAGAAATACCAGATCGAGACTTGACAGTACTGTGGTTAAGAATCTTCAGATTTTACGGATTCATCAAAATAATATCCAATATTTGCTGTACCTAAATTATTGTCAGCCAATCAGAATGAAGATTATGTTGTCAAGCTGTCAAGTCTTAATATGATATTTCTTTTCTGGCACTTGTAATTAAGTCACAGAATCAAAACCACTGAGGATTGTTAAGTTTTTAAGAATAGTTTTTAGATAAGAATAAAGATGATTTTTATTAAATGTAATTCTTGACTATTTATACAAAACAATTGTTGATTTCTGGCTAAAAGAATAGCTACAATAATATGTCTTAGATGGTGGTTATCCAGTAATATCTCTACAAGTATATTCCTCATCTCCAACATCTAAAACATAGACAAAAGATCAATTGGCAAAGTCAAGATCTTTTATCCTAAAAAGTCAACCGTTACTGGTTGCTTGTAACTTCTGATTTTGGTCACCAATGTCAACTCTGACAGTATCACCAAAATTAAGCACAACAAAAATAATGCCCAACACTACTGTTAAAATGTCAGACATTATTTTGATGAATCTGAGAAATCGGGATAATTGACTGCAGCAGTTCTGTGTGTCAAAGATACCTCATAGATAACGAACCGCAGTAATGTCTTGTAAAGATTAACCACAGTAACATCTTCTGAGCATCAACTGCAGTAAAAGGACTTCTCTTGTAATTAAATAGAGTATAATAGTTTATTGCGGATAATGTGCAGTATTAGTTTAGAAAATTATATAAGACAATTCAATTCCTATCAATAAAAAGTACCTTTTATCCTCTCTTCGATTTTACATATACTCTCCGATCCCCAGTGGGTTTGACCTTTTGACTTTGCTATAGTAAAAGGAAGACCATCCCAGATCAGGAACGCTGAAAACAGTAAAACGTGAAGAGAGTGGGATTCGAACCCACGCCTCCGAAGAGATCACGGCCTTAACGTGACGCCTTAGACCAACTCGGCCATCTCTCCAACAGAGATTAGACACAAGTGTTTAACAAATTTGTAGCATTAATCAAAAATGCATATTGGTTTGATGTGACGTCAACTTATGGACAGACTATAAGTTATGGACAGTGCAAAGTCGTGACTCCATCTCCGGACATGACAAAATCCGATTTTTTGGATTTAATTTCTCTCTCTCTCTTTTTTCTTTTTTCTTGCTATCGACATTTAAATTCCCACTAGACTTTAAATACTTTTCCTCTTTTTTTCTATTTTTTCCTTGATTTTTATTTCCTTTTTAGCTTGCTTCCCTTTGTATTGCACTTATTCCTTTACACTTCTTGATATTACTTCTTTAGTATGCTTCCCAAGAGTTTATATTTTTTAGTAGTTCGATTATTTTTATTTTTTTATTATTTTTGATTATTTTCTTTTGTGATTATGTCTGAAGACCTGTACACTCTTCTAAATAATCATTATTTAGCATAAAATGTATCTAGATTGTCACCTTGAACGCAGTTGTCAATTAGTATATAAGAGAGATGCTTTTATCCCAATAAAATTCATTCAGTTTTCCTCTATATTTCTTTTGAACATCGTCACTGAGCTTGAGCTATTGTCCTACGGGAAATACTAAGTTGCACACTGTTAGAATCTACAAGTACTGTCTCACCATTTGTTTGCTTGTCTGTTTGTCTGTTTATCTGTTTGTCTGTTTGTCTGTTTGTCTGTTTGTCTGTTTGTCTGTTTGTCTGTTTGTCTGTTTGTCTGTTTGTCTGTTTGTCTGTTTGTCAGTTTGTCTGTTTGTCTATCTGTCTGTTGTCCATATATCTGTTTTCATCCATTTAAAGTCCCGTTCATTATCTAAATTCCTTCTTGTTGGATTGTCCTGAGCAAAATCACAAGAATATAACTATACATATAATATCTATTATATTTCTGACCAGTTGCACCACACACCATAACTCAACACGCATCATATTTGTCACATGTGTTGTAAGCTAATAAATTGTAAACCTATTTCTGGTGAAAGGCGCCAACAGTGGGTCCCTTTGGTAGTTTAGTCAGGCAGTAAGCCATGATAGATGGTACCAGACTCATGGGCGTTGACGTTGATGGTGAGTCGACCAAGTGATGTATATCAAGGGACAGGTGTATCTCCCCAGTTTTCTTGGGAAATCTTATTTCTAATACCCCTTATATCCAAACCCCCAATTATATTCCGTTCCTTAAATAATTAGAATATCCATCTACATCATTACTTCAGAAATGCCTGTTACCTTCTAAAAATTATACTTTTTTCCCCTAATTTTATATACTGTTTTATTGCCAATATTTATTTATAATTTATTTATTACATTTTTATTAGACTTCATTATTATACTATTACTATATTTTTTACTTTACCTTTATTCAATTACTATATTTTTATTATACTTTTATTTTATCCTTTTTATATTTTTCTATTCCACTTCTACTATCAATACCAGTTACATATAGTAAAATTTTTCACTTGACTTTCTTTTCTTTCTCTCAAAAAATTATTTTAACCAAACATTTTTATTTATAAAAGAAACACCCTTTTCAATCAATAAAATTATCATTCTATCCTTGATCTTATTTATCTTTGTTCATTATTATCATTATTCTTCATTCATATACAATATCCTTGTTTTTTGGAGTGTTTGTGGTATTTCAGATACAAAACAATAGAAAAATAAAATATTTGATAATAGAGATGTGTAGAAATACTTTGAGACTGTATATCAGTTGTCTTTATTCATAAATAAAAAGTGTCCCTTTTTATAAGAAAACACAATCTGCTCTTGTCATTACGTCTTAGTTTCTTAAGGCTTTCTTCCTTTACTATATTTGGTTATTAGAGTGTATTTACTGCTTAACTAGTGTCGGTATTACAATTATGACATCAAGTCATAAATTGTACTTCTTTAGCTCTTAGCTATTCTTTTCTCTTTTATACTAGAGCTTTAGAACTTCCTACTAAATTAGCTCCATATCGATCTGACACAGTTTACCTGGCAGTATGATATAATTATCTTAACAATCTTTAAGATATTATCTACAGTACTAACTGTAATAATTATTGGGCTGATTACTTAATTGTTTATATATATTTTATACTGATAAGATGATAGCTACTATGCTATCCCAATATGAATATGTTCTTATATGTGATAAATCCAACATCCGAGTGTCTGGATCACCACAGTGTTGTCTGTTTATCTTGATATATTTTGTTTTTCTATTTTTTCTTTTCTGTTTTTCTCAAACTTTGTCGTTGTCACAATTTCTATTTTTATCTTCTTCCTATTTTTTCTATCTGTCTGTCACCAATACTTACCTGTCAAATTACTTATTCTTTTTGATTGTTATTGTATTCTTCTTGTATTTTGTAATTCACATTACATTTATTTGCCAAGTAATACTATTACAATTCACAACAAATGAACGTATCACATATCAAATTGAAGGTTTTGCCAAGAAACTCTTTTTATATTTTTTAAACTTATCTTACTCAAATTATGCTGTGCAATATGCTCCTTCTTCTTCTGCTCCCATTAGAGAACATAAATCATCTAACATCTCCAAGTATCTCTTGGCTCCAGAAATCTTTGTTAGTGACCTGAACAGCAAGTCTCTTTTCTGGTTGCTGCATATGGATTGACTAAAGAAAGGTATTGGTATGACCAATGAAGAAACAATCCTGGTGGTGGCCACCCACTTCTGTGGCATGACTGCCAAGTGGTAGGCCATCTGTGAGGCCAAAGTCACCATGTGAGAAGTCTTCTTGGAAGAGTATAAGAAGCAGTTTGCCTCCCAGCAGGTGGAAGACATATGATGAACTAAAATCGATAAGATCAGGCAAAGCACAGGACAAAGCATTAGTGAGATGGCTCTTTGCTTGCAGGAGCTTTTTGGTCTAGTTGCTTTGGCCAATGAGGCCAAGAAAATCTGGATTTTATTGAAGGCTCTCCATCCAGAGATTGCTTATGAGGTAGAGAAGTCTGGTCTTCCTCACTCCTGGGACAAGTTGGTTTGTTGGGCCGCCAAGGTGGAGGCAGTCAAAGAGAAGTATCATTATTCTGATTTGCGCTTGGTTCCCAAGTTTGGTGACTTCTCTGGATAGGGTTTGATATCCAAAAACTCCTTTGTAGAGGATGCCCTCTCTGAGCTCATTCAAGAATTCAGATCCATGAAGATCTATTTGTTTGACACTTGTCATTTCCTTCCTCAAGCATCTGGTTCTTTTAGATTTGGTTTGTCTGGTTTTGGTGGTTCTGGTCCTTGTGGGTCTGGTTTTGGTAGGTCTGGTCCTGTGTCTAGTTTGGCTGGCTCTTCTGGTGCAAGGAAGAAGGTCATATCAAACCTGATTGCCCCAAGCGTTTGAACAAGAACAACGATTTGGAAAAAGGCCAAGGGCATCAGTAAGTTTTCCTGACGCCTGTAACCATCCTAAAATATCTGTCTTTGAAGACACTGCTGTCAACATGGTTGAGACCACTCTGGTATATGCTGCCAAGCATGCTAGGGTGGTCAACCTGTCGTCTTCTAAGAATCCATACACTCATAACAAAGGAAAGGCTGTTGACAAAACAGTGCCATTACACTCTCTCTCAAACATACTTCTATCTCTTTAACAGCACTTATATGCACAGGGTCAGCTCAACACTTTCCCTACCAATGATATCTACATGACTCTGGCTCCTGACCTCTCTCCTCCTATTGGTTCTTCCCCTTTGGCCCCCAAGTCCCGTTATTTGCATCCGCCTCCAAGGGAACTCCCAGTACACATCAGTTGCAAAGATGTCTGGGAGAGACTGAAGAGTGTGGACGCTGGTATTTATCTGGCCGATTGACTTAACTTGGACAAGTGTGCGTCCAAGGACGTCAAGGATGAGTTGCATTTCTTATCTGGCCAGAAGTGGAAGGTCATCGCCTCTGAGGTGAACATGGTCCAACACCAAGAGAAGTCGTCTAACAGTGAGACTTTTTTATTCAGACGATTGGGAAACCCAGTCCCTGGAGACCAATGCTGCAAACCTGAATTCCGATAGCAAGCTCGATGGGTACAACAGCAACAGCACAGTCTATAACTATCACTACAACTATAAAGACTTTGCATCAAGTCAACCTCTGAGAGCTCTTATCACCATCAATGGTCAGGTTATCCCAGCAATCTTTGACTTGAGTGCAAGTGTGTCCATCATCAGCAAGGCTTTGGCTCTTTGTCTTGGTTTGGTGCCCAATGTCAATCGTCTGCCTTTCTCTTCCTTGGATGGCCAGGCTCATCCCCCTGCAATATAACTGTCAGCATCCTAATTTGTGTTGCTGGGAAACTGAGGCCTGACACCATGTGTATCAAGAATGGTGGCTCCAACTACAATCTGTGTCTTCTGGGAATGACTTGGTTCTGAGCTTATGACATTCATCTGCGCCTAAATGATGCCTGCATTGTCATCTCCATAAAGTATGGATTGGGTATGGTCGAGCTGCAAGGTCAGGCAAAGGATCCCCCCCCCCCCCCCCCCCCCCCCTCTACTCTGTCAATGTCTGAGAGGAGTCTGTTGTAGGAATAGGGTCTACGTTAAAGGATACCCGAGGTAAGGAGCAGTTGCTCAACTATGTTGAGAAGGTGTTATCAGTTTCTGAGGCTGAGGCCAAGAGTCTTCCCCCCAGGATTGCCAGCATTGTCGATATAAATCAAGATGTGTTTGTAGAGAATTCTGGTCTGAGTTGGGTCAACCTTCTGGATTATGAGATTCTGGTGTCTTCCTTGAAGCCAATCCATTCAAGACCATACTGCTTGACTTGGGAGGAGAACGAGTCACTGAAATGTGAGTTGGATAATTTGTTGGCCTTAGAGCTTATCTGTCCTTTGCGTGGTTTGTGGACTTCTCCAGTCTTCTTTGTTTGGAAGCACAACAAGTCTTTGTGTCTGGTTGTAGATTATCACAAGCTTAATTAGGTCACCATTAAAGATGCTTTTCCCCTTCTGCATATCAATGATCTTCTAGACTTGCTGAGTGGTTTGGTCTTTTTCTTCACTCTGGATGCAGCAAGCAGTTACTAGCAGATTCCTGTAGCAGAGGAGTCAATCGAGTGCACTGGCTTCATGACTTGTCAAAGAACCTTTGAGTTCACTGTGATGCCCTTTGGTTTGACCTCTGCTCTGTCCATATTTCAAAGAACAATGTCCAAGATCTTGGGGAACTTTTTGGACAATTTCGCCTATGTGTTCATTGACGATGTTATTATTTTTTACAAGACGTTGGAGGAACATGAGACTCACCTGGGCCTGGTCTTTGAGGCGTGCAAGAAGGCAAATTTCAAGTTAAAGTATAGCAAGTGTTTCTTTGCACAGCTGTCAATCAAGTATCTCAGTCATGTTGTGTCTGGTTCAGGTCTCTCACCATGTGCTCACAATGTTGAGAAGTTGTTGACTTTGACTGTGCCTCGTAATGTGAACAAGGTTCATACTTTTCTTGGCATGGCAGACTACTATCATTGGTTTATTCTCGTTTATGCTAAGGTGGTTCAACCATTAGTAAAGATGCTAAAGAAGAACATGTCTTTCGTTTGGGGCCCCGAGCAAGAAAAGGCGTTTTTGGCACTCTGGTCTGCTTTGGTGAGTCCACCGATTTTGACTTTTCTGGATCGTGGTCAGGTGCAAATCCTGACAACTGATGCATTACCCCATGGCCTTGATGCGGTTTTGTCACAAGCTCCAGGCAATCGCTTGGAGGAGGAGACCATAATTGCTTATGGATCGAGAGGGCTAAGGAGACCAGAGAGAAATTATGCTGCAACTCATCTGAAAGCCTTGGCACTCATTTGGGGCACTGTGAGATACCGCCATTACCTTGCTGGGTGTTGTTTCACCCTGCGAACAGACTATGCTGCGCTTGTCTATATTATCAAGAACCCAAATCCTTCACCAAGACTGTCAAGATGGGCTGTCGCTCTCATGAAATATAATTTTGTAATACAACACCAGCCTAGCCATGACAATTCAGCAGATGCTCTCTCTCATCTTCCCCCTCAGTAAACCCAGTACAAGTTTTCTAAAAACTCCATATTGGCTGGCTTTTTCTTGACATTTCTATTTTCTTCTGCAGCAACTTCTTTTATATTTTTATTTCCCCCTATCTTATATTAGTAAAGTTAAATTTTTTAATTTCGTTAATTTTAAAAATTGTTTCAATCCTTCTCTATTTTTTCTCTACTCTATTATCTTTTCTTAATTCAACACCTTTGACTTAATTAGCAAATGCTATTCTCCAGAAAAAATTACCATTAATTTTATTCTATAAACTATCTGTTTACACTCTTATTAAAATTATTTCAAAAATATCACCAAATATTATATCAATTCCTATTATCACCTTATACTACACAAGTATTCTTCAACACAAATTATTTTCTTTAAAACTTCTCTTTTGAAATATTTTGTAAACCCAAATATATTATCTTTCAAACATCAAATTCTCATAGAATTAACTTTAAAATATCTTATATTTTCTTTTTTACTATCTTATTTTTCAAATGGATTATCCTCTATATTTATCAATTTTTTATTTTCTTACACATAACGGCTAATTTCCTACTGACTCCACTCCCAATATCAAACGTAAGGTTTGTTACCAGACCAAGAAGTATACTGCATTTCAGGGCAAACTCTTTCGCTGGGATTCTGAGGTTCCTTATAGTCAAAAATTATTATACAAGGGTATTGCAGAAGGAGTGGTAAGTAAGGTGCATTGTGAGGAACATCAAGGCGTCAACCACACTTGGAGACAAGTCCATATACAGTATACTGGTCTGCACTTGTTCGAGTTGGTCTGTAAGATAGTTCAAGGGTATATAAACTGGCAGGTCTGAGCAAGAAAGGTCTGGAAGAGATATGAACCAGCAAGACCCATCATAACACTGGTGCACCCATTTTACATGGTAGGATGTGATGCAGTGAACCTGATCAAGACTTCTGTGAATGGTTTCCATTATCTTCTGGTTGCTGTTGACTATCTTATCAGGTAGCCAATTGCTATGCCCATCCAAGACATTACCACAGAGACTACTGCTACCTTCATGTATGATCAGATCGTAGTTACTTATGGGGTCCCAAAGTACATCCTTACTGATAGGGGTAGTAACTTCACTTCTGGTTTTGTCTGTGAGTTTTTGTTCTCTCTGGGTTGCCGCCATCTCACCACCACTGCCTACTGTCTGCAAATCAATGATATGTGCAAGCAATTGAACCAGACTTTAGTTCAGACCCTGGTGAAGATAACCCAAGATGCCAGTGTTCAAGACCAATGAGACAAATATATCAACTCTGCTCATCTGGTTCTCCGTTTTCTGGTTAACAACTCCACAGGTCATAGTCCCTCCATACTTCTCTTTGGGTACAATATCCGCACTCCCGCGATCTGGCCAGCTCCAAGGACAGACTTTGTTGAAGATGAAGCAGTAATTGAGATAGCTAACAGAGTTAAGACTATACAACAGTTAACCAATGGGTTATTCAAGGAGGCGTGGACAAGAATCAAGAAAAGGCAACTCCAGGACAAAAGGCATTATGACATACAAGTGAGCCCATGTAAGAGGTTCTTGGTGAGTGAGTAAGTTCTTATGTATAATAACAAGCCAGTGATGAAGCTCCAAGACCGATGGCTGAATCCTATGATAGTCACACAAGTCAACAAGAATGACACTTATCTGCTGACTGGGCCGAACTATCTGAGGTTGCAAGGCCCCATCAACAGTGATTCCCTGGTCCCCTTTGTCCACACTAGAAAAATTATATGTGTTGTGGGGAGAAAATAAAGCAAAATATAATATAGACGAAAGAATTCGTGAGAACTTGTGTAGGTTGTTTATTTCAAAAGAAAAGTAAAGAATGATCAAAATTCGACTTTTCTACGCGGAACTATCTACTGATATTTATATGTTTTTCTAATTTGTAATTCAGTGTGTGCTTAAGTAATCTTTATCACGATGAGTCATCTTCCAGAAGTATTGTTCTTCTGGAAAGATCCGGAAAGACCAATTAATATGATACTTCTCCAGTCAGATCAGTCCAAGAGTTTTGGTAAAGAAGAGCATTTATGCTATTGGTAATATTTTAGTATTCCCACCCAGATACTTGGGTAATGTTTCATAATATTAAATAGTTGTAGTTGTAGTCTCTCAATTAAGTATTTGTATAATAAAAGAAATATGTAAATGAAATATAATGATGCCATATATATAATGTATATGTATTTGTATATCCCATGTCATGGTGATAATAATAAATAATCAATTATGTGTATGATGATCTGTGTATTAGATAATATCATAAAGGGAGATCCGTTTGACTGGAATAGCTGAGGATATTATTTTATCCTTCAGTCTTACTCTCAGATTCAGCAGTAATCAATACTCATTCACAACAATATGATTTTACTTTCAGAAATATCAGTTTCAATAGGGGAAATAAGAGACCAAAATTTCATTTCTGGTCAGTTTTTCACTCTAGATGGCAATATAAATTTTCTATTATTTTATTAGATGAAGAATAGAACTAATTTTTTTTTGATTAAATATTAAACTGCAATATTTTCACAGGAATTTATAAGGCATGGAATCAATATTTTGCCCATAAATTATTCTTTTTCTAGAAACCTCTAATTATAAAGAATTTGTATTCTATAAACTTTTAATTGAAGACATGCTCTATTATTATTTGACATGAGCAATGACAGTTATTTAAGATATGCAATATAATTAAATTATATTATATTCAATATACTCTCAAAGTATTCTCAAGACATATGCAGAATGTTGTAAATGAGTATTGACTACTGCTGTAATTGAGAATAAGTCTGAAGGAAATAATATAAGGCCTCAGCTATTCCAGTCAAAGGTGTCTACTGGTTACTTTATTATTTAACACACAGGTTTAGCATGCATGATAGTGATTATATTTCATATGATGATATCACCATAATATGGGATATATCAGTGGATTATTATAAGCATAATTATAACTCATAAACACATTTACTTTCGATGTTAATACTTCATTGGGATTACACACATTTATATAATTAATCATACATTAATTATCCCAAGATCACGTTGCTCTGATTAAGGCTCAGATAGGATCGATTACCTGACCCCAGTCATATAATTTTCCCAATCCAAAACAATATAAATAGCAGTAGTAGTTCAGTGTAGGAACCTCGTCAAACTTTGATATAAAATCTTTCTCAATAAACAAAACCTACACAAGTTCTCATGAATCTTCATTCCTAATTTCAAATCTTCAATTCTTCCTCTTAAAAACTTCTTCAACTTCAACCACCACAACACAAAGACTTTTCATAAATTTTAGCCCATCAGTATCTCTATGTAAACAGTAAATATATCTAGAATAATAAACAAAAAAAGTGATTTTTTAAAAGACTTTATACATTAAATTAGCTAACATGAGAGGGGTTCAATAATATTTTTTTATATCCATTATTATTGGTTAAAACTTAAATCTCAGAAAAAATAAAATAAAATCTAAAGCAGATAATAAAACCTCTAATATGAAAAAGAGTATATAATCTAGAAATAAAATTTTTAACGTGATCTTTATACTTCTTTAACTTTTACTATGTCATAGCTTATGTCCATAATTAATTTTCATATATCTATAAGAAAAAACACTTTTTTTAAAAAATATATATATTGCAAAGACTTTGGCAACTCTTGTAAGATTCTGTGTTGTGGTGGTTGAAGTTGAAGAAGTTTTTAAGAGGAAGAATTGAAGATTTGAGATTAGGAACGAAGATTTGTAAGAACTTGTGTAGGTTTTGTTTATTGAGAAAGATTTGGTATCAAAGTTTGGTCCGGTTCCTACACTGAACTACTACTGCTATTTATATTGTTTTGGATTGGGAAAATTATATGACTGGGGTCAGGTAATCTATCCTATCTGAGCCTTAATCAGAGCAACGTGATCTTGGGATAATTAATGTATGATTAATTATATAAATGTGTGTAATCCCAATGAAGTATTAACATCGAAAGTAAATGTGTTTATGAGTTATAATTATGCTTATAATAATCCACTGATATATCCCATATTATGGTGATATCATCATATGAAATATAATCACTATCATGCATGCTAAACCTGTGTGTTAAATAATAAAGTAACCAGTAGACACCTTTGACTGGAATAGCTGAGGCCTTATATTATTTCCTTCAGACTTATTCTCAATTACAGCAGTAGTCAATACTCATTTACAACACTTTGAATAAACATATTTAAGATATATTAAATAATATAATATACTACTTCTATCAAAATAAACAGAAAATATAAGTAAAGTAATGCTTTTTGTTATTTATAATATTTGAATAAAAATGCTAAGTCAAAAATAAAATAAAATCTAAAACCAATAATGAAACCCCCTATTACACAAATCTCAAAATGCTATCATGCCCCAAAACACCAACTATCTGACTCAATGCAGATACTCTGTCTGTTCTCTTGATAGCAAAGACTATATTTCCCTAACTTTTCAGACATACCAAAGACATTCAAAAAGAGATAATGAGATGCAAGCCCAGAGATTGTCTTATACACATATAACAGTATTCTTTATTTTCAAATTTTATCTAATTAAACTTCTTTAAACTATAGCCTTGCGTACAGAAGTGTCTCAATCAGTGAATAATAGCTCCATGAACATTGATTCCGAATTCAATGATACAGAAGAGTATATTGAAGACTTTATTGATGAATATTTTGGAAATCATGTTGAAGGTAAGCATATAAATTGATCAAAATTATACAATCAAATATCATTTCCAGTTGTCTTATATAATGATTTTCTAATAGAACTTAATGACTTATCTCTTTCTGCTGATAATGATATTTTTTTTGCCCAAAATGATAATGACAATAATGACAACAATAGCATTGATTTAGACTTCTTCAAAAAGCTTAAAGAAGAGTCTCAAGAATTCGATGGTTAGTATAAAGAAATAATAAGATTGTTTAACTTATATTAATCAATTGTGAAATAAATCTCTACACTCCTTCAAATATGCCAGAAGATCCAACACATGCCTTCATTGTTTCTTTTGCCGCCTTTTTCATATCAAAATATGTCGTGGATTCTGGTAGTGTATTACTGTTAAAGTTTATCAATGAGATGCTAGCACATTTTGGGCAATCATTCCACCTTCCTCTGAGCTTGAGTGGCCTTAATTCCATGACAGAAGTTAACTTATTGGCTGGTGGAGTACATTATTATGTCGCATGCAGTAAATGTAATACAATATATCTTGAGTCTGAATCATTCCCTGAGTGCTGTGCTTCATGAAAACTTGCTGAACTGGTTTATGGAAACAAACTTCTTCTGCAAAGGTCAAACAACATGCAATGACCAAAAAAGATGTATATATACATCTCTGCTACTGCTATATTGTGCACACTCTTTTGCCATTCTGGTTTTGAAGAATCGATCAACATGTAGAGAGGCAGACAGCAAGTCTCTGAAACAATGTTTGACATTTAAAACAGCACAAAATAGAGTGCACTAAAAGACCAAGATAATCAACAATTTGTATGTGATGAACGATCCATCATGTTCACGCTCAACATAGACTGGTTCCAACCCTTTAATGGTGTTACATATTCTTGCAGAGCAATATATCTTTTGATCAACAACTTACCAAGGGAAGAAAGATATAAGAAAAAAAATTGTTGTTCTTGTTGGTCTGATGCCGGAGCCCAGTGAAGCCAAAACAAGTGAGATTAATCACTACCTCCGTCCCCTTGTCAAGGAATTGCAACTATTATATCATGATGTAATGATATCTACCGTCCAATGTCCCCAAGATATTTGTGTTTATGCTCCCCTGCCTCTTGTTGCCCATGATATTCCTGCTGCCTGCAAGACCTGTGAGTTCACATCTCACATATGCAACTGCATATTCACTCACCTGCCTAATAACAGAGGCATGAACTATTCTGGATCTTTATTCTCCAGCTGGATGGTTCGAACCAATAAAGATAGCCACCAATTTGCCATCACATAGAAAAATGCAAGAAACAAGGCCAAGCAAAAAAGGATGGAGAAAGCAAATGGTGTCCGCTGGTTGGAGCTCTATCAGCTTCCTTATTTCAATGCTGTTGAATGCACCATAATCAATTCTATCCACAACCTCTTCCTTGGTATGACTAAAAGAGTCATAGAAAAGTGGAGAGTTGTTAATCTTATCACCAAGACGGACCTAGCCACCATGCAAGACGAAGCAAACATATTAAAAGTTTCCATTGGCTCCATTTCCCTGAGAAAGAAAATTGCAAAGGATTTTCCTTTTATGAAGGCCAACAAATAGAAGTTCTGATGCCTTGTATACTCTCCTGCCATTCTGCTTGGCTGTCTTCCACAAGAACATTTTGACAACTGGATGTGCTTTGTCAATGCTTGTTGCTACCTAGCCATGCCCAATATCACATACTGCCACCTAGCTGAGGCTCATTTTTGTTCGCAGTTGTTTTGCCAAAAGAGTGAGAAATATTATGGGGAGCAGTTTATCTCCCCAAATACGCATCTACATCTTCACATACAGAAAACAGTGGTTAACTTTGGACCGTATTATGAATATTGACTATTCAGCTTTGAACGCTTTAACAGTATACTTAAAGTGTATAAAACAAATGACAAGAATGGTTTTGAAGCAACATTTATGAAGAAATATATAGAAGATACATCAAAGGCCAATCTCATCTATACAATTATATCTCTACTTAAAAACGAAAATCAAAAAACATTACTGAGTGAGCTTATGAACACCAATATGTCACCAACTAAGATATCACCAACCAATATGCTACAAAACAATATGCCACTAATCAATATGCTACAAAATTTCAACTTTAGTGTTTTTCTTAACTCTATAAACAATATGCATCAAATCAGAAGTAACGAGCTTATTGTAAATGAGTATTGACTACTGCTGTAATTGAGAATAAGCCTGAAGGAAATAATATATGGCCTCATCTATTCCAGTCAAAGGTGTCTACCAATTACTTTATTATTTAACACACAGATTTATCATGAATGATAGTAATTATATTTCATATGATGATATCACCATAATATGAGATATATCAGTGGATTATTATAGGCATAATTATAACTCATAAACACATTTACTTTCTATGTTAATACTTCATTGGGACTACACACATTTATATAATTAATCATACATTAATTATTCTAAGATCATGTTGCTCTGATTAAGGCTCAGATAGGATCGATTACCTGACCTCAGTCATATAATTTTCCCAATCTAAAACAATATACAGTCAAAGCTTAATTTAGTAATACTTTTGGGAGAAGCTAAATTATATTTTTTTTTGTTTGTAAGAAGCATTTTATTAGGCTTGGGGGGTCTGGTGATACTCAAAAGAAGATAATCAAAAGAGTGATCACAGCATTTGTTTGGAGGGTTTTCTAGCTTTTTCAATGTTTTTTGGGGGGTTTTTGTTTTTGTTAATTATAATAAATATAAGTATAAGTTTTTTTTTAAAAGAGAGGATCGAGGTCTAATTCTTGGCAAATGCGGGTTAGGGTCTTGCGAGCCGTACCAACAACAGCAGACGGAACAAATGGTGAATCGTCAAAAATGAAAGTCCAGTGGTGACGCCATATCGCAAGGAGGGTGCATCCAAAGACGGTAGAAGGGGGAATAGAAGAGTTTAAGGAAGAGGGAAAAGAGAAGAAGTGAAAAGCGTTGTGTAGTGCGGTTGGGGTAGGTATTGTGCCAAAGAATTCCAGCCACATGCCGATCCACACCGCGTTTTTGAGAGGACAAGTGAAGAAGAAGTGGTCTTGGGAGTCGGAGGAGAGAGAGCAAATAGAGCAGGTAGGAGAGGGAAAGGTGAGAGGAAGCAAAGAGTGAAGACGGGCTTGGCAAGAAATCTTGTTGTGTAGACCACGAAACCAAATGTTACGAGCCACCAGGGGAAGGGGGAAAGACCAAAATTTCCGCCAATGACGAGAGCCACGAGGGGGATCGAAATAGCGGGCACGGACGAGATGGTGGGAGCACAGCCCACGGAAAGTGCGTGTGGAAAGGCGTGCCCAAGTCTGAGAAGGTACGAGCGCATTAAAGAAAGGGAACAAGTCAATTGATGTGCCATCTTGAATGAGCAGAGACGGATATTGTTCGGTCAGTTCACGAGGAGAGCAACAAGCACAAACGATTATCAAATGTAATGTGAGAGTGTTGAGTTGAACTCGGCCAAGGAACTTATTAATAACACGAGAGCGTGGGTGGCTGCTGGTGATGGAGATAGACCGTAGCGACGCCGGGGCAGGGTCAAAGGTGTAGAGGTGGGAAACCAAAAGATCTTGCCAAGATGGGGGGAAGCGTGCTTGGGAAGCAGGGACAATGGTGACTGCTGAGAGAGGCAAAGCAAGGCAAGTAGTCGAATTTACCACAACATTATCAAAGTTGTGCAGCAGATGGTCAATGGCAGCGAAGGCTAAATGTAGAGGAGAGGTAAGATCCCGCCATCCAGAAGGACGCATACTTGGAAATAGAAGGGGAAATAGGGGAGAAAGAGATGGAAGTGAAGGCTGTAACAATCCGGACATCCAGCGTGGGACCAAACCAGGTGGGGACCGAGGAGCGCGGACGATAGGTTGAAGCCAACAAAGTTGTAGAGCGCTCTGCTGCGTCTTAGGATCGATGATACCAAGTCCACCTTGCATGCGTGGGAGGCAGAAAGTATCCAAAGAAATCGGGGGGAAGGTGCCACGTTGAAGGAAGCTACCCATGATGGACCTGATCTTCTGAAAGAAGGACATAGGTAGAGAGACCACACGCAAAACATGCCAAAGCTGAGAGAGTATGAGAGATGTTAGAACAGTGGCTTTACCCCGAAAGGAGAGACAGCGAGATGAGTGAAGATTGCAGCTGTCCTCAATCCTTTGGAGAAGAGATGAGCAGAACGAGTCCCGTTGAGCCTTGGAGTGAATCAGCGGAAAGCCAAGATAATGGAGAGGTACGGGCGAGGTGCGGTCATGCCAATCGGTAATGTTATGACGATGGAGGGTGGAGGTCCAATCGGGGAGAGGACTACCAGATAGTGAGAAAGCTTGCATTTTGTGGAGGTTGATACGCGCATTGGACGCAGCGGAATAGGTGGTGAGATGTGTGTGGAGTCGAGTAAGGTGAGCCGGATCTGGGAGAAATACCAGAAGATCGTCAGCATAAGCTAGAAGTTTAATAGGAGGAATAGTAGCCACACTATCAGGGACAGAAGGTCGAAAACCGAGGAAGGATTGATCACTTATAACCCGTCGCAACAAAGGTTCAAAAGCCAAATTGAACAAGATGGGAGAGAGAGGGTCGCCTTGACGGAGGCCACGCAATTGTGTGAGAGGGCGAGATAGGAAGCCATTAACGTTGATCTGAATCTGTGTAGAGAAAAACAATTGGGTGATACAAGTTATTATAGATTTAGGAAAGCGAAAGTGATCGAGAACTCGGCGCAAGTATTCTGGGTGGACTCGGTCGTACGCTTTCTCCTGATCAAGAAGAAGACCCACTCCAGTCGAGCTTTCCTGAAGTGCCTGAGCCATGACCATCCGGGTGAGCATCCCATTATCAGCAATAAATTGTCCTTGAACAAAGCCAGTTTGGTAGGGAGTGACAAGAGGAGTGGCAGCAGGGATCAAACGAGAGTTAAGAAGACGAGTGAAGACCTTAGCATCAGTGTTGATAAGTGCGATGGGTCGCCAATTCCAAAGGGAGGTAAGGTCGCCTTTTTTCGGGAGAAGACACACGCAGGTGGACATCCAAGTGGGGGGAAAGACACCATCCAACAAAGCTTCGTTATATACACGCGAGACAAGAGTGGAGCATTTGGGGTGGTCAAGTATGAGTCGCAGAATCTCGTATGGCAATCCGTCAGGACCAGGGCTACTGGCATTGGGGGATCGAGAGGCACCTTGACGAATAGTGTTGAGGGAAAATTTGCGAGTGAGGCAATGTTGAGTGAGATCAGTGAGGGCAAGATTGTCAGGAAGATTCTGGAGAAGATCATCAACAGCAGCAGAAGTGATGGGCTCAGGAGAGTAGAGAGTCTCATAGAAGGTGGCAGCAGCCTCCGTCATGCTGTCAGGCTCAGTGCAAAGATAGTTGGTAACAGGATGGCGTAGGCTGGTGATGAGTTTTTTGGACTGACGTGTAGCAATGGTGCGTTTAAGGAAACCGGCAGAGGTTTCACCCTGTTCGCGCCATTGTCGGCCAGCCCAGAGAGCAAGAATTGCTACGCGTTCCAGTTGAACCTGTTGGAGCTTGCGTTCGATTACAGGAAGCTGAAAGTTCTGGGCGGGTTGATGGCGAAACCGAAGAATCAACTTATCACGCCGACTTTGAAGTTGTGCTTCTAGAGTGGACAGGGAAGGTGAGATTCGACGAGAGAAACGTTTAATGAATCTAGTCACTTCAGACTTGACTAAATCCCAGTTTGTCTGTGGGGAATTGGAGGCGGGGAGAGTGGGAACAAAGGTGTAAAGAAAGACAGAAAGTTCGTCCTGGAAGGAAGTGAGCTGAGCAAGGCGAGGGTTCGCCCGCCAAAGGCCTTTACCACTGGTCCGAGAAGAAGGAAGGGAGAGTACGACTGTGACCAGACAATGGTCAGACCACTGTGAGTGTATATATTCCACCGAGTGTGAGGTGGCACAAGAAGCAAGGTCGGAGGAGGCGAATATGTAGTCAATTGTGGAGGATGATGTCCCACGGTGAAAGGTAGGTTGAGGTACCTTGCCGGTGGGAGTCACACAGTCCACAAGGCGGTCGGTGAGAAATTGAAGCCATGGGCGAGGTGGAGTGCTATGGGCGGTGGTAGTAGTGAGTGAGTGATTGAGGTCGCCCAATAGAATCATATTAGTGGGTGACGCGGGTATCAAGAGAGGATTGTGAAGAAGAGAGGTGAGGAACGAATGTCGTTCGCGATAAGTAGTGGGAGCATAAATGACACAGATACGGAAAGAGTTGAACATAGACTGTGCGTGAGATACTGTAGCAGTGATGCAGCGGCCGCATATACTAAACAATGGATCAGTAAGCATAATATCTTTTGAAAGGCATACAAGTCCACAATGAGGAGACCAAAGAGAAGAAGGAGATTGGAATTGCATAGTAAATGTGTCTTGAAGAGCAATAGAGTGGGCATGGGTTTCTTGAAGGGCGAGGAGATCAATTCCCTTCGAACGTAAGTGGTGTATAAATAATGAGCGTGTTTCGGGTCGTCCCACCTTGGGGAGGCCTCTGCAGTTCATAGTTCCAATGGTAATCATTGGTTAGATTTGGCCTCTGCGCCGAGGGCTTGACGGGTGAACCGGGGTGGAGGGGAGAGCGAAGAGTTACAAGAGGCAGTGTTCCTGCGTGTGGGGGACGTGGAAAGACTGCGTCTCGTGTTGCGGTTGGGCGTATGTCGGGTAAGACGACGTACTCTTTCAGTTTCAGTAGCCTGAATAGCCTCCAGGAGAGCCTGCTCATCGGCGGCCTTCTCAGGCTCCTGTTGCAATTGGGCTTTGTCAGAATTTACCTGTTCTGGAAGGGCGTCGAGCATTGTGTCGTCTTCAGGATCTACAATATAGGCGGTGTTGTCGGATGGTGTTTCCTCTTCAGCATGGTTGACTACCTTGGCTTTGCGTTGTGGTTCAATCGGCAGAAGAGAAGATGAAGCTTTGTTAGCCGGATTGTGGATGGAATCCGCAGATGTACCAGTGGGGAGATTAGTTGTCAGGGGGCGGGGCAGCACAATGCGATCCTGGTGAGGAACACGGTTGAGGTGGCGAGAGCGTTTGTTAGTGGTTGCTGACCTATGACCAGGTTCGGAGACGTGGGGACAGTTAGCTTGCAAATGGCCAGGCTTGTTGCAGCTGTGACAGGTGCGTGTTTCTGAAGAGCGTGCAGGGCAGGCATCGATGTCGTGGCCCATTTGTTTGCAGTATTTGCAATGGGAGCCCATATGTGCCCATTCTCCAAGGATGGTAGTGTTGTCGTTGTAAGAAATCTTGTAGGCAAGCTTGGCGACTTGCTGAGCTGGTGGGTCGGGTCGTTCAAGGAGGACACTGCCAGTGCCATCGAAAAAGGTATAACTCTCGCGGACCACAATTTCGCGTACAATTCCGAAAGGGGCAAGGCACCGTTGAAGTCCAGTTACTAAATCAGGATAACGAACACCAGGGAGTCGAGACAATGTTACCCGATATACCTTGCGACCAGGAGCAACGGCAATACAGGCTGGGAAGTATTGATCAGAAACAAAAATAGGATGCGCGCACGCAATAGCACAGGAAGCAGCGTCGAGGAATTGGACCTCGAGAGCAGTAGGAGCAGAACGACTGGGAAGAGTAACTTTTACGATAGAGTCTGCAAAAGCAGAGCTTTTCAGGGCATGCCAGAAGACATTGTGGAGAGGAGAAGTGGGAAGAGGAGCGTTATAAAAAACAGTGTGGGGTGCGGTACCAGCACGCCAGATGCGTGGTAACCCATCAATGGAATCGCCATATATGATACGAGGTTGGTGAGGAAGAAGAGCAGTAGGTGCGAGAGTAGCAGCGACCGAGTACGTGCGTTGTGAGGTGGTGGGGCTGGATGGGGTGGTGGAGTGAGGTGAGGGTGAGCCGAAAGTTGAGGGGGGGTCCCCAAGTGGATCCGGTGGAGTACTGGGAAGAGCCATGAAGCTAAATTATATAACTATTACTAAATCAAATGGATTTTTTTTTACTCCGCATATGTTTTTTAGCAATATTGCAGATTTGCTCTATGTGACTGCGAATAAAAGTTGTGAAAAAAATATTACTAAATCGCAATTATTACTAAATCAAATATTACTAAATCGAGCTTTGACTGTAAATAGCAGCAGTAGTTCAGTGTAGGAACCTCGTCAAACTTGATACCAAATCTTTTC
The DNA here is from genome assembly GCF_001638985.1 of Phycomyces blakesleeanus NRRL 1555(-). Lineage (NCBI taxonomy): Eukaryota > Fungi > Mucoromycota > Mucoromycetes > Mucorales > Phycomycetaceae > Phycomyces > Phycomyces blakesleeanus. The sequence goes on from NW_017265140.1 coordinate 1,282,973, forward strand.
TCAATAAATAAAACCTACACAAGTTCTCCAAATCTTTGCTCCTCATCTCATATCATCAATTCTTCCTCTTAAAAACTTCTTCAAACTTCAACCACCACAACAGAGCCATTATCTCAAAGCTGCTATCCACTCAAGCTTGGCCACTATGAACCTATGAGAAAACAAGAATATGCTCATCTTCTCAACTTTTACATATAAGATATGCCAATATAAATCTACGAGATTACTGGGAGATAGTCGCTTATATGCCACTTATAAATAATATCATTCAAAAGATGTCATCCATAAATCTTCTTAGCCAGGTTTACAAAAGTGGATCATTTATACAGGCATCATTTATAATAATTAACACTACCGCAATCAAAACGTATACTAGTCAAATACAATACATATTCTTAAATGACATTGCCAACCTTAAACCATATAAACCAATCCGCCACACTTTTGCCTATGTAAAATGGTACATTCCTGCAGTCAAGAACGCAACAGGAGTGAGATGTGTTGTGACTAATGACTTTGGATTCTTTTCAGACAACTTTTATTGCATATTGCCCATTCATTGCATCTCATCATCTGCTATCATTGGTGAATATGTAAATGCAGAAGGAGTTGTCAAGATAGTTATTGTACCAATTCTTAAAAATATATATCACTATAGAAAAAAATCTACAATTATTTGAAACAATCTGCCAAATTTGGAAGAAAAAAACTGTTTTTTCAATTACCAAATATTTTTTCTATATTTAGAAAGCTTTAAATTTATTTTTGTCTCATGGAGCCATTATTTTATTTTATTTTCTTATTTTTAAATTGAATAGCCATTTCTGGTAAAAATACAAGGGCTATATATTTTTTTCTCTTCTGAAATTGTCAGAGATAGAAATACAACCAATTAACTAAATATATATTCAACTTGAGTTTCAGTATCAACTCTGATTTCAAATAATTAACCATGTCAATGTACTTCACAGTAGTGAGTAATTAGGTTAAAGAAAAAGGATTTATATTTGCATATATAGAAAAAAAAAGAAGAGGAAAAAAACTATTCGTAATAATGTGGATGAGAAAATACCACATGTCTAATGGTTTCATTATTGATGTTGTGAATGAGACCAGTCATCCCTGTGATGGACTTCACCTCCACCACTTTAATCTCACCAAGTGTTAGACTTTCTCACATAGGAAACTTCCCCTCATTGTTGGGCCAGATGCCACACAGACAGTTGACAATGGCAAAGAGCCTGGTCTCTTTCAAGACAGATTAAGAAAAGAATTTGTGAACAAATCCATACCTTTGAAAAAATTAATTGAAACGTGATTAATAATATAACATCATAAAACATAACTCATTATACTTACTCATTCAGGTGTTTGAGAACAACAAGGTCATTGGCTTGAACATGTCTGCCTTCAAATGAAGATTGGACTCTGTATACCACATCGTCCTTCCACATCTTTGTGATGCAAACCATGTCAGTGGTTTCTGCAACCATAAACACGCTGTCTTGGCCCCAAATACATGCTAATGAACTAACTAGATTGTGGTAGTTCATTCCACACTCATCTGCCACAACAGCCAAAGAATTTCTGGTCTGGTTTGTCCAAAGTTGGGGGCCAGCAATATCATTACTTGCAACTTCGAAGTTGCTGGTTTTCCTGTTCGTTGTTCTTCTACGGGAGGCCCAACCACCAAGGCAATGTTTGACCCCGGCCTTATGGAACAGGATGTTTTCCATATTTTTCCCTGGTTCCTTCCAAGACCCAATTGCTGCCCTGTATTCACCGATGGTGCGTTCGATTGGGTGGCAGCTGTACGCTCGCAGCAGGCCCATCTCTCTCATCATGTAGCCGAGATGAGCCAGCATGTGCTGGTTCATCACAAAAATTGTGGGCTTTAACCTTTTTTCTGCGACTTCGCAATGAAGGAATACATGTCAGTGGCAAATTGCTCTATAAAAGTGATTAAAACATTGTTTAATATATATGCTATTGACTTACTCTTCCATGATGTTGACTTCTCTCTCTGTCACTTTCCACTGCTGGGCAATAGTGCAGGCCTTTACCAGGTCTTGCACAACATTTCTGGTTTCAGCAAGAACAAAGTTCTTTACCACCACCATTGGCACAACAAACAGAAGGAAGTTCAACCAGTTGACTGGTTGTTTCCTCCAGTGATTGCCAACTACCAGTAAATATTGCGGAGATGTCTGCCCTGAACTTGGTAATGGATCTGTCGATCTGGTTAGGCCTGAAATTTAGGGCAAATGTGTATACGCTTTGCTGTTGCTGTTGTTGCTGTTGCTGTGGTTGCTGCTGGTCTCCATTGTCTGCAATCTCGGGACTGATCTGAAACTTTCCACCCAATGCTTTGTGTAGTTGTTTGCCTATACTATGTCCAAGTAAATACATCTCATTGAGTCCAAAGAAAGCAGAACTAGTCAGTGTAGAAAGATCCCTGAAAACATTTGGACCATTGACACCGTAACTCTAAAAAGAAAGTATTAATATTTCAATAATTCAATAATTAAGTACTTACATTTCCCTCAAATTGACGGAGATTTTCTACAGTTCTCATACAAACAGGCAATTCATCACCAAAAAAACACATCGTGTGATGTTTGGAAACACCTTTGGAAAGGCAAGCTCAACATCCAAAGAAAGAATTGTGATGGGCCAGGTTCATCAAGTCTGACACGGCTGAATTATTACCAGTTGCCATGACAAGATGAACCTTTACATTAATTTGTCTGGCAACAGTCTGAATCTGGATACCCAAAGTGGCCAGCATACGAAAATCCTCAATGATCGGCTCAAGGAATGACTCTATATCCCTTGGGTGTTTTGGTCCAGGTATAATTGCTAGCTATATCATGTTGTTACTCTCATATCTAAATATATTTTATTAGTATATTTATATATAATGTCTTATATTATACCTTTCTTTTGGATCGATATTTAGATTGACAACATGAATTATAGTTGCCAACATCTTGGTATTATCAAAGGGGTTGAACTGGTCAACAAACATAGTAACTAAGATGTCATCCTGGCCAACTATACCGCCTTCACACAGTCTGCGGACAGCACCACCATTGAACACATCTCACAACACACCAAAACGACTACCCATGATATGGCTTCTACCATACGCCATTTTGGCACGTTCTTGACTATTCTCCAGCTTGAATCTCAGTTGTTGCAAGAGATGCACAACCTTGAAAGTCTGCACAGGGACCAGAGTATCTCTCTCACGTCTGAACCATTGGCTACCACAGTGAGAACACTGTTCTTCCTCGTCTATCAGATTACTGGCTTCTACATCACGGAAACGGATGCAACTTTCCATGCACATGTCATAAGTGGCTGTACAAACAGTGTATTCATCCTTCAATATCTTGTCCATCTTGTAATACAACAGGAGTGCATTTGTCGCAGCTAAAATGATGGTAAGCTTACATATAAATAGTTCATCTTTAATTATATACTTACGCAATCCGCGTTCTGCCATGTATTTATTTACAATCTTAATACACTTGTCAAAAACATTGCGAGATATGTTATTCTCAACAAACATATAGAATAACTCTAGGGTAGCAGCCTCTGCATATGTATTAGGCTCATAAAAAGGGACGTGAGACTCTTGGTTCACGTTCTTGGTAACAAAATCAGACTCGATTGGAAGAGTGTTTATATTTACTGGGTTGCAAATACGCAAATATCCATGAACAGATTCTGTAACATGTATATGTATGTATAAATAAATTCTCCAACCATTAAACCTCATAAGTCTGTTATAACTTTTGTTTTTTACTCTTACCATACGAATAGTCATTGCTATTATTACTATCATTGTATTCAGCTTCGTTGGGTTCAGTATAATTATTGTCGAATCTGACATCTAATGAATTACTAATACTGTGCACACTTCCCGGAGCCATGAATGCTTCAAAATCATTTTCTTCGGCTCTACTAATGTCTTGATCGTGGACTGCATTCAAAAAAGCCATGTCGGTACTGGTAATCACATCTTGGTTTCTTTTTTGTTGGTAGGGAGTAAGAGTGAAAACCTCTCGTGCCGTTTCTTGACCATGGACTTCGTCCAAAGAGGCTTGATTGGCACTGTTAAACAGCGATTGGTTTCTTTCCTGGAGAGAAGGAGCAAGGGCAACAAAATCTTGTGCAATATCTGTATAATCAGTTGCATTAATGTCACTGTTGCTTCCAGAAATACGAGTTGCAGAAGTGTTTGTGTTCATCTTTTGTTTCGAGTAGGCTACAAAGAATAGTGTAAAGAAAAAAGTATTGAGTGTAAGTTTTGTGATATAAAAGTTTATTGTTTTATACAGATATCATTGTACACATTATGTCTTTAAAAATTGCTTTTCATTAAAATCGTATCCTTATACAGTAATTTATTGTTTCTAAGCATAATTATGACTGGGAAAAATATATTTTAATTAATGTTTTCAAAATTTAATTATTTACTCCTTCATTCTTTACACACAAAAATGTCAACAATTAAAAACCCACAAACAAACAATAACCAAACCACTTTCGAAGGGGTTGTATCTGAAAGTGTTTCTGCTTTCAGCTCCTTGGGTACTTCTGGAGGGACGTACAGAAGAGACGAACAATGTGTTGAGTCAAGAGAGGCCCAGTCAGGGCAAAACATTGGCAACAATGACAGTCAAGATATCCCAAGGCCTGATAAAAACTCATGTTCAGAGTCAAGCACTTTATCTGCCAAAGTGGTAAAAAATACAATGGCATTGTATTTAGGTGGAGGAAATCCACAGACTGGTGCAGACATGTACTATATTACAGGAAAAATTGTGCTTTATGTGATAAACAACACATTCGATGCACTTATTAATAAGAAGGATGTTATTCCTTCATGGGGTAACTTAACGTCCTTTCAGAAGAATTATCTTGTTCACAAGGTCGAGAAAAAAGCCTTGGAGAAGAATATATCCCTTAATAGACTTAAAAACTCATGGGTAGTCCGTCATATGCTTTCTCAAAAATGGAGAACTGCGATAAATGATGCAAGAAAGAAAAGAAAGGTATACTTCTTTAAATAACAGTAAATTAATAGATCTATATCCAAGTAATACTTTATGAAAGAAATTGTATTTAGCAACTGAGTAAAAATATCACTGATATTAATTAATTTAATTAATTTAATTAATGAAACCAAACTATAGGCTTTTCATGTATAATACATATTATTTACACTTCTTTTTAATATATTTCTCTTAATTTTGTTTCTATTTTTTTCCATTGTTTTTTGTCTTTTTTCAGTTCCAAGGTTTTTTTTTTAATAAAAAATATTTTCATTTAAAACATCATGCATTTGCTGGACCAATTATAAGAAGAATAGATATACCTAAAAAAGGTATAGCGATACTATATTTAGCTTATTTGATTGTATTAGAAAAAAATAATCTGAAATCCAACAAATTGTATTCTCTAAATTTTTTATAAAAAGGGAAATATTTATCTAAAAATGGTATAATTTTGCCATTTTAAAAGATTTTATTGGATTAAAAAAAAAGTAATTTGAGCTCCCATAAATAGTATTCGCTGTAAATACTTTTAATTTACTAAAAGCCAAGATTCTATTGGCAGACATTATAACTCCGTGACCATAGGAATTATACGGTCGCGGAGTTATAATGTCTGCCATTTACTACAGTGTATGTTTAATTCAAAAATAAATATGTTTATGTAATTCTATCAAAAGAATTTGTGTTGATTAAAGATAAGATGATGCAAAAAAAAGAATCTCTTTATTACTTTATGGCCCACTCAGGCAAAGGGACCGCTAAATTTGCTGCTGGGTCCATTCCAACATCAACTCTCTTTCTTTTGCTGATAGAGTCCCCTTTCCTCCCCAAGTCGCTCTTACTCAATTTATCTACCTCTTTGTAGAGTTTCTGAAGCTATATGTTCGTTATAAATTATACAAGTAAATGAAGTATGCTTCTTAAGTAAAACATTTTTTAATTATTATTACCTCATTACTTCTCCAGCTTGGTTGAAAGACCATAAGCTCATGTTCCCTATCTGACTTGGCGTCAGACACTAGGTATTTCTGGAATACAGAACTACAGTCTTTATTTCCCATGAAAGTTTCAAGAGTAACTTCGTGCCTTTTGAATGTGGTATTGTGACGGTTGAAGAGCTATATATATATGTGTGTTTGAGAAAATTGTATAAAATTATATATTATGTACAAAAGAGAAACTTACAGTAATATTCCACTGCTTTCTTCTGCTGGTCTTGTTGTTGCCCCTTGTCTCTTCAACCGTCATGTTCGACTCTCAATGTTGAGTAGTATAGTGATTTCTCACTATATTCACAATATCACTTGTTGGTACAAGTGCAATCTCTGGCTGGCGCTCCAGATATGCAAGGGTGGAGAGTGCTAGCCCAGTGTTGAGCACACTAGTGAACTTTGCAGTCAAGTTCCACCCAGGCTTACCAGCATTTCCAGACACCCTTAATGGGTCTGAAGGTAGGAGGGGAAAAAGTGGGTAAGTTCATTTCACCCTCCTGGGCGGCCCCCTGGGCGGCTCCCCAGGGAACCCCCGGGGGCACCTCTTTTTTTCCCGAAGTGATAGTCCAAACGTATAAACTGCCAAGAATTAGCCTACTATTAGATCAAAAGAAAGTATACAGTTGAGTATATCCAGAGTACATGCATCGATGCTTGATTCTCTTTGGATTTCCTTCCATCTTTGTACTTGCCATCACTGTTCTCTTATTTGATACAGCCCTTTGTATCAATATTAATAGTTACCTTTCAGCTCCAGTCAGACAAGGATGAGACATATGGAAAGGGGACCCACTCTCTCCCCTTCTTTTTAAATAGGCTCTTGAACATCTACTCCACACTATCTTGGCCACTGAACCTCTCAAATGACTTGCTATATCAGATATATTTTCTCTATTGCCCCAACCCATAGGCGAGCTATTATCTATTAAGTTCCTAGCATATGCTGACGATGACATAGTGTTCTTGAATATGTCTAAAGGGCTTGAAATCCTGATGGATAAGTTTCAGATCAATGGTTGTGTATCCAATGCCCAAATGAATTGTGATAAAGCAGTAGCAGTCTTATTATCTGGTCGTGAACAGCTAACGTGGAGTTCTTATCCACAGAACCACAGTATAACAGCGTAACACAATGGCCATAACTCGCAGCTTATGACATATCTTAGATACCCTCTCACCAGCTCAAAGGCACAGCTATCAGTAGCCGTTGAAGACGTTATTACCAAAATCCGCACCCACACCCAACAATTAACATAACTCAATTTATCTATCCTTGGGAGAGAATTGGTAGCGAATTCCCTGCTTCTGAGTAGGGCATAGCATGTAATCCGCATTCTCCCAATTACTACTACCAACATAGGTAGAATACGTTCAGAGGTGATCAAATTCTTGGCATACTGAAGGTATCCCTTTGTTTGTTTTGACTCATGTACTTGTCCGAGACAAGAAGGTAGCCTTGGGGTCCTCAACCCACAGACACAGTACTATTTGCTACAAACCCGATGGATCCTTCCTTTACTCAACCGGACCGCCTCTATGTTATTTGCTGAACAAATCCTTTCATATCTTCTTTGACAGTACTGTGACACAAGCGACCCACTCTTCCCCCTCGTTTTTTCTGAGCTGCGGTCACCACGCATCATTTCCTTTAGTATATTTCCTACTTTCTTTCATACTATGACAATCTTGCCTCTCTCTCTCTTGAATGGTCAGCCATTAACCCAGTCACCACACAGGAACTGCCACTAATCGCCGTTTTCGACCCCTGCCACTCTCTTTCAATATATATCTCATGTTGCAAACTGCACGTAGACAATGTTTTCTCTTATTACTATACCATTGGGTGTATATGCTGGCATTATAACGATGAGCAAAGACGAGCAAGGCCCACCATGTCCACGCTATTTCGCCTTCTGGATCACGGCGAACTCCACTTGCAGGAGTGGTTCTCGCTGCTTACAGTCTTTCCACCACGAGATAGTAACTCAAGCATGGCTTCTTTCTTTCCAACTCCACCTCGCCACCTCCGACACTTCCTTTCATCAGGGATAGGTGACGACCCCCAACTTCACAACCTCTCTGCTAAAGTGATCCATGCACATATACGACCGCCCCTTGCACAAGTACCACCTCTTTTCCCACAAGTTTTGCCTGCACATTGGCGTCAATTTTGGGAGTCGAATCTTCCTCTTAAGATGTATACAATTTGGTGGCAATTGATGCATAACAAAGTCTCAAGCCAACAGCAACTTTTCAATCATAATTTTACTGAGGTGGACGACCCTCCCAGTGTTCTATGTGGTGTCCTTGAAGATAATGAACACCGTTTCTGAGCTTGCTCATAAAAAAGGCCAATGAGGTACCAAATTGCAACCTGGTTTCTGGACAATCCTGCCACCCTCACCTTTAACCACCTTCTCCTCCCCTCCTCTCCGCAGTCGGTCAAGGATTCCAATACCACTGTATCCTCGTATATTATTTTGGGATGTACTCTCAGTGTAATATAGAAAGCTCACTTTCAATATATATTTAACGATGTCCCCTTTGTCACCAACCGAATTGCTGAAATTACAGTTTTGCACATTCGAAGTCTAGAACTAGAAGAATCTCCTACAAGCACTACTTAATTTTTTTTTTACTTCCTCGCCTTTGGGTGGACAGTTCATTCAATAAACAAGACAGAAAAAATTATATTTGCGTGTCTGACACACATTTATTTCTTAACCTCTGCTGGTATAGACTCTCATCTAGAACGAGAATCAAGAGTATTCACTGAAGAATGGGCGGACATATCATAATATATAAGTTTTGTACATGTGGTGGTTCAGACATTTGGTTATTGAATCAATTACATCAAAATGCATACTTCTATTGTTATAGTTTAGTGGCTATCGTCTTGTCAACAGATAAATATACTACTTATACATGTTTATTATAAAGCAATTAGGCCAATGCTTATTTACTATCAGTACCGAGTTAATATTATAATACTGCCATGAGATTAAAGTATAAATATAACAGTAACAACTCTTTAATATCCAAATATGACAAAGAAATAGATCCTTAAGAAACTAAGGTGCGACCAACATAGCCGATCGTGTTCTTACATAAAGACAAGCTTTTTATTCTTTAATAAATACAGGCTATACACTGTATTAAGATATTCTTATATATGTTCCTACCGTTTTTTCCATTTATCATCTCAGAACGTTATATTGACTGTATATTCTAAGGCGGGCACTTTCTGTACTAGGCTAACAAACATATTATATAAAGGTAAGCAATGTAATTTAAAGTGATATTACATTTCTATTTTTATTTCTACTTTTAACAACAGTATATTTGTGGGAATTAACAATACATATATATATTTCAGGCTTTATTACAGTATTCTAAATATGTAATATATAATTGAAGCCATAGTTTTTTACTTTATACATTTTGATTCAACTAAATAATACTTGGTGTGGACAGACCGTTGTGGGTTTTCGGGAGTGGTCGATGAATATTATTTTTTTGTAATATTATCTTTTACATAGTAAAGCATGGATTGGAATAAAAGTTCAATGTAGTTAAATACTATACAATAAAAGCCAAAAAATATCTATTTTAAAGAAGTAAATGAGAAGTAGGTTTATGCAGTAGTGTTGAATACATTAGTGAGATAAAAGATAGCAATTGCGTATTTTATTGTATTATACAGACTTATATCTACTTTTCTCTATTTGGCTATAATGCTTAAGTAAACGCACACACGCATCCATATATTTATATAAAGCCTTACTATTATATTTTTAAGACAGACAGAGAGAAAACAAAACGTCGCCATTTTACTTTTTATTACTTTTTGTTTTAAACACTAATAACTCCTTTGGTAATGCATTGACAAGTGTTTTCTTATTATTTGCGCTGGTTTTATAATTACATGTTGCAACAACTGATGATATCCGATGTACTGGCAAGATGCATTCAAAATCACACGCAATAAAATCTGCACTGCAGATGTTGACACTTTCCAACTCTCTTGAACGGTTATGCTCAATCTGAAACCACTTAACAAACGCAAACACGTGTTTATCTTGATAAACGATACGTGCTTGGAGCTCTGTGTTGACTACTGGTGGAGTGAAAGAGTGCAAGAACAGATACTGAATTTGGCCAGTGTATGCCAACCGATTATTGCCTTGACTTCCAAGGAACAGAGATTGAACAAATGAGCCGCGACCAGAAGCATATTTGCTACCTTTGTAAACCTGACCAAGCAAATTAATTGATCTCAACTTTGTGCTCTGATTGTCGACAAAGGAGAGCGAGGAGGACGGAAATTGGTAACTTTCAAGACCAGGAATGTGATACGCGACTTTATAATAATCAAGCAAATGAGGATAGTCGACATTACTCATTGCTGACGAGGGCTTTATGTGAAGAGGAAACGTGGAGGGAGGAAGAGGTTCATTTCCCAGGACTGGAAGAGAAGGGTTTGAGTACGCGTGGACGAAGGCTGCTAATCTGAACGGGCGTTGTGGAAAAGTCATCTTGTTTTTTGAACTGGATGGTTGAGCTGTGGCAGTAAGCTTGCCGAGAAGCGGAAGAAAGGGGACTTGGCTCGGACATTGGAGAACGACATTAACATAGTCACCCTTGAAAGTATCTTGGACAAAACTCTGCATATACGTAGCCTCAAAAGAATCTTTTCTGTTCGTGCTTACGTTCTTTATCAAACCCTTATATCGCTCAAACCCAAAGAGCCAATAGCGATACACGGGTCCAAAATCACGAACGGTCTCGCGAAGATGGGGGTGCAGATGCATATTGCAGGTGAGGACATTAGCGGTGTAAATACACTTGCATCCATTACAAAATTCTTGAAGAAGCTGATGGGCATCATCGAGGTCAGAGAATGTGATACTTGGCTTCACTAAATTTCAGCATGCATTGACGAAACTGATCCAGTTGTTAAACATCTCAGTGGGCAGAACGGCCTTCAACAAGATAGGGGAGTATACCAGAACCCAAGACTTCCATTCATCTGCTTTCATGTGTCCAAAGCCCTTTCCAATCTTTGATCCCAGCACCGTGTAATCCATTGGCACCACCATTGTTTCTGCCATCGCTTGCATCATAGCTAGCTTTCTCTCGTCTATCAGCCCTTCTTTTATCCACCGCTCCATCATTCTCTTTTGTGTTCACAGGAATAAATTATGCATGGGATCGAGGATCGTTCCATGTACTAGATCAAAGTATCCAAGGCGATGCAGCTGCGACCATCGAACACAATTTTCGATTTCCACCGGATGCCTTCCTGAGGGCGTACTGGAACTCTTCCACTCCTCAGCATGCAACCTGTTTTCCAGACCGCTACGGATTTTCCACGTCAAATAGTCAAACCCACTGGAGTCGATCTGATTGGTGTTGGGTAACCTGGTAAACTGTCTAACACATTTGGGACATGCACAAGTACTGTTATGGGCGGTGAATCCACTGGTCTTCCTGGCGGTGGGGATGTCACAGGCGACCATGAGCAACCCTGCTCGGACACAGACACCAGCTGGGCACTCAAGGGTCGGGATGGTTATCCCCGCGAACAACTGCAGCAAATTCATCAACCGTTGGCTTGAGATAATGGTTGATCTCATCAGTCTTAGGTTCCTTAGGACCAGGCACCATACCAACGAGTATGATATTCTCGGGTTTAAACCTCTCTTCACGAGGCAAGTTGTTGATGGCAAGGTAAATAGGACCGGAGGAATGATTGACACCTTTGAAGGGCTGGAGCCAGTCAATGTTCGAGGTCAACAATAAGGAACGAGGTTCAGCAACAAACGATACACCATCTTTATCTTTCAGCTCCTTCCACATGGCGCCGTCATAAACATCGCATAGTGTGCCCACGACCTTAGGCTCCTTGTTCCATTGTCTATTTTTATTTATTTTTTGCTCAAATCTTAGGAGAATAAAGTAAACGGTCGATATTTGATTGGTTGGTCGTTTGACTGGTACGTGCATGGTAACTTTGGTTTTAAGAGTAAGCGAAGATGACTATTTTGAGAAGGGGGTTTTTTGTCTTCTTCTTTTTCATCGATTGACAGCAAAATGAAGAGTGTTGGACCAAGGCTTGTAGAGATATATTGATGATAAATGGGTGCAGTGCCTTTGTATACCTTGTGCTAACAAAATAACTATACTGCGGTTGCGAACACACCAAGAAGCAACGAAATGGGAATTTATGTTTTTATATTTTTAATATAAATAAAGCTGTTAGAAAGAAAGCAAGAAAAAGATAGGAGGATTTGAATATATATTTTGTTTATATTTCGACTCACCAAAATTGAATACACAAAGAGAGAAAGAGAGGAAAGAAATAAGCCTACATTACGAATCAAAGTTAAAGCTTGAGTTTGAGTTTAAGAGTCAAAATGAGAATTATGCTAGAAAGACGGGATGAAATTTATTTTGGCTCCAAGATAATTTGATTGCTTTGAAACTTTTGAAGTTTGGTAATCTTGGATATTTATAATGTGATATATACGCATCTCTTTTCATACATTAGGTCAAGTAGTTTAAAAGGCCTAACAAAACCAAAAAGAAAGGGATTTTATTTCTGAGTTTAGAAATAATGAAGTAAATAAAGGCAAATTAATTCTCTCAAAATGTGTATAGGTGAATAGTGAATAATAGTGAATATTATATTATATTATATTATATTATATTATTATTTTTATACGTAAAAGACATACATATATAAATAAAAGGTTTATTGAGATTCCAATTCAATAATGACTCTTCTTCCATTGAATGATCCGACATTAGGTGCCAGCAACATCAATAGTATGTAAATTTAATGTATATATATAAAAATATAAAAATATATAAAAGAGAAGCAGAAAATTGAGTGTATATGTTTGTACATTGTGATTAGTCAATGACATTCGTAATAATAATTTTTTCTATTTGTTTATTGTAAGTATTCTTGCCATTAGACCTTGTGCCTTTTGGTCTGGAAAAACTTGATAGGTCTGGACTAGTTAATTTGAAAATACTTCCATCACCAGTTGCTACGACTGTTGGTGGTGCGGGGACAACCAAGCCGGCTGATAGCAAAGTCAATGATTTGTATTGTAAGCCCTGCAAAAAGAAGTTTTCCAACGAGGCAACTTGGCAGAATCATATCAAGAGCGCAAAACACATTGCGAATCAAAAGAAGGCAGGAAAAGGTACAAGACAATAGTGATTCTTATGATTCTTATATAGAGTATAGATAGATATATAATAGATAAAGTTTGGAGAGAGGAGTATGTGTATGTAGGTAATGTAAAAGGGATGGTAATGATTATTAATCATACATTCAATAGTACAACCTATTCCACAAACACAAAAGATTACAGTTGAAGATGATCCACTGATAGTAGGTGCCGTGATTATTAGGATACATATACAAATAGATATCAATTAATCTTTAGTGTAATCAATTGATGACAAATTAAACAAATGACCTATAATATAAAAAAGGTGCATACTAAAGACAACTAGGCAAGATACACAGTAATATCCATGCTCATGTTCATGTTCATTTTCACATTCTAGATGCTCTTTTTAAAATCGAGCAAGCAAATAAAAAGAAGGTATCAGATCCAGACACAGCCACATCCGAGTATTGGGAAATTTCCAAAGGTTAGTATATCTTTTAAATGTATATATAAGTATTGTATCGAATCATATCGTATTGTACAACATACTTACGCAAATGTATATATATATATATATATATAAATATAGTTTTGTATCATCTTCAACAACCACAAAAGACAGCCGATGTTTTGGAAGAGCTGATTCAATTAACAACAGACCTCAAGTGGAAAGACACGCACCACTCTGCTAAACTGGCTCTATCTCGACTCCTTTGCTTATACAACAAAGACTTTGGCAATCTATCCAAGGCACGCCAATTGATGTTGGACACAGTAGAGGTTCAGTTGAGCATTTGTCATCTAGAACTTTTGAATGTTGCACAGGTATATACGCTATATGATATTTGTATCTATGTCTATGTCTATAAAAATATTCTGGTTTTGTTAGCAATGTGATCGGGAGGATGTGGCGACTCTCTTGTCAGAATCACGTAAACTGGTGACAAAGTATCTGGCAGACAATTCTAAAAGGAGCGATCTTGTGCGCCTTGTACTCGAGACCAGTTCTCTGTTTGCACAGAACAAAAGGCCAGAAGAAAAAGAAGAGGGTGGACAGAATATAGGAATTGTGATGGGATTTTTGGCTGTGCATTTGTCAGCCAGTGTTGAAATGAAGCAAAAGAACATGGGACGTGTAGGAGAGGTAAGGAATAGAATACAAAGTGATCTTATGCGTTTTTTTTTTTAGATATAAAAAAGAAGAAGGAAAGAAGAAGGACATTTATTAGAGTTGTGGAAATTGAATACAAAATAAATCAACAAATAACCAAAATGAGTTTTTTTTTTGTTTTTTTTTCCTTTTATAAGCTATTTCGGATCATGGGAAGTGTTCATCGTACATTGGATGCTCGGTTACTGAAAGGAGAACTCGGACTTGATTGTGGAACAAGCGAACAATTGAAAGAGTCCCTGTGGGATGTGGCGGATACTTTATTGGTCACACTCGAGGCGGGTAAGTAACAACTATAATTTGATTTGTTCGATTTGATTGACTGGAATAAAACAGAGGACTATGTTCGAGCAAAGATCATTGAAGAAAGGCTTGGGAATATCGGCAGCTATCCTGATCTAGAGGTAATAACTTGACTGATGAAGAGCTTTTGAAAGCAAGTCGATGCTAACCCAAATGAAATTAAGCTTATTATGGAGATCTCCGAAGCTATTCGATTACTAGATGTCGATCGATTAAAAACGCAGGTTTCCAAGCTAGGCTATATGGGACTATTGGTGAGTGTGGGAGACGAGGACCTGTTGATGAACCAAGTTGGGTTTTCACGAGAGTATCAACTCGATATACTGCAAAGAATGAGGACACTAGTTGCTGCCTGCCAAGACCTTTAACTACAGAGAAAATATATATATAATATTTGGTCTATTGCTCTTTTTTAAATTCTTGTTTTAATTTTAAATTTCTTTAAACGACTGTACCCCTTAAATTACCTAATTCTTTTTGGCTTTTTTTTATTTGTTTGCAAAGGATTGAAGCTTTTTTAATGAGGTGGACATTTGCTTGGGCTCTTTAATGTCTGTCTCTTTGTTTGAAACAAACCACAAAAGAGGTTGTCTTCTTTGTTGTTGTTTTGGTGATACGTTTGTGTTCAATGTTTAAACGGCTACAGAATCTCGAATTCGCATCTCCAAAAAAGAAAAAAGAATAAAAAATTACCAGAAAAGCTTTAGATGGGAAGTTACCTGAAGATCTTTGGGAACAAATGAAAAAAAAAGTTCCATTTCTAGACATTCTCTTTTGTGACGATAATTATCTTGTACAGGAAGATTTAGGAAACAACAAGAGAGAGGGAGAAAAGAGGAGTAAGTGTCACTCAATATATTTTATTTTTGAAAATAGAATTGATGATTTTACAAGAAATATAACACGTTCCATACATTGAATTGAATAGAAAATAATAGATAGTATTGAGCTAGATAATCAGTGCCTTTGTTAATTTCCATGCAATAACATTAAGGTAAAGAAGTAAAGGTAAGTTGGTGAATGTGGCTAGTATTCCTATTGAATTTAAACAATAAAGAACATTACACTAATTTCAATTATTCTTGTTTGTGCTTGTGCTTGTGTCTGTGCTTGTGTTTTGTGTTTTGTGTTTTGTGTTTTGTGTTATTAATCATAATAGTGATTGTAATAATTTATTATTATCGTTATATGATGCGTATTTTATTCAATATACATTAGATATCTTGAGGCTCATAATGAATTTGCACCCAAAATTTTGTTTATCTGTAAAACAAGGTAAAGAGCTAGATAAAGAAAGGTACAGATATATCTTAATATTGATTAGCACGAGCCTGATTACTTTGTTGTTTGGAATGGAAATCATCACACCCTATTTTATTATAGTCGAATCTTGAGCGCGCAAATGAATTAATTCCGTTGTTATTTCGTCACCTATTGAATCTGCGAGATTGGTTTTTTTTTTTTTTTTTTTTTTTTTTTTTAAAAAAAAAAATTCCAAATAAAATAAAATAATAATTATTTATTTATTTATTTATTTCAATTTTTCTCTCTTTCTTTTAATAATTTTTTTTTGTATTTTTATAAAAATTATTAGCTATTGTTATTATTTAATTATCAATTTTTTAAAAAAATAAGATAAGATGCCAACCAGAGACTTGGAATATCCTCAGGGCTGGCTGTTCAGGTGGACTCGAAATAAACTCAAAAGTGTCTGGCAAAAGAGGTACTATGTCTTGTCAGAAACTGAATTAAGATACTACAAAGATCAGGTAAAAATACAAAGAATATTTACAACAAAAAAAAAAGATATTAATTGTTTGTATAGCAAGGTTGTGAACTAGCTGGTATCATTGAACTGCGCTTCTATAAATCAGCACAAGCCTACACAACAAAGAAAGCACCCTATTCATTCCAAATCACCAGTCGCTGCACCGAACGCAAATCATACATCATATCCGCAGAAAACGAACAGGACCGCCAATTCTGGATCGCTCTCATCGACGCTGCTATTCGCGATCTGGAATCAAAGACAATGCAACGTTTTGATAGACGAGAAACACAAGTAGACGAAGAACAGGACTACTCAAACAGTGTGCTCGACAAATGGCTCGACCGGCTGGACCTCAACGATCACAACCACAGCCAAAGTCGAATCGACAGTTCGCTATTGTCTCCAAAGTACGCTCCTTCTCTCATTTCCCACGACTGTGACTCTATCATCGACAAATATGCCTCGATTCCACCAGCCCTACGCTCTTGTCAGTCAATCGAATCACTCAACACCAATGGCAGCAGTCTGCGCTCAGAACCCACAACCCTCTCTTCGGGTTCCACCAGATCGCTTCTGCAACCTTCCTCATATTGCTCAGCCCTTTCGGCCTCCAGTCCAGGAAAGGGAAAAGGACCTGAAGTTGTGGTTACATCTAGTCACAGTACGCCACCATTAGGATCATCACTACACTTAACCACCTCAACTCCTAGTCCATCTTCCTTTGACGCCACTACCTCCCCCTCAACCCGAACCCGAACCTCAAACCCAAACCCAAATTATCTGTGGCAACCACAACCCAGAAATTCATCTCTATCCTCGACTAAAACCAAAGATCTCAAAAAGGCATTTTCTAGCACGCGTTCAGTTTCCTAATCTTTTTTTTATTATTATTATTATTATATACTTTATATCAATATTGTAGTATAGTCCAACGTAGTGTATTGTATTTTATTCTATTATCTTATCTTACTTCATTATATGCCAGCTTTCCCCCACTACTATCTTATATAACTCTCTTATTTACTTTATGGTAATTGAATGTAATAGCACCAAATCTATCCATTCCTTGATATATTCATTCATTCATTCATATTCACATTCATATTCACATTCACATTCACATTCACATTCACATTCACATTCACATTCATATTCATTCAATCGTTTATATACTCATTCATTCATAAATATAAATATAAATATATATATATATATTGTCCCTGTATTTTATTAGGAATTCATTTTATTCTTATTAATATCAAAGTCTATAAAAGAGGAGGGAAAAAGAAAGGAATGGGTTCCATATGTCTGGATTCGTTTATCCGATTTTTTTTATTGGCTTATAATGGAAATAACGGTACTCGATACACAAATACCCAAATAAGGAAGTAAGGAAAACGAGTTCACTCAGAGAAAGGAATTGAGTGTTGCTTTATCGCTTGATAAACTTACATAATCTATTGAATACTCTCTTTCTCTCTGTCTCTTTCACACATTTTTTTCTCTCTTCTTCTTTTTTGTATGTCTCATTTGATTAAACAAACCAACTTCTTTATGTATAATATGCTACATTACAAGCACACACAAATACACACACAGATATATATATATATATAGTGAATGTATATACACAAAATACACTATAATAGATTATTGAGTCCAAGCGAATGTGTGTGTGTGTGTGTTCTTTAATTGTTTTATATATGTGCATGATTATACCCTCTTGAATTTATATTGCTGATAGTTGTATAATGCAAAATATACTATATTATATAATGTTTTGTAGTAGTGGTGAGCATGATAGTGCACAAATATGGCTCATTTGTCCCACAAAGTCCCTTGGCTTGTTGCTGTTTCTGTTCTTTCTTTCTGTTTTCCATTTCATATTCCATTCTTCCTTCTTCTTTCCTCTCTTTTTTTATTATTTTTATTATTATTTATATTATAATTTTATAATTTTATAATATATATATATATATTTTTTCTCTTCTTATTTGTGTGTACAAAACCTCTTGGCAAAAACCAAAAACTACTTCCACCCACAATCATGCCGTTGTTTTCAAAGAAAATACTACCTACTGAAATCACTGCCGACATTGGTAATCTCGACATGCAATTCATAATCATTTATTTATACAAGTATATATAGAGGTGTATAATGTGTATAAAATATTTTGTGCATATTACACTATATATTACTGTGTGTTCAAGTATTGGCTCTTATTTATCTTTTGTTGATTATGTATATAACGTTTTTAGAAAGGGCAACTAACCCTAATACTACCGAGTTGGACTGGTCGATTGCATTCAAGCTGTGTGAAAGTGTAAACAAGACAGACCTGGGAGCCAAAGAGGCTAGAAAACTGCTACAGAAGAAGATGTTGTCTCGCGAGCCAAACACCCAACTACTTGCACTTGAGGTAAGTATTGACTTGTGTATAATGCGGGTTCTTAATTGTCAATCTGTATATCAGTTGTTGAATGCCTTGTCAGAGAATTGCAAAGAAAAGTTCAAAAGTGAGTTGAATAGACAATTAAGTAATTAGATAAATATTAATTGTTTGTCTGTTTGTTTGATAAGGTCAGTTGAGTGCAAAGTCTTTTGGTGAGAATCTGGAGACATTAGCCAATTCAAAGGTACGAAATATAACGATAGCAATATTAATTAGTGTTAGTGTCAAGGTTTCGTAAAAAGAGGACTAATGAGAAGAGGGGAACGACCTTTTTTTTTCTATAAGAAATAAATAAATAAATACACACACTCATATATATATATATATATATATATCTTACATATCTGTTTATCTATCTATAAAGCATGGAGATGATCGAGTACATGGAAAATTGGTTCAATGCCTGCAGAATTGGATGGCAGAATTTGGAAGAGATCCTGCGTTTGTAGCTATACACCGTGTATATGATAATACACTAGATGCGTCTATTGGACAATACACAGCCCAAAGACCAAGACAGGGTCCTAATCATCACCATTCCGAACGCAGAGAGCAGGTACAAAATAAGCCAAATGTATATACAACGAGAAAGAAAATAATTAACTATTTTTTTTTTAAAAAAAAAAAAAAGGTCAAGGCTGCTGATCCCAAGACTGACTGCGAACTTGCCAAGAACAGTGCACAGCTGTTCTCTCAGACACTGTCATTCACTGACCCAACTCAAGAGGATATTACGAAGAATCAGCTAATTCAAGTAAGATCAACAAAGCAATTCATTCATATTACTAGTATTGCTAGTCATTATTCTTAGCATACAATTAATAATGCTTTATATATATAATATGTATTTGTAGGAATTTTATGCTAAATGTCAGTCATACCAAACCATAATGTCCAGTCACCTCCAGACCTGTGAAGACCCCGACGTCATCTGTAAGTACTTTTTTTTATTCTTTTATTGGTGGGACAAGGAAATTAGGTGAACTAAAATAAATAAATATATAATTTTTTTTGTAGCTGAATTGTTGGAGGCCAATAATGAGCTTGTGAATTGCTTCAAGACATATGATGATATGTTGGAACGCAAGGCAATGACAGAGGCCACTTTTAATTCCCAAAATCTCAACCACCGAAATACACAGGTAACTAAAAATAATTTATTTATTTATTTGTTTGTTTATAATCTGAAACACGAAATTCTATAGGACGCGTTGCCAAGCAGGGATACCGAGGCCGGGGGCAGTAGACCCATAGAGTAAAAAGATAAAAAAAAAAAAGGTGCCTTATTCTCTATACGTTGGTTTAATTATTCTTTGAATAGACATTCGAATCCGTTTGATGGGTTCAGCAAGAGTGTGACTTTGGATCCCTTTGATCCCTTTGCTGATTCACAGCAAGTTGACGATGGGCCAGCAAGATCAAATGATACAGGGTAACAAGATTATTATTAAAATTTAATATTAGTGGTAAAGACAAAAGGTAACACTAACATCAACAAACCTTTTCTTTTCTTTTCTTTTTCTTTTTTCATTTGGTATTTTAGTGGCGCCGTTAACCTGCCCCCACCATTGACACCTCAGAAATTACACAACTGAAAAGAAAAACATGATCTTATTCTATAGTTCATTTGCTTCTTCCTCATTTTTTATTATTATTAGTATTATTGACCAATCATTATCTTTACTATTATGAATTATTAAAGAAAACTTATCAAAAACAGATACCTCTTTAAGTTTCAGGTACTTTCTATTTCTATATGGGTAGAATATGGGTTTGTGTGTAAACAGAGGAGGCAAAAAGGAAACCACAATAACAACAACAAAATGAATAATATTTTATTTAGCAGTAAAGTAAAAAAAAAAGTGTATATAAATATATTGCATTGCAGTACATTGCAGCACAGTACAGCACAGTACAGTACAACGATAATAGTAAAGACTTGAAAAAAATAATATTATAAAATATAATATAATATAAAATTCAAGTGCTTTGATCAAAGTCGACCCGGTTTAACCTGTGTTTTTTTTTCTTTTTTGTATATTACCTTATTTCAGTTACTCTTTTTTTTTTGCTTCTTCTTCTTCTTCTTTCTCTCTTTCTACTTTTATTCCTTTTCCGCTCGCCTGTCCATTCCCTAATCCACTTGCTTGCATTCGCTTCCCAGCTCACCTATTCCCCTCCCCTTACGTACCTACGTTCGCTTGTTTGTTCGTTCGTTTGTTCGTTTGTTCGGTCGGTTGGTCAGTCGTTCGTTCGTTCGTTTGTTTGTCCGTTCGTTTTTGGTCATTTCTTTTTTTTTATTGGCTCATCCATTTACCTCAAAGATATATAAATAAATAAATAAATAAATAAATAAATAAATAAATTATATATAATCTTCATCTCTTTCTTTTCTTTTATTTTTGTTGTTGAGCATACGTGCCCGTGTGACCTGGCAAAGACACCGTATGTTTAAACCATCGCAGACGAACGAACAACAATGCACAGGATGCATGACCCCCACCCTAGTAGAGTGCAGCAACCTAAAAAACCCCTCGCAACTATTTCACAGACTGTCAAACAAGAAAACTTGCAGGACAAGAAGTGCACGGGCCCCTCAACTGCAAAAATACCCACAAATGAAGTCCCAAAACTCCCAGACCAACGTTTAGAGCAGCAAGCACGAATCGCAGCCAGAGCAGCCGCTGCAATGGAGCAAATCCGTCGCAAGAGACCTCATGGAATCTTGCTCTGGGGAGACAGGCGCAAGGTATTGCAAATATATATATATATATATTTATATATATTTACTGTATATACTGTATATATTGTATATACATAAAACTTTACTTTTTTATATATATAAATATATAAATATATACATTATATATAATATATATAATATATATATAATATTCTGGTGTTACATGTAGATTCATCATAAGCACTAAAAAATAATAATAATATTATGACAAGATTTTAACTCATACACTAATATAATTACATTTCACTTGATCTCTCAGGCACTCATAAAACGTTATCCAGACGGCAGTCAAGAAATCATAGTTCCACAGACATTGACGCCTGATCAAGAGCGTTACCAATTTCCACCGCGATCCCGGTTTCTAAAAAAACTTGCCAACAAGACCTCAAAACAATATCAGCACCAGCAACAAAAGCAAATACAGCATCAAAATCAAAATCAACATCAACATCAACATCGACATCAACATCAAATAAATCACACTTCTTCATTTGATTTGCAGCCACGCAGTCGCCTACCAACTCCAACACCAATCATATCAACCGCAACAGCCCGCCCGCCATTACCTGATCCCTCCGCTCTCAATGAATGGTTCTCTAGCCGACACCGCAAAGAACAAGAAAATACTAATGATAATGATTATAAAGAAAGAGTCGAGAAGAACAGAGCAGTTGCACACTGGATCACCGAAATCGAACGCTCAAAGGCACTTTTGCAGTCATCTTGCTCAGCAGTCTCTCAACCTCAGCAATCTCCCCATCTGTTTTCGTCAGCTATCCTGTCGACCCCAGCAAGAGCTGTGTCTGTGCCGCCACCAGTACTATCCTCACTCCCCCCACACCTCTCTACCGAACGATTCCCGGCCCTCCGAACCTCACAGCGCACACATCCATCACCCGAACCATGGCTGGATGCAATACCATTCAGAAGTAACACCGGTAACTTACCATACTACCATTTTTTTATTTTTTTATTTTTTTTAGTATGAATAATAATATTAAATATATTAATATTATTTAATGTAGCAAGGCAATGGAGGGAACCACAAGTATCACAGTCCAATACAAATCTATTGCCTCCCGATGACTCAGTTCGGACACATTATGTCCGTTGTAACCTTCTTCAGACAACATTCTCTCCACAACACAGCCCGCAGGTGGCTGCAAGCGATATCCAGGAGTTCTGGCGTGGATACCAGGAAAGAGCCAGAGTCATGCGTCGTCATTCGATCACACTACCACCACAACCATCGTCATCAGGATTAGGAGTAGAAAATACAACAACAGCACCCACAACACCAACAAATATACTAATAACAACAGATCAGCAACACTCATCAGACCATCCACACGCCTACCGTCAGCCGATACTAGGAATGATCAATATTGTACGCGCTCTCCAGAACTCTCTCAAAGAACAGGAACAAAAGTCAAAGATCCGCATCGCACACCTCGAAAAGACCCTTCGCGAAGAGCAACAGTGGCGCCAAGACACCGAGCGACGTCAGCAGCAGGCCGTTGATCGGCTCGATGCCTTACATGCCCGAACTTCGCCTCAGTTTACGGCCACGACGACTCAACGGTCAAGCCAACCTGTTGTTGATACCAGACCAATGTCAAGACCAATGTCAAGACCAATGTCATCTGCCTACACGCCCAAGCATTCTCGTATTGATCAACTGATGGAACGCCTCAGTCGTTTGGAAGAATCGGCTGCCTTGGAAACCAGAAATCGCCTAGATCTCGAAGCAAAGGTGTCAATGGCTGTCCAGACTCTTGAAGAGCTCAAGATCTCGACTGAACAGCATGTAACTGAGTCCAGGTTGTCAAAGAAAGAGTTCCAAAGACAGCTCGACCAGACCACACTTGCGCTCGAGAATCTAAAAAAGGCACCAGTGGGCAACATTAACTTTGATAGTTTTGGTACTAATGCCGCTGCTACTACCGTTGCCACTGCCACTGCCACTGCCGATATTGATATTGATATTGATATCAATGTTGCCAATAATAGTCTGACCACAAAGCCTCAGCCTACTCGACAGACAGCCCTGAGACAGACAGTCTTGAAGCAGACGATCCTTAAGCAGACGTCTCTTAGACAAGCGAGTCTCAAACAAGAAAGACGCAGGCAGACGTCGACAACTACTACCGCAACCACGGCCAGTACAGCGACGACAAGAACAACGACCAAAACATCCACCATAAAATCAAATCCCACAACGAAACCAACAACAAAACCAACAACAACAAAGCCATCAAAACCGCCAATACCATCAAGACCATCCAAATTATCATCTAATGCTGCTCCTGCCAGACCAACAATAGTACCCAAGAGACCAATTGGGACCAGGCAATCTGTCCGATCAAATGTCTCTAGTGCAACAGCAAAAACAACAACTAATTCCACAAAACCAAGACGTCCTAAGCCCATTGCAGGAGGTCCTATCCAATAGTGATTTTGATAGTATCAACAGTTACTATTAGTAAAATAGAGAGCCAAAAAAAAAAAAAAAAGACAAGGCAGCCAACCATCTCATCTCTTGCTTACATTATACCATTCCCGGTGTTTGAATGATGTGCTTCCAGGTTTTGATGTGCCGCCCAGTGCCCTGGGTTTGTGCTTCCGAGTGCTTCCGAGTGCCGCACCATGTCCATGGCCATGGCCAAGTCCATGTCCTTGTCCTAGAACCCACCCATCCGTACACCTTACATACCCCTTATATTTACACAGACACACAAGTACATACATGTGTACATAAATACATAGCTACATAACTTTCTTTTATTATTTTATTTTTTTGTCCTTTCTTCCTTCCTTCCTTTTATACATATATACATATATATATATATATACGTGTTTTTTCTTTGTCCTATTTCTCAGGAGATTTGTTCAAACTGTAATTGTGTAATAATAATAATAATAATAATAATAATAATAATAATTGCGTACATAACAAATAATGAAGAAAAAAGAAAGAAAAGTAAATGCTTAATTTTGTATGAGGATTTATATAACATACGATATCTTAAAATATAGCCTATAAAAGAGAGAGAGAGAGGGTAAGAACGAAATAGATAAATCAACTGTTTTATTTATTTAAAAAAAAAAAGAAACAAAAAAAATAATTTGTTAAGGACAGTCTGTTTTTCTTTCTCTCTTTCTTATATATTATTTATTTATATGCTAAAGATCCAATGACTTTGAGTACAAAAATTGACATTCTTGAAAGGCATGTATTTTATTATCATTACATAAAAGTATAAAATAAGACAAGCACAAGCACAAGCACAAGCACAAAGAATCAAGAAACCTCTACAAAAGATTATAAAGAATAAAGAATAATAGTATTATTATTATTTCTTTTGTTTCTAGCCCACTCCTATATACAAAGTTAGATCCAAGGACTGGGTGGCTAAACTTAAACCTTGATAAATGATTGACAGTCTAACAACCAATAGTTAATAAAGTATAAACTACATGACACCATATCAATATATGTATATGCACCTCTTTATTTGATTTTGTTGAATATTGTTACTATCCTGTTTGTCTTTAGGGTCCAAATCTTGGTCATATTTTTTTCTTCTTCACCGGATATCCAATGATATTAAACTGGTACAACAATACCTGTCCAACCGCGATTGTACATAGGCTTGCATTGTGAATGTTCAAAAATCATACGACAATTTTTTTGTTTCTTTTTCTTTTTAAAGCTAATAGTAATAATAACAAGAAACAATTTCTCCGGTCAAGAAATAGTATGATATTAAGAGTGCAGTACAAAGTACAAAGTACAAAGTACAAGTACAAAGCTATAGGCCTATAGAGTTACAAAAGATGAGTACAAAAAAAAAGGTACAAAGAAGTACAAATGTAGCATGGGTTCACTTTTTTTTTCTTGTGAGAATGACAGTATGGATTATTATTAATATATATATATATTTGGCTTTACTTTGTAAAACTTTGAAATCACCATCACATTTAACAACCTTGACAAAATAAAGAAGAGATCTAATGACCAAGAATATTTGTGTATAATTGTGTGTGATTGTACTGTTTATTCAAAGCATGAGATGTTGTTTACCTAACCCAAGTTGGCCCAACTGAACATGTATGTATAGTTTATGCCCGTAGATGTAAGGTTTAGGCTCAAACAGAGAAGGGCACGGTCCATGCGTCCAAGTGTAGAAAATGACGAAGATCAAAGTTTCCTTTTATGGTCACAAATACCGTGTCTAGTAATAATACTAATATATATATATTTATGTAGTGTAAAATAGATCAAGATGAAGTCTAATGATAAATTAGGGTGTGCATTTGTATGTATATTTATATTGGAATCTGTGTAGGTGCATACATGTGTGTACGTGATGTGATTTGATGTGATGTGATGAGCTGTGTGTTCTGTGCGTGTAGTGTGTGCATATGTGTGCATATATATATATATATAAATGTAAATGTAAATGCAAAGGTAAATTTGTATTAGTGCTTGTCTTTGAATTTGAATTGGGATTTGGACTCGATCTTTTAAGGAACAAGCTAGAATAGTCATTGATATTCTTATTGTGGAGATCAAGCGATTTACTATATTAGATGTTAAATAAGACAGGAATAAGAATATTCAAGTACGCTTATCGTGAGATCTTTTTAGCTATAGTCAATAGTTAATAGTAGTTACTGGTGTGGTATCACCAGAAAAAGAAAAATAATTATATTTATATATGTTATTATTATTTCAATATGGCACCACTATTGAGCAAAGGTGTACTACTGACAATTCCAATACACAAAACAAGCAAACAAGGTAAAGAGCACAAATATATATATATATATATATATATATATATATATATATCGACTCAATGATTGCTTGAGTGTAAAGAGGATATGAATAAGCGTTCATACTACACTACACTACACTACACTACACTACACTACACTATACTGGACTGGACTGGACTGTGTATAAATATATTATATTATATAATAATAATAAAAGGAGAAAAAATAAATAATAGAAATTAATACCTATATTTACATATGCATATGCATTTATAAGCCTCTGACACTATTTTCAGACTATTCGCTAATTCACCTTGCTGGTACGGCTGTTCCTGGATTACAGTACAAGAACACAAATCTAAAATAATTTTTGATCATAACTGTGAATTCATTCACCTATCTTTTTTTTATATTTTATTTGCATTTATTTGCATTTATTAACATTTCTTCTTCTTCTTCTTCTTCTTCTTCTTCTTCTTCTTCTTCTGCTGCTGCTTTACTTTACTTTTCACATAATATAACTTCATCTTATTTTCTCTTTAAAGCAATTAAAGAGGAATAACAATTTCACTCTATTGTACTATATTTTCATCTTCTTAATTTTCACTTTAGTACATCGAATGAGTGACATTTTATAACAATCTTCTCTCTTTTCTCATTCCGGTTCTTAATTTACGCGCATAACACATGTCAGACACCGCAATTTCGGTCGACCTTAACCTTGACCTCAACCTCAACCTTGACCTTGACCATGACCATGACCATGATAATCACCGTGACCCTACCCTCAACACACGAGACCAGGTCTATATACAGTCATTAGAAGCCTCGCTCCAGGACTCGTTTCGCTTGATGTGTTCCAAGGAACAGGTTGCTTTGGCCCGCTCGATGAGAATCCTAACCAAATCAGAACGGAAGGAAATGAAAAGGTGCGCAAAAATATGGAAACCCACCCCTATTTCCTCAACGCCTGATAATACCAGCCCAAATGATCGCAATAATGAAGAGTGGAATGCAACTATCGAATGTTTAATGACCCTCAGAGACCGGTACCAGTCCCAGCTAGACCTAATGCGGGTCCGTTCACTGGAGTCTGACGCTCATCGATCGGACATGCTGACCTGTGTCCAGGACTTGAGCAGGCGACTAGGCGACTCTGGCCAGACACACGAGGAACTCGAGTCTCTGTCGGGCGCACTTGAACAATTGCGACGCCAGTGGAAGAAAAGCAAACCCGAAATCGAGAGCATCATCCACTCGATCCTTTCGGCAACACCCTTGGCTGCCTCTGGCTGTCGAGTGGTCAGGGCCACACGCTCAAATATCGGCTTGCTCGGTCTCGGATACCGCTCAATCAACAAACACTACCTCGTATTCGAATCTGGTCGGACACCACTCGAGGACTGCAAAGAGATCCTCTTGAAGATATCAAGCGATTTTGGCCAGGTCTTTGAAGAAAACGCAGCCCAGAACCTGGCAAGCATGGAAGGAAACTACCAGCACATCTTTATGGACCACCAGGACACCGGCGACGAGCAGCAACAAGTGATGCAGGACATCCAGAGGCTGGCCGATAGCATATTCACTCAATCGGCACCTACTCTCATTATTGGGCACCAGCCCGGATCTCAACCAAAACCCAACAAAAAACCCACTCTTGAGCACGAGCACAATCCCACACATATTTCCCAGAGTGGCAATGATAATGGCACTATTATTGGTGATGGCACTATCATTGGCAATGGTAATTTTGATGGTGGTGGTGGTGGTGGTTCTGGAAATACAAACTCTCAGTCTCAAGTACTGGTCCAAAGTCAGAGTCAGAGTCAGGTTGAGAGCGAAGATAATTCTCCACTGTTCACAATGTCTAGACCAGTGTTTGAGCCCGCTGGTTGGGACTGGCCTACACTCTTGAAGCACAAGCAACCAAACACTAGAAAGACCGGCTGGGTCCGGCCATTCTTTCAACGTACGTTTTCTATTCGTTCCAAATCGACCACTGCATCTACTACTTGCACAACTGTTACTGCTACTTCTACTGGCTCTACTACTGCCACTGGTATTACGAATGTCAGTAGTAATATCAATAGCAATAGCAATATCAATATCAATATCAAAACAACTGGCCTTTGGACCTGCTCGATATCTCGGCTCGCTGATCATTTTGCAAAAGTCGGTCATGACTATTACACCAATATGCTTAACAATACCAACCTGATGCATTCTCACCAGTCCCAGCTATTTGAGTCTTCCACACGTCTTTTAATGAAGTGCTACCAAGCTCTTCAGATCGAACATGCCCATGCCAACATCATTTCTACGAGTGTTCAAGTCTACCAATTGAAACAAGAGGCAGAAAGAACAAATCATCACAGCATTACTCCATAGGCTTTGACAGTCCATTTAAAACAATTAATTTTTTTTAAAAAAAAAAAAAGAAGAAGAAGAACCAAAAAGGATACCAAGCTACATATTACATATATTAAAAAAAATTACTCAATCATTATTCATTATTCATTACACATTATTCATTAATCATTCTTTTATTCTTTTTCTTTTATTTAATTATTAGCAAAATAATAGTAAATATTCTTCTTTAAAAAAAAACACACACACACATATTTACCTACCTACCTACTTGGCTAGTTAAACAAGTATATATAATACCTTTCTGTGTATATAAATATAAATATAATTGCAATTTATAACCATAGCTACAAGTATAGCATAAAAATAATTATAATAAAATCATTAAAAATTATTAGCAGTAAAAAAAAAAAAAGTCAAATCAGATTCGAATGCAACCGACCAAAGATAAATAATTATAATACGATCATTTCAGAATGAATGAAAGTTTGTGTATATTAGGTGACATCAGATTCTGAAAGAAACACAGACATAAAAATCTATAAAGAAATTCTTACTGTTCAACAATGAATTTGTGTTCACGTGCCATGAGCTTTTTTTTTCCTTTCTTTATTTTTATAGTATCAAAACAAAGCTATACAACATGTGGATTTTCAAGTGGACTACAAAAAACAGGTGAATTCTGTCTTGATCTAAATGACATTTTTTTTTTTGCAATGAAATGAAATGAGATGAATCCTCTAATAATTTCTAGCCCTTTCCTTTCCTTGATTTTGTTTTTCTAAAGAAGAATTATCAACACAGCACTTCAATCACCCAAGACAGTTTGGTTTATTGCTTTAAGAGCGAATGACCAGCCAAAAGAGAATGTCATGTAAAGATATCTGGGTATATTTCATACACAGAATTTAGAGAATAAATCCACCTTTTTTTTATTTTATTTTATTTTTCATTATTTGTTTTTAAGGGACTCGACTCAACCCACGCATCCCATTCCCTTGTATTATATAATTAATCTTTATGAATAGAGAATAGATACAGTATGTTTTATATATATATATATATATATAAAGATTCTTAATTGACATTTCTTGAAATAACTATCGTCTTTTGAAATTGAGAACATTATTATTAACACATCAAGAAAAAGTTCACCGACTAACTTACCGATACTAAAGTAAAATAACCAAAGCAAATAATGATAATT
The DNA here is from genome assembly GCF_001638985.1 of Phycomyces blakesleeanus NRRL 1555(-). NCBI lineage: Eukaryota > Fungi > Mucoromycota > Mucoromycetes > Mucorales > Phycomycetaceae > Phycomyces > Phycomyces blakesleeanus. The sequence continues at coordinate 1,313,015 of NW_017265140.1, forward strand.
TAATATATATATAGCCGAACATTTTACCGAAATATTATATTATTATATTATTATATTAATTGTATCACACAAAAAAAAAGAATGCATCAATAAAGCAGTATAAATTAAAGCGACCTCGCTATAGTACACGCTTTCAAAGCACGGGCTTGTTTTATGTATATATCTCTTTGTGTATCACAAACACAAAAAGAAAGAAGAAGAGCAAGGATGAGTAAAGGAAACAGGGAGGAAGGAGTAAATTAAAATATCTACCTCAAAAAATAAACACAAAAAATCCCTTAATATTTAGATTTCCTTTGTATTCTGTCCAAGTCTATTGTGCCACATACGTACAATCAACCGATGGGTGGGTGTTCTTTAGGGACTAAGCAAATGATTATAAGAATCGTAAAAACGTTTATTAATATTAGGATAGGCTAACATCAATGTCTTTTTAAGCCTCGATTGTATATAAAGAAACAACAAATCTACCACTGTTTACTGACAGTCCAGCCCTTTCTTTTAACAGTCCCTTTAGGTTATCTTAGTTATCTATTCAATTAACCATTCTTTTGATTTGATTTGGATGTAAATGATAGACAAAGCAAAATATAAATTTCTTTGATGTTAGTTGATATACATTTATTGATTTTAATATTTCTTTATATAATTTTATTCAGTATGAAGTGTCTTCTTCTTCTTAATATACAAGCATCCAATATCGAGATATGTACAGATTTGTTGGATGATACCTATGATAAAGATAAAGTATTGGGCACCGGCAAGGACAAGAAAGGCTCTGATGACAAGACGATGGTCAATCGCAACAGAGCAACTACAACAAAAAGAAAGAAAAAGTCGATAAGGTATTAATACTGATACAGATATTTATAAGATCCAGATCCAGATCAAGATTTCCCTCTTCTTTATATGTGTTATGTGCATACCATTCCAGACTTGTTTCAACATATGCCAATGCACAGCCAGTGCAAAGTAGTGCCATGGCAGGAGTATCCCAGAAAGGAAAGGATAACTTTGCTACATGAGAAGTGATGATTGTGCCAACCTGGTGGCCAAACAAGAGACCAGTGAACAAGATAAAGGTCGACAAATCCTCGTACACAAGTGATGGCCACATGTACAACCATCCAACCGAAAGACCAGTCATGAGTACAAATGGAAGCAATCCGGCGACAGCCTTGAGAATAGATCTATCCTTGTGTGACGTATCGGTAGGATAGATCTTTACTTTGATGACATTCAACAGACTTAGAAAAGACAAGATTTCTGGGTTAGTATCATTATTGTTTGTTGTTGGAATATAACCGTTCAAGATAAATAGCTTCTTACGCAGATGAAATATTGAACACGACCACCACAGCACCAACGATAATCAAGAGATGATTCAACGGAAGTTTTCCAATAGCATGAGTGTAAGGGCTGTAAAGCCAGTCAATGTCAACCACTTGGTTCAAGTTTTGCTTCCAGAAATCAGGACCTATATAAAAGATGAAGCAATAGCATATATTTAAATATTTAAATATTTAAAATATTCATATACCTCACAAAGCCATCCCTACCCCTACCTCCCTTTCCTTCCCTTCTTCTTATTTTTCTCCTTTCTTTTTACCTGCAATTCCGGTCCACAAATGAACAGCGACCAGCATCAGCACACCTTCCACAGGACCACTAAAATATCCGAGATACAAAACACCTGTGTGATATTCTTCCCAGGTCGACAAATAAAAGTTACAAAGACCGGCAAACAAAGAGCAGACTGTCCACCAGCTCTGTCCGAGTCCGGTGGCAGAAGCCCATGTGAATACACCAAGCATAGTATTAAGAGCATCACAGCCTATTGTTTTAAATAAATAAATAAATAAAAGAGAAAACCATATACTCTATTTGTCAGGAACAAAGTGTGATATATATATTTAAAGCAACTTACTGTGATCAAATAGTTCGCCTAAAGGTCCAGAAGCACCAGTGCGTCTAGCCTGCTTTCCATCAATGGCATCCAAAGACTGATAAACAAACAATCCAATACCGAACCTATGTTATATACAATAACCATCATTATAATCATCAACCAAAAATAAAAGGTCAATATGTTGATGTCATTTTTTTTTGTTTAGTTTTGAATTACTGCTAAACACATCGTTTCGTACTCCGTAACAACACATACGACGTGTAAACCCAGTTGGGGCAAGGACCGATAGAGGTATCGTAATAGAAGAGGGTCAGGACATTGAAGATTGTGCAGAACAAACCGAGCAAGGTAATGAGGTTAGGACTAATGTTCATTGTTATGCACATATATAATTTATAAAGAGTTAGAATAAAGACGATATACAAGTGTTGTGACTTACGCGACCCAGAGAGGAAATATTTTTACTAGGGTATTCCAGTAAGGTGTAAGGATGAAGCGGGATACCAAGGACTTGTCTACACCGGCATACTTGTAGAGGTGTAAATTACGCAGACTCTCTGCTGGAATGTAGGCCATGAGGAAGGAAAACAAGACCAAGAAGTAGAGGAAGTAATGATTATATTATATTATAGTATTTAAAATACGGTGTATTTGTGTGTGTGTGTCTATCAGACTTTGTTCTGTCTTGATATTATTTATTTATTTTGTTTGTTTGTTTTTTTTTGGTTGATAGTAAAGAAGATATAAAAAACAAAAAAATTGACAGGAGGAATAAAAAATAAAAAATTAAATAAATAATAAAAATAATTAAGAAATCGTTGATTTTATTTTGGCTGTCACGTGTAACATCGAACCCCAAACTCTCAATACTAAACTCCTTTTTTACACTATATATATATATATAAGGTGCGAGTTGTAATGTGCTATATTATGCTATGGTGCTATGTTGTGATGTACTAAACTATAACTCATAGTAATGACACTGTAATGACACTGCAAATGTACTGTATTTAATCTTTGTGTGTAATACAATCCAAGTCTATTGCCATTTTATTATTTATTTTTATTTTTATTTTTATTATCATTATACATCTTGTCTTTTGATTTATTAATCTATACATTTAAAGTATCATTGAAACTTATACTTGGCTGCTAAACACACTCCCTAAAAACAGTACTATCTTTTAAGAAGAAGAAGAAGAAAAAACAGGGCATCGTGTCAGCTAAACAATATTAGAATAGCTATAATAATACCAGTAGCAGTGATAAAGTTAAGAATAAAAGAAAATCGTAATGCCTCGATAATCATTCTTTATTTATTTAGGTAGCTTTTGTTGTAGACTAATACCATTTCGAACTTGGTACTGACGGCATGGTTTGCGCCACACTTTTGTGGCTCAAAAAAAATCCCGGTAGTTTTGAGTCTACGTCACATTTAACTCGACTTAACTCAACTGAACTCAATTAAACTCAATTGAACTCAATTGAACTCAACAAAAATAGTTGGTTCTACTGTTCATAACCATATAATCATATAATCATATAATCATATAATCATTCAGTGACCCCCCCTTTTTTTCTTTCTTTTTGTATGGTTTTGTCTTATTCTTCCCCGTTCAAAATACTTTATTTGGTAGCCGAAATAAAGTACATGAGAATCTCATACAGACAATCAGAGGTATTTTTCTCTTTTTTTGTGCAAGTGGGAAATGTGAAAGAAAATAGGGGGAGACGGTGGGTTCCTTGTTGTCTTCCTCAAGTGGTACAGGACAACGTTATCTTTGTATTAAAAAATCATATATACTCAAACGTAAAACTGGCTCGTTCTTCACGTGAAGACAATATATATATATATAAATAATTGAAAAACAAAATGAGAAAGGCCCAAGAAGACAAAAGAAGAGCAAAGATCTTTAGTTAGTTAGTTAGTTGGTTAATTAATTAATGATACTAGAAAAAAGGAATTCTATAAACAAGAAACAATATAATGGATCGATTAGTATTATTAATGCTAGAAAATACACTGAAAAATGGTGTGTAACCAAAAGGGCGTAGATCAGAACAAAGCCAAAGAAAATACAAATGTAGCAATGAACGAACAGCCTTGAATTGCTAATTTTTTTTTCTTTAAGGACGGTGTAGCTCAAACACATATACTTCACGTGAAGAACTTTGTCATCCAGCAATATAAAAGTGACCCTGTCGAGTAACCATCATCGCATGGGTTATTGCTGAATATTTGCTGAAGATTTGATAGCAATAAAAATTGAAAAAATTTACAAATTTCTCGGTAATAATAATCGAGATAGAACCAATAAACCGAAAGACCAGCATATAGCAGACAATAATATATCATAAAACATAAGCGGTAAAAGTACCTTGCCGATACAGAAACTTCTTATTATGTATTCTTCTTGCAAATCTCCTCACTTTTTTGGTGTTCAACTTTGGACCTTTTTTTTTATTTTTATTTTTATTTATTTATTTTGGTTGGTAATTTCCGACTCAACTCCAAATCCGCTTGATTTTTAAAAATCATAATTAATTCCTTTTTTTTTTTTTTTTTTTTTTACTTTCTCTCTTTTAAATGTCCTATATAAACCTATTGACCCGCTCTGTCAGACCGGCTTCATTCTATTCCCTTTCAATTCACAGAAGAAACTTATCCAAAATGTCAAAAGAACGTGTCTGTCTTATCGGCTCCGGAAACTGGTGCGTCTTCTTTACTATCTTATTATCATTATTATCATTAGTACTAGAACTATTGATAATAGCAACAATAGAAGAAAATAGTATACTTTTTATAAAAGGGAAAAAAAAAGAGAAAGAGTTTTTGAAGAATGATATAGAGATAGGGAAGAAGTACATGAAACCTTTAAGAAAGTCAATTGAAACCAATTCACTGATTGTTATTGTTATTGTTATTGTTATTGTCCTATCCACCATATCAGGGGCTCAGCCGTCGGTAAAATTGTCAGTGAAAACATCCTCAAACACCCAGATATCTTTGAACGCCAAGTGCGCCAATGGGTATTCGAAGAAGACTTTAAAGGAGAAAAGCTCACAGACGTGATTAACCGCGAACATGAAAACCCAAAGTAAGTTTGTATTAAGATTATTATTATATTCAAAATTTCATTTTATATTCTATTATATTATATAAAGAAACAATTGAAACAAATAGCTTTTTTTATTATTTGAAACACACATATATATATATATATATGTGTGTGTGTATATATTGAATTAAAACTAATTATAAAATAAATAAAATAAAAATAATCATTAGGTACCTGCCTGGAATCAAGTTTGCAGACAACCTCACAGCTGTACCTGATCTCGTAGACGCATGTGAAGATGCCACCGTGTTGGTGTTTGTCTTGCCTCATCAGTTTGTGCGTGGTGTGTGCGATAAGCTGAGCGGCAAGATCCCGTCCAATGCAAAGGCCATCTCGCTCATCAAGGGTCTCGAAATCAAGCCTGAGGGCGTGACCTTGTTCTCAGAGGAAATTGCCCGTCTGTTGGGTATTAATGTGGCCGCATTGAGTGGTGCCAACATTGCGGACGAAGTTGCCCAGGAGAAGTTTTGCGAAACCACAATCGGTTGTCGTTCCCAGGCTGATGGCGAGTTGTTCTTCAAGCTGTTCAACACCGACTATTTCCACGTCAATGTGATCCGCGACTATGTCGGCGTCGAACTCTGTGGTGCCTTGAAAAATGTTGTGGCTGTTGGCGCTGGTTTATCTGACGGTCTTGGGTAAGTTTTTATTTTATTTGAGTATTTTGGTTTTTTGTTGGTCCAAAGTATATTCTTGTTCGTATTTTACTTCCCTTTTTTTTTCGTTGGGGTTGGCGGGATTTCTCGGAATAGGAATAAATCTAGCTTTTTGTTGTTGGTTCTAATATACATTTTGCTTGTTAGCTATGGAAGCAATACAAAGGCTGCCATTATCCGCTTGGGTTTGATGGAGATGCGTAAATTTGGCCAGACTTTCTTTGGTGGTGTAGAAGACACTACCTTCTTTGAGTCGTGTGGTGTGGCCGATCTGATTACAACCTGCTCTGGTGGTCGTAACCGCAAGGTGGCCGAGGCTTTTGTGTTGACAGGAAAGCCCATTGACGAACTCGAGCGCGAGCTGTTGAACGGTCAGAAGCTGCAGGGTACATTGACTGCCCAGGAAGTTCACCAGTTCCTTGCTCCTCGCAACATGACTTCCGAATTCCCTCTTTTCGAGACCGTCTATCGAATCATCTACAAGGGTGCTCCTATCGATTCTATTGTCAAGGATATCTAATTTTAGAACTCATTTTGTTCTTCCTTTTCTCTCTATTTTTTTTTGTACATAAAACAACCAAGACAAATTTGATCCATTTATCCAATTTTTATATCTCCTTTATATCCCTACTATATATATTTATTTATTCTCAAGAACTTTTTCATCTTTAGATGTCTTTGGATCATATACTTTATTTTGTCTATCAAGCATAAAAAAAAACAAATAAACAAATAAACAAATAAACAAGCAAATAAAAATGAAATGAAAAGAAAAGAAAATAAAAAGCAAGCTGATATTTACAACTCAAATACAAACACCCAATATAATGAATACTGAAGAATGAAAAAAATATATATATATATAAAAAAAATTGAAGCAAAAAAGCAACAAGAAGAAGATAAATACAAATCAAGTCAAAAGTCAAGATAAGCAAAGAATATAAATCAAATCAAATCAAATATAAAGAAAGAAAGAAAAAATAATGGAAACAATTGGAGTGAAAAATGATATGAAAAGAAAGAGAAAAGAAATTACAAAACTTCTCTAGCTAACAATCTCCAATTATCCCAATAAAATCCTATACTGTTTACTATGTAGAGCGCTTCATGAGTCCATTCAGACCACGAAAGCCGTTCCCAGTGTGAATTAGGTATTGGAGATGGAACTAGTGTTGGTGCCGGTACTGGACAGATATTTGATTCTGGGTGCTGTGGAGAGTTGGTAAAATGTTTTAAAGACGAACGACCTAAATTGGACGACGAAATTCTTTGTTGTTGCTGTTGTTGTTGCTGTTGCTGTTGCTGTTGTAAGGGTGGCTGGTAGCAAGGTAAAGATTCAAACAAAATAGGACTCCCGAGAACGTGTATCACTTGTGGAATTGCCACTCTGACATCAGCAGCCCTATTTTGAAAACCATCTGTCTGTTGTCCACACACTGGTTTAGGAATCCGAAACAAATAATGCCCCTCTTCATCTGATCGTGCCACATTAACAGATGCATTACTCAGGGTAGCCACGGGGTCCACAGGTGGCCAAAGCGTCCGTTGCTCCTGCTGCACACGGATAAGGAATCCAAAATATTGATCAGACTCATTGGTAAGATGGAGGGACGCCGACCACTCTTTCTGTTGCTCTTTATATTCATATTGGTCATGGCCATGGTTATTGTTATTGTTATGGTTGTAATGATGGTTGTAGGTTGAATCTTTAGTCGACAAAGGTTTTGGCAAATAGTACTTTGAAACTCCACAAAATCTATCTTGACAACACATTGGCATGGCAACTGAAAACAATAAAAACATCAACAATAAAAGTAAAAACAAAAACAAAAACAAAGGCGATGCCGATGCCGATGACGATGGCAACGGTGAGGATGATGCTCGTGGCGGCTGTGGTAACCATGGAAACAAGGAAAATAAAGTAAGCGGGAAAGTTGATTTTGTGGCGGGAGTAGGTTGGTTCAGGGGTGGTTGAGGATCTGCTGTTGTGACACGACGTTCTTGAATTCTTATTATTTCTCGTTTTCTTTCTCTTTCGGCTGCCAGACGACGAGTGTGTCGCAGTAACTCGGACACAGCGTTCTGATGGACATTTGAAAACTGGTCAATTGTCAAAATCTGGTATGGCTCTGGCGCAGTAATGCTCGATATGGCCCAGGAGTGACCCATACGATATTCCAATCCCGTACCAGCTGTTGCTGTGGATGCCTTTCTAAAGTTACGGCGCTGAAAAGAAGGTTGCTCGATATCGAGACAAGTGATGTCTACGCAACGTATCTTGAAACGTGCCAATAACTCGGCAAGTTGGGATCGACGATCAGCTACAGTGAGAGTGTAAGCTATAGAATGAGGAGTAGCAGTAGCAGTAGCAATAGCAGATACAGGAACAGAAGTAGTAGAAGTAGTAGTAGAAGTAGAAGCAGGTGTATTGGTATTGGGATTGGGATTGGGATTGGTATTGATATTTGCTTTGGTATTGGCAGTGGCATTGGTGTTGGCATTGGGATTGGTATGGGTACTGGAATTGGAATTGGAATTAATATTGGCAGTGGCGGTGTTGGTAGAAGAAGAAGAAGATGATGGTGGGAGTTGTTGTGATGGATGTAAATGTGGTTGGGGTGATAAAACAGATGAATGTTTTGCGGTAAAACTGGGGAATCTGTGGGGGGAATGTGGTGGAGAGGAAGTGTTGTGGGAGGTAATAGAATTACGCTTAGAGACAGAGGAGGAGCAAGAAGAGGAGGAGCAGGAGGAGGCGGAGGATACCTGCGGATGAGTGGGAGGCGTTGAAAGAATGGCCATGATAGGGATCTTTAAGCGTTTGATTCTCCACAGGGTAGAAATTTCGTTTTCCAAACGAGCATATTCTTTTGAACCCTTATCATAGGGATGACTTCCGTCATAGAAATAAACACAGAGATCGATACCATTTGGAGTTTTTTCTGGATAAGCAAATCCTTTAAAGTCTCCCTTGGCCGATTGATTACTCAACCAGATTATCGGATCATCGCATTGGTGGGACACATACGACAGGACGATGTCGTTGAGGCCATCAGGATCCGAAATTGCGGTTGGTGAAGAAGACGTAAAGTCAGCTTCGATTACAGACACGCCATTGTCTTCGTAGGCACTTGTGCGGGTGTCATCTCTATCAGATATAACACTCATCATCAACAAATGGTGCTTGCGTTCCTTAAAGACGTGCGGTAGTGGATGACTGGCTTTGCTGTGCACAACTGCGGCAAGACCATCGGTGAGTTTGCGGAAGAAACGTTGCTTATCTCTTGTTGTAGCAGATCCCATGTACAGCACTCTGAGAAGGGTTGGTTCAAAAGGATGACGAGATTTACTAGTGTCGTCTGGTGACCATCCTATCTCTTGTTCAATTGCGGCCATTTGTTGACTAAGATCCTTGTGTCCACGGAGAAGACCAAGGATGGTTTCGGATCCCATGTCGTCAGTACTGTAGGCATCATCATCATCACCTTCTTCTTCTTCTTTATGATCCTTATTATTATTATTGTTATTATTATTATTGTCAGATTCAGATTTAGGATTAGAATGGCCTTGATGTTGTTTGTTGTTTGTATTGGTATTTGTATTTGTATTGGTATTGGTATTTATATTGCGGTTGAGGCTGCGGTTGCGGTTGTTAGGTTGTTTATTTTTGGCTTGTTGGTCTTGATCATTTTCAGAGGCAGAGGATTGGGGGTCTATGAGCTCGAGAGAGTCACTGTCAAGAGAGTCAAGAGTGTCATCGAATGAATCTCCTAGGGTTTCTTGGAGGAGCCTAAGATCTATCCTGCTTCCATGTAAGGTTTGAGGTTGATAGTTTGGTCGGTTCATGGCTCTTGGGATCGGGCTTGAATTGGTGTGGTGAGGAGTGGTCATCAAATTGGACGTATCTGTCAAAAATAAATAAATAAATAAAATAATAATGAAAAGATGAAAAGATGAAAAGACGAAAGAAGTGAAAGAATTAGAAACTGTAGCAAAACTGAATATTTATATAGAATATAGAGATATATAGATATGTTATAATTATCATTTTATATATATATATATATATATATGCTTATACTTATTTATTCTATATTTAAATATATTGTATTATATTATTTATATATATATATTATATTATATATATATATATTATATAATAAAAATCCCAAAAAAATAATAATCAAAAATAATCAAAAATAAAATAAAATAATAAAATCCAAAGGAGAGCTATAGGGGAAAAATATGAAATAGTTTACCATTGGAACGAGTGTTTTCGTCATCGTTGGGTGACGTTCGTGATATCTTGAGCATTTTAGAGTGGGGAATATTATAATATTGGATGGCTGTTGATCAGTTGCATAGTGAGGGGAAAGGTAGATGATTTGAGGTAAACGTGGCGTTGCATCGTAACAAGAAAAAATATGGTATAGATAGATTTGTACAGAGAGAAGGAGAGATAGAGATAGAGATAGAGAGAGAGAATGATAATAAAATAAAACAAAAAGGTATAAAAAAACAAGATGGGGAAAATAGAGGTTGGACTCCAAGTCATGTTATATTATATTATGTACCTTCCACTCCTTCTTTGTCTCTTTTTTGAACTGCTCTAAGGGTAAGTCTCGAAAACAGAAAAGAAATAAGGGCAGGTAGCTCTACGTGTGATAAATGAACAGGATAATTTGTACAATGCAATATAGATATTTTGTATGTATTAATATCAATCAATATATATACATATATGCATTCACTCTTTGAATATTTTACAGCTTTATATTCAAGAAGTCCCTTTTTTATATATATAAATTAAGAAAAAAATCAAAAATCAAAACTAACATATGTATATATATATTATATATATTATATATAAAAAAAAAATAAGCGCAGCACAAACCACAGATAAGAATAAGAATAAGTCAGATTTGTTTAATAAAATAAGTACAGGCGAATACACAAGCACAAATCACTACAAACAGAGCAAGTCTTGTATCTCTTTTAGAAAGAAGAAGCAAATAGAAACGGGAAGAAATATATAAAGAGAGAGAGAGAGAGAGAGAGAGAAAGGGTTGGCTATGGGCTTGTAATTTGCGCAAGGGTTTTTTATAGATTGAATTAGGAGCTATCATGTGGTTCTTTCCAAATGAGTGTGACGTTCAATAGAGCATAAAGATACACACACCCAGATACAGATATTCACATACATACATATAAATATATATACCTATAGAGAGAGAGAGAGAGAGAGAGAGAGAGAGAGAGAGAGTAAGCTGGATACAGAAACTTTGGGCTTAGAGCAATAATTACCTATTTATCGACAGTATCTTTATCAATATTAAGAATTCTGAGCAATTTGAACTGTTGCTTGGTTACAGTTGCCATCTACCTACTATATATATTTATATGTATATTAAATGAATTTTAGGTTAAATTTATTGCCACCCAATATATATATATATATGCATATATGTATTTGCAATGGCATGCCCACATTTTTGCTTTATAGTGTAGTATGGTGTAATAGAGTGTGGTGTAATGTAGTGTAATATAGTAGGATATGTTATAAAGACATATTATTAATAAAGTATCATGTGATCAAGAGTAGACAAGAAAATCCAATATCACAAATAAATATAAAGTATATATAAAGAAGAAACAAAAAAGGGGTAAAGAAGAGGAGGTTAAAGACCACCACTTTTCCTTCCAGCGAAAGCTGTATTTTTATCATTGAACCTGTGCACAGACAAAAGGATCGCCACACAATTCCATGAAACCAAAAATAATAATAAGAATACAAAGAATACAAAAGCCAAAAAGCCAAAAAGCCAAAAAGCCAAAAGCCAAAAGCCAAAAATAAAAATGTCTTTATGAAAAGGTACTTGGACACGTGCCCTAATTATCACATAGAGACAAAGGTCAATGAAAAAGAAAGAAAGAAAAAAAGGCCCCATCTTCCCATTATTCTTATTCTTATTCTTACTAATATATAGTCCCTTATATTCTCTGAAAAAATAAAGTATAATAAAGTAACACCACCCTATCACTTGGCTTTTCTTATTCTTTATATTAAATTTTAACCAACAGTAGTTCCGGTTGTCATGGAAAAATAATAAGATGCTTTGTATTTCTCTATCTATCTATCTATCTATCTCTCTTACGCACGCACAATATTGAAAAACAGATGGAATTAAAAGCACATGATTTAACACTATTTTCTCTCTCTTATCTTAAATATTGACGCAGTTACAAGTTATGTGATATACTTATAGACCGCTAACACACTAACCGTTATCATGCCAATAGATCTATTCCCTGTAAAGTGTACAAGTGCATGACTGTTTGTTCCAAACAAATGGAGCAGTAGCATATAAAATAACTGTAGAAATCAAGAATAGGAAGACCATTTCTTTTTCTTTTTCTTTTTTTAAAAAAAAGTGAATTGTGAAACTGTGGGATGTACAACAAGGATGTGTCTTGAAACTTGCAGTTTAGTAGTAAAGTTTGTTTTTCACATCATACTTTTTGTGTATATATACATATTGTGTAGTATATACATCATAATTAAGTAAAATCTAAATTTTATAGCTATATTATAGTGTCTATTTGCTAATAACTATGGCGAAGTAAACAAGGCTATTTAAAATGGACACTAAATATCCTACAGAAATTGTCAATTGTTTTAAAAAATAATAATACAACTGGTTTTACAGATACTTTGGCTAGCAAAATTTTAATATTTCCATTAAGCAGTAGTTAGCTGGTACTTTGGCAGTGTAAAATGTTTAATAAGTCTAGTATGTGTTATATTTTTGAGATGTTTAAAAAATAAAAAAATGAAAACCGTGGAACGTCTAGCAGTATTAAGTAACGAACCAAAAATTACCTTGTACGGGTGGTTATAAAGGACCTATTTGTCTCATATTCTGGGCTGAAATTTCTATTGAAGAAAACAGAAGCATTTGCCTGTATATACTCGGCAGTAAGCTGGATCAAGATTTCAAGTCTTGGGGTATATAGTGCAGACAATAAAGACACAATAAAGACTCGCGGGAATCTAGATTGGTTTTGTGAGTAATGGAGATATGTAGTTTGGTCTCCTGAGCCAGGATACATAGCCGATATCAACTATGGATAAACTAAATAACTCAAAATAGTTGAAAGCCCATATATGCACACATAGAGTTGCTTCTGGGCAGGTGGGTTTAAACCTTTGGTGATTATGGATGTTAGTGTAAACTAATATAAATACACGAACACTTTGTCTGACAACTTCCTCCTTTCGCTTCAAAACATTTTACAGAAATATTATATACACCCTCTAATTCAAAAAAAAAATAACTTCCATAACAGAGAAATTCTAGCAAAAATAATAAAGGATTTCTATTTCACCTTGTTAAACACACTTCTATTTTCATATTTTAACAACTGATTCTCATTCATATAGACCTTTTCAATTAAATATTCTCATTTGGCTCCTCCTAATTATTGGAGCTCATATCTATTGTCTTGACAACGTATCTTCTTGAAGTTGTTCATTCTCGCTTGTTACCATACCTTCATTAAGAATAAAAGACCTTTTATAGCTAATAGTCCGGAATTAGAGACTATACCACTTGAGCTTTCATTCTTACAATAGTATTGTAGCTGGTTACATTGGCTCCTATGAGTGCTCTACATGTCAATTGAACAAGTAATATATATATATATCTATTTAGAGTTGGATAAGTAAATCTAGTCTTACATACTCAAATAGTATATAACAATTTTATAGTCAAAAGAGACGAGAATTTTGGTTGATTCAATAGCATACATAACACTTTGTACGTTTAGTAATAGTATTATCGAGCATATTATTTTGTACAACTCTGCAAGTCTGAGTCCACAAAGGTACTAGTGAGTCTGCCATTTTTTTTTCATAGTGAGCAAATAATTTACGGAAATAGTGTATATATGACCTTAAAAAGTTGCAAGTTTTTTTTTTCTTTTTCTTTTTTAAATGAATCACTTGTAACCTTTTTTGTTTTGTTTTTCTTACAGTGGCGCGCGCGATATTCAACAGGCACATCACACAGATGTTGCACAATTGAACCAGAAAGTCATCATAACACGTAAATGGCCTGTACTTCAACTAGAACACTGTACCACTTTAGACAACACTCACAACCAATGGGCATTTGATGAACAACGAAAACCCTCGGTTGAATACAAACCACTGCCCTTTCTTTTGATTACTGTTATTGTTATCTGTTTCTAGGCAACCCGATCAATTGATCTATTTCAAAGGAAATAATGATAATGACAGTAGCAAATTAATTTATTGCTAGGCAACTAGAGAAAGAATAAAAAGAAAAAGAAATCTATTTTAAACACTGGATTTGTTTTATTGGCTTTGATTCTTATTTTATAGGATTTCATTTCATTTCACTCCATTATACCATATATTTTTTTTGTTGTTCCGCAATCACGCATACAGTACTCTATTTTTTGCAATACTTTTGCCCAGCTCCACTTCATTTACCTTTTTCTCTCCCTCTCTCCCTCTCTTTTTCTCTTTCTCTTTACGGGCCCACTTCTCCCCCACCTCTACCACCTTCCTTTCCTTTTTATTACTTGACGATTCCATTTTTCTGAATTTGGATCTATTCTTTTACAGCACACACTAATCTAATCAGATTCAACCCCATTCCATTCCATCCCCTCCATGTTCACAAAAGAAAAAGTGAAGCCACCGCTCAGTCTTCGCTCTGCTCGTCGTTCGCTCGTAAAGAACAAAATATCAACACCCGTCGGTATACCAATCACCCATCACGCCTCATTAGCTGCTCCAAAGAAGATCATCAAGGCACTGTATGATTATCAGGCACAAGGCCCCGACGAGCTCTCATTCTCCGAAGGCGACTTTTATCATGTTACTGCCCGAGAAAACGATTCAAAATGGTTCGAAGCTTGCAACCCTGCCACTAATACCAAAGGACTTGTCCCAGTTGCATTTTTCCAAGTGCTTGATAAGGCAGAACGGAATCTTGCTGTAGCACAACCATTGAATGATCTTAACATCAAATCAGACTCTGGGTTTTCCGATTCAGCAGATACAATGTTACCCAGTAAGCAAACAAGAAAGACAAAAATCAAAATCAAAAGACAAAGACAAAGAAGCCTAGTACAAGATCTCATAAAGTTGATTTGTTATATATATAAAAACAGCTCCTTCTAAAAAGACTTCACACTTGTATGGCGTTGTTCTCTACGATTTTCAAGCTGAAAGATCTGATGAATTGAATGCCAAGGAGGGTGAACCGATCATAGTGATTGCTCAATCTAATCCCGAGTGGTTTGTGGCCAAACCAATCGGTAGATTGGGTGGTCCTGGTCTGATCCCAGTTTCATTTGTCCAAGTCAGAGATGCAGTTTCTGGCCAGATAATTACCAACGTATCTAATCTCAGGCAGACATCTTCAAACTTCATTCCTAATGTAGAAGAATGGAAAAAGATGACACAAGGCTACGAGGCCTCTAGTATTCCTCTTGGTCGCATCGATAAACAGCCACAACAACAACTCCAAACACAACAACAATCCCAATCACAATTCCAATCTCCAATTCAAGATACAATTAATGAGGGAAGATCAGTTAAGAGTGGATCTTCATGGTCTACTCGATCCTCTGCAAGCCAACCAATTGTAATGGCAGCCACGGTGGAAAGAAACATGCCATCTAAACAGCCAATTGAAGAAGAACAATTGGATGATATGATGGACATTTATGGCTTGAAACATATCGCTAGTCCTACCCACCGCCCTCTCTCGGAAGAATATCTGTCACGCCACAACAGTACTTCTCGGTCAAGAACAGCAACTGCCGATGGCACTCAACACACACAGGCTGTGGTTGTTTCAGCTGTTATCGACTCGTTTATTTTGGAAGGAGATCAGTATTGGTTTGTAGTTTATACCCGCCTCAGTAATAATACCCATCGAATTCTATATCGTCTTTATGAAGGTAAGTTTGGAAATAGATGTATTCTTTTAGTTTTCCAATAAACTAATTCTTACAATTCGTTATTTGATCAATAGACTTTTACGACTTTCAGATCAATCTGTTAAATGATTATCCCGTAGAGGCTGGAAAAGCTAAACGTGAACGAATACTTCCTTACATGCCTGGTCCTTTAGCTGTCATTGACCAGGAAATTACAGGTAAGACTTTTTTTTTCTAGAAATATATATATATTTTTCTATTTAAATGAGAATACGGATAAATATAAGAAATTATAGCTAACAATTAACAATTAACAATTAACAATTTAACATTCTCTCTTTTTTTTTTGGGATTCATTTACTTTAGCTGAGCGCCAACGCGATTTGAATACTTATTGTAAAGATCTTCTTGGGCTTCCCCGCTATATATCTGAGGGCGATCTTGTTCAGGTCCAGTTATTTGGTATTCATGAGGGCGACATTGAAACCGACCATGACCCTCGCAGCGATCCTGCTATGTTTACACAGCAACCCCAACAGTCCGTGTCACAACCTATGCCTGGTGCTATTGTTGGTGGGGCTTATTATGACACTATCAAGATCAAGATTGTTCACAAGGATGACATTTTTGCCATAAAAGTGCCTGCTAATACCACACTGGATGTGTTGCGGGACAGAATTCACGATCGACTTGGATTTAATGTCCAGCTGAACTACAAGGACGAGATTACAGGTGAAAGTATGGAACTTTCGGAAGAAAGAGACATGGAAGAAGCATTTGCATCCGCTGTTCAACGTGGCAAATTAACAGTTTTCGCAACCTAAATTCTAATCCTAAAACAAACAAACAAACGAAAAAAAAATTATACTCCTTTACAGCACACAAACACATTTTATATTGTATACAAGCATAATCTTATCATGATAATTATATTCCAAAATTCTTTAATCCACAAAAATCAACTATACTTATACTTATATTTATATTTATATTTATATAAAACACCATAAAAATAATAGAAGTAAAATGAGAAATGTACCAAATATTCTATTTTATCTCTGTCTTTCTTTCTTTCTTTAATATATAAATGTAATATATCCATGCATATATTTGTGTGTAAGGCAGATGGGGTATGTAAAGTAAAGGTAGGTATGTAAAAGAGATAATAAAGAAGAAGAATAGATAGATTGATAATAATAATGATAAAGGTAAGAAGAAAATAGGGAATATGTGAGACCTGTGGGTTAAGGTGAGAGAAATTGGTTAGTGTTTGATGTGCAAGGGATTGGTAAGATGTAGTACTTGGTGATAGATATAATTTGTGGTGTGAAATCCTTTTTTTCTCTCTCTCTTCTTCTTCTTCCTTCTTGTTGTTATTCGCCTGGGATTGCTATCATTTCAGAAGCAACAGGACCGCTCCTTCCTCCGTGTCCGAGTGCGTTGTGTCATTCGTCTCAAGCTAGAGTCACCAAACTGTACACCGCTCCCACTCCTCTCTGGATCAATCTGACCGGTCTCTATTTTACTAAGAATTGACCGTGCACATTTGAAAAAGATATCCTCTACTCCATCACCTGAAAGGGCACTTGCTTCCAAGAACATCATTTCTAAGACACATAGATATGTAGTTTATTAGGGATGTACGACAAATGACAGGATGACCAATCCTTAATATTAGCGATCCTATTATATCGGTCTATACTTACCATGCTCTTGTGCAAACCGGCTTGCTTCTAGATATGATACTTCTCGTTCTTCTTGACGATCGTTCTTGTTTCCGACTAGGATAATCACAAGCTCTGGATTGGCAAGAGATCGGACATCGGTGAGCCAGGAACGGACGCCCAAAAATGTGTCTCTGCTGCATAATTAAAGTGAGAGGGTATGCTGGCAAGAGAAGTTTATCTCACATGGCCCCCTACCTACTTGCAGATGTCATAGACAACAAACGCTCCGGCTGCACCACGAAAATAGCTTTTTGTGAGTGATCTAATAATCCAAAGCCGAAGCCAAAGTATTTCCAGTTCAATAGGTGATCTTATCTACAGTTAGCCGTGATCTGCTTACCGAAATCGTTCCTAATATATAATATAAAAAGTGTGTAAGCAGAAATATTAGCGCAGTACAGTACGGCACAGTACGGAACAGCACAGTACAGTACAGTAATAGTAAATTTGACTACATTTCTCTCTCTATCTTTCTATCTAATAGCTATCGATTTATATATCGTGTAAAGTTCTTTCTGTTACCTGTCCTGCGGTGTCCCATATTTGCAGTTTAATAGATTTGTCTGCAATGTGAATAATACGGGTTCCAAACTCCATTCCAATCGTATTGACGGAATCATTCTTGACTAATCACCATCAATCAGTGTACTCTAAAGATTGCATTTCAGTTCTTACATTGGTTCTCTAGAAAGTGATGCAAGAGACATGACCTATTGAATGTATATTTTTTTTTGGTTTGTTGTTGTTTTTGTTTTTTGTTTTTGAGAATTTGCATGTAAATGGTACATGCTATGCTTTCTTTATTCACTTTGACTTACTTTCCTGTACCTGAATCACCCACTAGTAGTAACTTAAGTAGAAAGTCTTTAGAGTTTTTAAGTCAAGGTAGGTGTACAGATAATATATATATATACATTTATGTAAAGGAATAAATATTATTATAATTGTTAATACATTATTATTGTTTTATATCTATATTTACACACACAATATATATATATATATATATATATATATATAGTATTATTCCTTATTATTCCTTAATATTTTTTTTATCCTGATTATAATTATAGTAGTAGTATAATATATAAGCTTTACCATAGGCATCGGCTAGCATTGTTTATATTTATATATATATATATACAGATAAATGTGTATATGATAGAAAGGATATACAGTCGGACCAATCTAACTTAATAACCTATATAGATATACACACAGACACACTCAGACACAAGTGCAGGCACAAGCACAGACAGGCGCACGCAGACACAAAATATGTATAGAGAGAGAGAGAGAAAGAGATAGAAAGGGGGTAGAAAGAGTCAGGTATAGATTAAGAGAAGCAAAGAAGAGGAAGAAGAGGAAGAAAGACAGTCAAAAAAAGTCCAAAAATAAATAGCTACAGAAAATGATATGTAACCAAGGAAAGATATTGGATTGAAGAGGAGAGAGGGAGAGAGGGGGAGAGAGAGAAAGGGAGAAAGGGAGAAAGGGAGAAAGGGAGAAAGGGAGAAAGAGAGAGCGAGAGCAAGAGAGAGAGAGAGAGAGAGAGCAAGAGAGGATTGGGAGGTGGAATGGAAACAGTACACGTTGTTACTGGCCAAATGATTGGCGTAACACGCTCAACATTGAAGCTCAGAACAAAAATAGACACCCACGCTTTATACAGCGTCAAAATTGATTCATCATTTTCATTCATTTAGTTCAAAAATCAAGTATCTTTCTTCTTCTTCTTCTTCTTTTCTTTCTCTACTTTCTTCTCTTTTTATATTACCTGTAAACTAAACTCTCAAATGGCTGACCACCACGACGATGATCTTATTCCCTCCCAGACTGCTGGTTACAAGCCTGGAGAGAAGAAGACTCTCGAGCAGTACCAGGACCTTGATGCCCAGGACGAGAGTCTCAAGAAGTGGAAGGAGAGTCTTGGTTTGGGCAACTCTTCTGGTAAATACACGCATACGAATTTATAAACACAAACACAAACACAAATATATATATTTGTGCTTGTACAGCATATGTGTGTACAGATATATACATAGATACACACAAAGATGCATGCATGTATGCATACACACATACACACATACACACACACACACACAAACATAGACACACAGGCGTCATTTATATACAGTATATTGACCAATTTACTCTTATATTAATTCTATGTAGCCATCTCTCCCGCAGACGACCCCCGTAGAGTGAGTTACACACTTGTACTCTATTTACGCATATATGTATATTGAACCCCAATTGTTACTATAGGTTGTTGTTGACTACATTGCTCTCGAGATTGAGGGACGCGATGATGTTATTGTTGACTTGTCTACCCAACGTAAGTGTCAAAATGTCATCTGATGACAAGCTCTCATCTGACGCGGCCATCTCGTTTTTTTTTCCTTAATAAAATAGATGCACTTGAACAGGCCAAGAATACCCCCTTCACTATTAAGGAAGGTATTGAGTACCGTATGAAGGTCAAGTTCAGGTAAATATAGATACATGTGTTTGTAAGCCTTTGAGTGTAGGACTTATTTTTATCTGTAGAGTCCAACATGAGGTTGTCTCGGGTTTGAAATACCTCCAGATCGTCAAGCGAAGGGGTATCACAGGTAACACATCTGAGCCACGCTTCCCCAATCATGAATAATTTCCCATCTCAAACGGCCATTGGTTATTTTTAGTTGACAAGACCGAAGAGATGATTGGCAGTTACGGCCCCTCTGCCGATGCCTATGAAAAGAAGTTCCAGCTCGAGGAGGCTCCTTCTGGCATGTTGGCTCGTGGCCACTATGTTGCGATGGTAATAAATAAATAAATAATTATAGATCCATTTTATACGCGTAAAGAAAAGAAAAGAAAAGAAAAAGTGATCGACTAATCAAACTCCTGCTATTATTTTTTTCTTTATCTTCCAGAGTCGATTCATTGACGACGACAATGTCACTCATATGGAGTGGAGCTGGTCTTTTGATATCAAGAAGGACTGGTAAAGAAAGAATGCGAAAATTAAAGCAATGAAAGGGGCACAAGAAGTAATGGAACAAAATAGTTTAAAGCAATATCATAACATTTTGTTTATTACTTTTTTATCTTTTACCTTTACCAAATCCAACTTGTCCTATTTTTCTTCTATTTTTTTTTACCCCCTTTTTTTTAACCCCTCTTATTTCTCTTTCTCTCTATTTCTCTCTGTGTGTTTGACTTTCTCTTTATCTATATCCTTTTTTTATTTTTTTTCTTCTTTTTTTTTTCTTCTTCTTAAAAAAGCACTGGTAAAGACTACAATTTCATATTGAAAGATTCAATTTTTTTTACACTCCACGTACACGTGACTAAGTGACTAAGTGAGTAATTGTATAATGTGTGTGCAGTTAAAGAGAGAGAGAGAAACCTGTATTTTATATATATTTTATAAAATGTGTTACTAAAAATATATATAAAGGATTGTATATAGAAGAAGGATAAACGGAAGGTTAGGAAGTTATAGAAAGGGATGTAGTATACATATACATATACATAATATATAATGTATATCAATTTAGAATGAAAAAATAAAATAAATTGTTCTTTAGAAACAATTGCAATTAGTTATGCTTCTTCCAAATAACGATATTCAAACCTACAAATATTCATGATACAGTCAATATAATCATCATTTGGATTCCTATCCAAGATACTCACCGGAATTCAATCTTCTTCCGTTGACACCAGGCTCCTTCATAGTCAAAGTAGATATAAGTGCCCTGTTCATAATCTTCGGTGATGATCTTGGGCTCCTCATGGCGTTGGAACCATGTAAGATACTTTTTGTGAAAGCGCCAAGACTGTTTCTTCAGTTCTTTCGCTGCCAGGTACCTAGATAACAATTTGAATACTTTTTTGATCTACTTGTTGTCTAATAGGACCTACTGCTGATAAGATCCTTGCTGATAGTAGAATATGAAAAATAGTGCATCCATATCAAACTTCTCAAACAACGCAGGATTATCAAAGATAGCCAAAGGCTGTTGGGGGTAATAGCTGGCAGTAGGAAAAGGTGTTCTGGGCTGATACATCTTGGGCCTAATGTTCTGTAAGTAACGAATCAAACATCCTGTTGATGTGTGTATGTGTCACCTTTCTGAATCAATTAAATCCGGTACGTGTTGCAAACTTGCATCCAGCATTTGATGCGTGTACATCATATCTTCTTTTCCTGTAGCTATATATAAATATATATATCATACTTTAACACTTGGGTGTACTTGAATGTTCACAAATTCTACCTTTTGCACGAATAGCTTCAAAGGCAGGTGCCAAATCGGCCAGAGATGACGGAAGGCGGGACTCATTCATATCCGAAGTCTTTTTTTTTTAAAGAAAAATGTGTAATATTCAAATTTTGTAAGAATCAAAAGAACGCACAATAAAATACTATACACGTTACTCGTTCACTTACTGGTTTCCCAGAGTATTGGGACGATAGTAGTGACTGTGTCGGTGGCATCGAATATGCTTGTTGATGCTGTTGCTGTTGCTGTTGCTGTTGCTGTTGCTGCTGCTGTTGTTGCTGTTGTTGCTGCTGCTGCTGCTGCTGCTGTTGTTGTTGTTGTTGCTGTTGTTGTTGTTGTTGCAGTTGTTGCTGATGTTGCTGTTGCATTTGTAACTGTTGCAGTTGCTGCTGCTGCTGCTGCTGTTGTTGTTGTTGTTGTTGCTGTTGCATAGAGTACATTGGCTGCATTGGGTAAACTGGCTGAGACTGCTGAATAGGTCGATCACTTACACCATGAGAACTCTTGGGTTGATCCAAAATCTTAGGAGGTTCTACCCAAGCATTTTCCTGCTTCTCATCTAAAAAACACAAACTTCAACCAAAATTGTCCATGTAAGATCTTCTTATTTACCTTTACCATCTTCAGGTTTATTGGATCGAAGAGGCTCAAATCCACTAGGGAGAGAAGCTGCTGCTGCTGCTGCCTGAGCATATTTTAGTGCAGAAGGTGTGGGTTCATGGGACTTGACGGGAGATTGGAGGTCAGATGGAGGGATCGCAGCTGCCTTAACAGGACTGGGTGTAGATCGTGTTTCATCTATAGGGGTTGCCGGCGCCTCTTCAGAGTACACTAATGGTTTGAATATAAACCATTCCTTCACTTATTCCCCAAATACCTCCCTTCTATGTATGTGCGTATATATATATATATACATATGTGTATATGTAAACTCACTTGTTTTTGGACTGCTCTGTTCGGTATCTAATTTGCGAGGTGAGTTCAAAAGTTCCTATAAGAAAAAATACGTTAAAAAACATATATGTAAATAACAGAAAAACCACATTGTGTATATATCAATGTAAATTTACTTCATCGTCTTTTTCTTTAGCTAATCGTTTGGAAGCTTCCTCTAAAATTTCAAAATTTCATTGATTATTATTAGTATTTTTGAGGTATATAACACTCTTAGAATTCGCATTATACCTTCTTGCGCTGCACTGTGTTCCTCTGCTCCGATTGCAAATAATGCCTCTTCCTCTTCCAAATTAAGTTCATCGTAGATACATTCGTCTTCATCAAAATCAGGTTCCTTGATACAAAATAGCAATGCGATTCGATTATCATTTTTTTACATATATACATATATTTGATGTCTCAAAAATTACAAAGAAATATTAGTGATTATATTTACCTGATTAAAATCTTGGTAATATTTGACATTATCTTGAATGTTCATAACCTACAACATCAAAATAAAAATAAATCAATATTTTTGTTATAGTATTATATATATAAATCGTTTTTTTTTTCGCTACCTTTTCAGGCTCTAAGTGATCATTTTCCAAAAGTCGTAATGTGAGCTCTAGACGATTAATATGCCACTTATTCCGTTCTAAAGAGTGTTCGATCTTGCTCACACGCTCTGCCTTTGCGTGGTCTTTTTTGTTTTTTCGTGTAGTGCTTTGGAGGGTTTCTAGTTCAAACTCTGCTGCTTCAACCTGCCTTGACAGATCATCTACTGCAGATGAGATCCATTCACATGTCTCCATCTTTTCTTTCTCTTTTGGATCCATCTTTTCTTTTTGCATAAGACCTTCTTTTGAATAGGCCTTGGTCTTCATCTCTTTCTCGATTGCCTTGAATCGTTCCATTTGAGACTCAATGAGTTTGCGGTTTTCCAGTAATGCTCTTTTGTCTTTAATTTCATTAGACGATAGCCAGGTTTTGATTTGATCGCGTAGGCGCTGGAGCTTTTTAATTTCTTTCTTTAGGTCTTGCTCGTATTTTTCTTTTTGATTGGCATTCGTAGTTGAGTGAATCTTCTCAAAGATGGTCTCAAAGGCATCTACTCCTTCGCTAACTTTCTTCAAGACCCTGTCGATCTCGGCTAGATGGACAGCACGACAGCATTAGTCCCCAATCGCTCTATTCAGTCACTTCTTTTTCTCTCTCTTATATTTATTCTGTCATACAGAGCCCCTTTTCCCTCTTGTTTTGGGTAGGCAATGTTTGTGTGTGAAGTAATAAAATGCAGGACATCGTCTTCCTCTTCTTCAAAGACAACAATTCCCACAGTCATCTCTGTTCTTTCTTATTCTTAATCTTCCTAAACTCACTTTGCAGCTTCTTCATAGACATTTTCTTTCGTTCTTTCTTTTATCGTTGTTCGTGGAAAAAGAGTAACGTGTCGGCAACAATGGAGAACACCTACACGTGACTGACATCCAATGACGTAGAATTCTCCTTTTACTAAGTACTTTACGTCGGAGATGTAGGTTATAAAGCTGTTTGAGACTGATTGTATAATCTGTATTTATCTATACTTACATGTCTTTGTCTTTGTCTGTCCGTTTGAATATTCACTATCACCAGTTTTTCAGAAATGACTACTTACAGACTTTATTAACAGGATTGAAGCTTAAAAGATATACCTGAAAGGACTCTTCATTCAATGGATCCATAATCTACCACTATCAAGAAAAAATGCAAGGCAAATACGACACAGGAATGTATTTCCGGGAACAATAATTGTCGTTTATACTCTATCCCAATTAACATCTAATATATAGCTGCAAAAAAATCAAAAGTCATAATTCACTAAATATCCAAACCAAATAATTTTTAACTATAAATATCTACACATCTTTAACAAAGTCTACTTTATTGAATTCTTAGGCTTTACATGATTACTAGCTTGGATATGCAGAGTAAGCTACATGCTATTATATTGGTGTGAATGATAAAGATCATATTTTGACATAATATACTTTATTATTGCTGTGCATAAACAACATTAAAAATAATGACATTGAATAAAATATCCAACACGTGAGACTTTTATCTGTCTCATGATCATGCCTTGGTCTCATTCCAATACCATCATGTACATTAGCAATGCTGTTTCAACTGTATGTACATATAAAAAAAAGAGCCAGTTTAGAGGAGGTTCCTGAAAAATATTTCGGGATTCGGGAGGAGAATTTATGCTCTCTTTCGGAATTTTGCACTTCCTTTTAAAGAAACGTGTATACTCCGTGCCGTTGCGGATCTTACATTATTTATATACCGATACGTTCTTCTATATCAGGTACTCGTTTTAATAAGGTGTTTCCCCAGTTCTTCAGTTTTCGATTTTAAGCATGATTCTTTTAAAATATATTTAAAAGTATTGGGAGCTGTAATATGGAGTATCTTGGAGCTTTAAGTCAATATTTAAGTAATAGAGAGCTTGTTAATATAGTCGAACCTCTTCCTGCCAAAATTAGTAGTAATTTATTTTCACCGCTGGAATTATTTCATCGACTTAGGACTAGGCTATTATTGTGGCAATTTTTGTTCACTTTTTCATAAATTATTTGGATATTATTAGAAATATATAGGTTAAATATACATTAATTTGTCAGATGAATGTCAGAAGATTTATAAAGAAGTATAAATGTTCTTTGTTGTTATTGAGCTTTTCCGTGCTCTTTTTGAGTGTATTTATGAATTATATCTACAATAAAGAGGCTACTTTTATTAGAGCTGCCTTATGCGTATTTCAATACCATCAATAATATATAAAGTAGATTAAACATCGATTTTATGTCTTTTTGAACTTTATTTTACCTTTAAAAATTACACTATAACCTTTTTAACTAAGTATGACCCTCTTGAAGTAGTACTAGTTTTTTGTAGTATGTTATATTACCTCGAGAACCCGACGAGCTGGCCGTAGGGACAGATTTCTCACCTTCTTGATCTTTTGTACTTGGAGGTGACGGTATGTACTGGTGAATGACCAAGTTCTTTCTGTTTCTTCTTGTAGTTTTGTTTGATTTATTCGGTACCATAGCTGGTTAGATATTAATAAATGTATGACAGTAATAAAGATTGTGATTTGTGAAAAAAGTTGATGTATGAAATAGAAAAAAGTTGATTTATTATTAGTTTTAGACCCAAGACTTGGAATGTTATGTTATTATTTTATTACATGACAAACATAATGACTTTTAGAGAGAATTAATTGATATTTCACCCTGATATTTTAGTATATTTTAGCTAAGAGTCTTATAATAAATTTTATGCAAGAATTATTGAAAATTAATTATTGTATACATCTTCATGAATTTGTAGGATAAAGTTCTCACTATTCGACTAGATTAAGTCGAAATAGAGATCTTAGGCTTACCAAAAAAGGAAGTTGTAGTCGGTATAAGAAAATATATACTCCGATAAGCCTAAGTCGAAGTATAAGCTTAATCGACTCTGTTAACAAGCTCTCTAATATATATATACCATACTTTTTTTTTCTTAAAATATATTTAAAGGCATCGCTAATAATTGTTAATTTCATTCTACAATTTATTTATTTTTCAAAAAGAAAAAGCTTGGATTTTTACAGAATGGAATCATCTCTCTTAAATTAACGAAAGCCAATTATTTGTCATATTAAAGTACAGTTCTAAAAGTTGAAAATTTGAGAAATGGTGAACTGGTGAAGCACCCTATTTGTTTTTATTTTATTTTATTTGTTTATTTCTTTATATATATTTATCAAAGTCATTGAGTATTACTGCTCTAATATATCCTATTCTCTTATAAAAAAACATGCTATCCTATTGTTCTTACTATGCAATCTTCATTCTATTTAACGTTGTGCAAATCTATTTAGTGCTTGGAATAAATATATATTTTCTGTAATATCTGATAAGAATAATATCATTTCCTTTAAATATCATGATTAGTAGAAAAAACTTGTTTTTCAAAGAGAGACCCACAGCGAGAATACGAAAGCCGTAGTAAAGGAAGACATACCAAGTTATCATAGAGAAACAGCGTTGACGTATGAAATAATTTCAGGGGTCTATTATTAGCTTCGTGTTTGTTAGGAGATTGCATACATATATGATTTCTTACCAAAACAAAAAAGAAGTCATCCTAAGATTTTTTTGTCTTTGTTGATCCTGGAAGAAATTATTTACTATATGGCATGCATGAGGGTTCTACTGTGACTAGATCAAGATGTTATGGATACACTTTCAGCTAACAAAAAAGTATTGAGCTTAAACACGCAAAATCTCACAAATTCTTTTGGATCTTAAAGATTAACACCCAAATATTCTTACCGCTGAACAAACCATTAAACGCTCAGCAAATAATCTTCGACTTGAGCTTAATCCAAATTGTATCTAGGTAACGGGAATTTGATCTACACATCAGAATAGATACCATGAGACAATCAAAGGTGTATAGATGAGTCGTCTCTTGCAAATATGAGTTTATTGTTTGTCTGATCGATGAATTTGGTACGTTTAAACACTGGCCTTCGTGTTTCCAACCAAATCTTCAAAAGTTCAGCCAAGTCCTCAATCTTCACCCATATAACCACACCCAAACGATAAATACAATGTACCATGGACTTCTAAAGTAATGTCACAACCAAACCTCATTTTTAACAATCATTATTCTTATGAATCATTCTATATGTACATATAGAATGATTTAGGGGGTATGGCTTCTTTACACTTTGACCATCGTTTGTGACTTTGATATATGACTGTTATCTTGAACTTCAGGCACATACTTAATCAGCTTTTCACTTTTTTTAGACAATACCAGTCTTTTTTTTATTTTACGATTAAACCTCTAATACCTTTACTTACATAGGTATGCGATTCCTGTAACAAAATGTCCCTTACTGAATTAGTCACTGCTTTACATAATTTTCTCACTTTTACAAGTTGTGGAATGCTATGGCAACGTTATACCAATGCTTCAAAGAACATTTTTAAGATTTCAAAAGACATAAACGAAAGTCATAGATTCCCAGTAGTGTTTTCTCAAATTCAGTAACTTTTGTTACCGTTTTTATCATATCGCCGTCTTACACACAGCTTCTCTTTTCTGAAAAGATTTAGATTTTTACAGGTAACCTGTTCTACAAAACAATCCTTATGTCTAAAAATTAAAAGTGGTGTGTCTCATTTTTTTTTGTTTAAAATCGAGTTCTCATTGGTCTAAAAAATCCAACTTGTCTCAATCTCAAGTTTAAACACTTGGTCGGTTTTAAACCCCAATTCGATTCACATCGTTTTCAGGGCAAAATCTAGGAGTTTTTTTGTGTACCATTTCATAAATGAAAGTGAAAGGCAGACAGAGACAGAAAGTCGGGATGCATCATGTCTACGCACTGATTCTTTCTCTTGTAGATTATTTCATTATTGTGTGTCTATACTTGAGGTTTAACACCGCATTTATGCTTTTTGTTGCAGTATTCGTATGCTTGCCTGATTACCATTGCTTTATAATCTATGGTACATATCCTGTGTGTGTATTAAAATACAAAATACGAGTGGGAACAGTTTAGACCCCAATTGATGGTTTGTCTTGGACTGATCATTAATGTGCACCATGTTAAAAAAAACAGTCGCTTTTAAGTTCTTCATTAGTCCTTTGACATCAGAGGGATATAACGTCCCATAATCTTCACTTCTTAAACTACATATCCTGATCCTCTTCTGACCATGGAATGGTCATCTTGGTCTGATCGAAGTGTTGCATGAAGAACAAACTAGCTTGGGTTGTGACGCAGGTTTGGACGTGCCACCTTATCGGACCTTCTATTGAGGCGGGCCCCTTGCAACCTTTTCAAAACATAAGCCCTTTTCAAAACCTTTTTTTCCTTTTACATCTGCATTATCATCGCGATGCTTCGAGGTGCCTCTGTGCTTACGCGATCAACTGCACGCATTTCCGGTAGATCGACCCGCTTGGGTTCGGTAATCATCATAGCTTGTGTAGCCCTCATTTTTTAATAACGCACAAAATAACTTAAGACTCTCTTATATATATATGTGTGTGTGTATGTGTGTCCAAATTTACATACAATTAGTCTGTACGATGCTATTCGACTGTTGATGAGCCCAAACGTGGATCAATTGGAAAAACCCTGCTGTGGACGACCTTATTGACTACTGCCGCTTACTCTGGCGCGACCTATTATGCACTTCAAAACAAAGCATTCTACGACACTTTTACAACTTACGTACCTGGTGGAGAACAGGTTTTGGATTTCCTCGAGGATCTTTCGCAGGACGAGGAATTGCGTCAATATGCTACCAAAGCCAATGAGTTGAAGGATTTTGCAGTTATACACAGTGCTCTTTTGAAAACCAAAGCGCTCGAAGCCAAGGATAAGGCCACCGAATTTTACGAGAACACTCATGATCTGGTTTCTAAGCTCAAGGGTGAAGACCAGGACGTTCGTGCTCAGGGTCCTGCACCCATTACACGCGTGAAACGTACTCTCAAAAAGGATGGTCTTTTTACTAATGTGATGGAAGGTGGTGAACCCGTCAAGGCCGCATTTACCCCAACCAATATTCCCGATCTTGATGGTCTTGCTCAGACAATGGCACGTTTGGTAGCTGTCTTGAATGAGTCTGGCATGACCGGTCATGCTAAGCGTCTTGTAGACTTTGCCTCGCGTGATATCCAACTGTTGGCTTCTGACTTGAAGTCCCAGGAGAGTGAACAGGCCGAATTAGTCAAGCAAACTGCCGCACTTTTGCAGATTGCTGATGAACTTCAGAACAAGGTTACTGAGCACCGTAAGGAGATTGCATCCAAAGTAGAGGAAGCCAAGGCTCAATCTGATGCCCGTATCGCCGAGAAAGAGACAACTATGCGTGACGCTTTTGCTGTAGAGAATGCTACTTTGGAACAGCACTTGATGGAAGTCGGACAAAAGGAACTCGAACATCAGCGCACTGTCTATCTCGAAGCTCTCACAAACGAACTAAAGGAGCGTGCTATTGAGTTGCAACGCGGCTACGTTGCTCAGGTCAAGAAGCAAGTTGAGGAGGAACGTGGTGGTCGTCTGTCCAAGGTTGATGAAGTTGTTTCTCGCCAGGGTGCCCTGGAGCGCATGGCTTGCACCAACGCCGAATATCTTGATGACTCCCGCAAGGCTCATCAATTACTTGTAGCAATTGAGAGCTTGAAGCAGGTCGCTTATGCAGGCAACAAACAGACTTTCCTTGACGAACTCAAAGCCCTCGAGGCCCTCAGTGCCTCTTCTTCTCCCTTTGCCAATAATGCCGAAAAGCAAAACGAAGCGCTTGTACACGTAGTTGTCTCCAGCATCTCTAAGACCGTTGCTGAAAATGGTATCGATTCACTCGCTCAATTAGTTGATCGCTTTGAGATTGTCAGCCGTGAAGTTAGAGAGGCTTCATTGATCCCCGAAGAAGGCAGCAGCATGATGTCTCACGTCCTTTCGATCATTCTCAGCAAATTCTTGTTCCCTAAAGAAGGCCTTGTAGAAGGCGATGATATTGAGGCTCGTCTTGCACGCGCAAAATACCATCTTGACTACTCTCATGACCTTGAAAGCGCTGCCCGTGAGGTCAACCAGCTCAAGGGATGGCCAAAGACCCTCGCAACTGACTGGCTCAATGCCGCTCGCAGACACTTGGAAGTCAAGCAAGCCCTTGAGGTAAGAACCCACTATTAAATATACCAGTACTAATAAGCATATCCTATAGGTAATGCGGACTCAAGCTGTATTGACAAGCATGCTCCAGTTAAATTAGATACTTTTTTTTAAAAAAAAATCAAACAAAAAATACACACATCCCAAATCTCAAATCCTAAAATAACTCCGTGTTGAGCGGCGGTTTAATCACATCGTCGAAGCCGAAACGAGCGAGGAGAGCTTGTTGTGACTTTTTGAGTTGACGCCCCGAGAACGCTTCTTCTTCCTTTCTTAATATATTATAGCTATGGCAGACGTTCCAGAAGTACCACTTGCATTAGTCACTAACGGCTATTTTGAGACAAAAGCTGCTAGTGTTAGACAAAAGCAAATCCTCTGGGAGGTGAGACTTGGTCAACTCTACTTTTTTAAAAAGAATGATATATAAACACACATACACACACACACAGAGAGAGAGAGGGAGGGAGGGAGAGAGAAGGGAGAGACCAAGTGAGTTTATGGCTAAATGCATTTTTACAGGGTTATAAGCAATCCAAAGTCTTGTCTGTTGATCAAGTTGAGCTCATCAAGGCCATTGACAAAAAACCTCACGAGATTATCAACTCTACTTTCCAAAGCAATGGAAAGGTCTATGCCTCTCTCATCTTGCATGCCTTGAAGAACATTGCTCGACCAGACACTGTTCAGTACGTTTGTGTGTTGAGCGATGACATTTTAACCGGTAGGTGCATTCGACAAGTAATATATCGCGTTTCTAATACATTTTTAGCCGACAACGAAAATTCCCGTTTCTTCTATGAGGCTGTTGACGGGGACTCTGTTACTCTTTTTGCTCCATTTGTCAAGTATGCTCCAGTGTCTATGAAACTATGAACTAGTATTTATTCTCTTGCTTTAATACAATAGAGCTCTCCAGTCGGATGATGAGTTTACTGCTCTTCAAGCTAGTAAGATTTTGACGATCCTTGCATGGTATACAATATATATATATATATATATAACATAATATAATATAAGGGACCACCACATATTGATTTACTTACATGTCATAAATTTACTTTTTCTTTTCCTATTATTTACTTTAATAGTGCTGCCCCTGCACCTTCCAAAGTCGATCTTTCGGACCTGTACCGTTGGATCACCCTTCAACTTAACCAGCATAGACCAGAGATTGTTGATCTAATCGTCCAGGAGTTGGAGTCAATCTTGCGCGTTCGACAGTACCGTATCGCTTTCTGGGAAACACCAAATGCTATGAAAGAGTAAGGGAATTTAATATTTTATACTGTGTGGATAATATCAGTGCATCGCTAACGGCTGCCTGTATAGATTGATCCGCCGTGCAGATAAGGCCACTGCTACACCCCAAATGCTTTACCAGGTTATTTTTTGCCTTTGGTTGCTAACTTTTGAGCCCAAGATTGCTGCTGAAATCAACGAGTAAGTTCATTTGAGTGATTTATTTTAGCTTTAAAAGGGTACATCATATTCAACCATTGAACCTGTCGTGTTTTGGGTGTGACAGAAAGTATGATATCATTCCTCTTTTGGTTGATATTGCCAAGGCAGCTGTCAAAGAAAAGGTTATTCGTGTCGCCATCGCTACCCTCAAGGTAAGAAAAATAAATAAATATAATCAACTCCTGTACACATGCAAGTATGCTGTGATATTGTGGAAAACAAAAAAAGAAAGCTAATTTATGTTACTGTAGAATTTGGTGGCAAAGGCTCCTGCACAAAACTTAGCCGCAATGCTTGTTGTCAAACTGTTGCCTTTTACTGAGAATCTTAGCGGACGTAAATGGTCAGATGCAGATATCCTCGAAGATGTGAACTATTTGAAGGAAAAGCTGCAAGAGAACTTCCAGAGTCTCACGTAAGAGCAAGAGTATAATTTTCATAACAAACAAAAAAAAACAGTATTATAACACTCGGAATAGAACATTTGAACAATACGCATCCGAGATTGAAACCGGAAAGTTGGAATGGTCTCCTCCTCACAAATCTGAAGTATTCTGGAAAGAGAATGCATCAAAGTTGGATGAGAACAACTATAGTTTGTTGAGGTAAGACATATTTAGATTAATCTACAGGACATCGCGTGTATATTAAATATATATATATATATGTATAATGCACCAGAGCTCTTGCACGTATATTGAGTACAGCATCAAGCCCTCTGGTATT
The DNA here is from genome assembly GCF_001638985.1 of Phycomyces blakesleeanus NRRL 1555(-). NCBI lineage: Eukaryota > Fungi > Mucoromycota > Mucoromycetes > Mucorales > Phycomycetaceae > Phycomyces > Phycomyces blakesleeanus. Next base: position 1,345,548 of record NW_017265140.1, read on the forward strand.
GGCTGTGGCCGCAAATGATGTTGGCCAGTATATCAAGTACTCTTCAAAGGCAGGGAAGAGGTAAACAAGACACAACTATACTTGGTTTGTTGGGAGAGAAATTATTTATTCACTGTTTTGTGTTAATAGAATTCTCCAAGACGTTGGCGCTAAGCAGCGCATTATGGAATTGATGACCCACGAAGACCAAGAAGTCAGATACCAGGCCCTTTCAGCCGTTCAGAAATACATGCACCAAGCATGGTAAGTTGTGGTGATGTGATTTACAAAACAACTCTTACTTACTTTCGAATATTACAGGGAATTTTAAGAAAATTAAGAGAGAAGCAAGTTATACATATTTGTATTTGAGTAGACTCTGGAGTGATATAAGGAGAGTTTGTATATGATTTTAAGCAAACATGTTTTTATACAAAGCTTTTCTACTCTTAAGCCATTGGGCTTCTTTTTGTTGAAGTTGAGATAAAAGGGCTTTCATTGAGGTATCACTTGGAGAGTGCTAACGTATTAGAATAAATTTGAGTACAGAGCAACAATGTGTGTGTATGAGAGGGTTTTTATCAAAAAAATACCTTTAAACCCTGTTTCACAGAACTAATGCCTTGTTCATATTCCTTTGTCTCCAAATAAGCCTGACCAAGACGATAATAGGCTTTGATATTGGTTGGATCCAATGAGATTACCTAAAACCCTTATTTAATGTAACCGAATACTAGTGTTTTATCCCATTATCGCACCTTTTCACAGATTTCTATGACCTTGGTCCACTCTTTGAGTTTTATATAACAAGCACTAGAATTACTTGAGGCTGCGATACCCAACGCATCTAATTCCATCCGATCTTTGTCTGTGCACTCCTCAGCTCGTTTTATACAGCTATTGACCTAATACAGAGAGTAAATCACAGGACCCAAAAGTTTGATTAGTTCAAGAAGTAGAATACACAATCGTACTAGATATACGTGCATACTTTCTCATAAGCATCTAGTGCTTCATTAAGCAACCCGCTTTTGAAGAAAGTGTTTCCCTGGTTCTTGTATGCGAGAGCCAGCTCGATACACTGACGTGGCGAATTGGGGGACTTTAAAGAACATAGTGTTAAGCTAGACACAGTCATGCGGCCGTGTCTTTTTTTTCCCTTTACCTCCCATACACTTAGCAATTCCACAACGATTCGAAGCGTTGCATCTGAGGGAATGCGATTAGGAAGACCTTTCTTACCATATCCTAAACAATAATTGTATATTTTACTTCAGTACATAGCATTAAGTACTAAAACAATAGGATTGGAGTTTACTTACCGTAGACACTAGTACATAAGCCTTCGGCAATCTCGCCAACGCACATAGTTGAAAGTATTAACTCTAATCCATTGATTACTTTACCTATACACAACTACCCATTAGGAAATAGTAAATAAACCAAGTAAAAGTTGATTACCATCGCCTAATTTAACCCACAAAGGCGCATTACGAAAACGTGTTGAATCGATTGGAGTGCTCTGGCCTTGTAAAAAGATCTCGTAATGACCTGTACCATGTACTTAGTACGTTTAAATCTTTTATAGTACTTACAACTCAGAGTTGAGTGATTGTGAGCCAATTCTCCGTGGCCTTGATTAAGGATAATCTTTTGGACTTGTGAATCATCTGTCAGGTATTGTATAGAACCTGCTGGTAATGTACTCATTTTGGACCAGTGAACGAGACTTTTTTTTGGTTCTTTAGCTTTTAAAAATTGGGTGTGCATACATGTTTTAAATCGAGAGATCAATAGACAGCTTCCAATTTTTTTTTCTTATGAAAAATAAATAGATTATAGTTGTTCCTTATTGTATATTGCCTGTATTGGTCCTTCTGTTTTTTTTTATGGTCACTTTTCTATAGAATTTTATATCCCTAAGTATTAATAAACTTGTTTTTCTGTACTGAGTTCCCCGGTTGTCGCTAAAGTAATATAAAGTCTACATATAGAGTTTAAGAGCTTTATTGCGATTTCACTGTACCTTATCTTTATAGTTTCTGCTGTTTTGAATATAATTTCAATTAATATGTAGGATATACACAAAATAAAGGAAAGAAGACTCTACTTATGGTTTGTTTGTTGTTGAAGGTATTTATTTAAACTGGAATATTATACTCACCCAAACTCTAAGCTTGAATCTGTATTATTTATTATACATTACATAACATATATACATTAAAGCAGCAGATAAATTACATTAATATTACTTTATCTTATATTATATCACTTGAATACTAACTTCATAATATGGCGATGCTATGAAAACACTTTGATGAAATCGGAATATTAATTAATTAAGTAGGTGTGTTTATGTCTATAACTACATAAACAGTATGATATTGGAAGGATATAATGACTTATATATAAGAACGGATATATAATGTGTTGTATCAAATAACATTTGTAATTACTTTGATGCATTTTAGTAGATTGTCTACTTAAACAGGTAATGTAGACACATGAATAATAAGCAGAATTAAATAATTATAGATATATCACAAAACAAAACAAAATAGAGGTTTTTAAACAAATTCAAAGGATATTGATTTCATTTTCTTTCTGCTTTAAAATACTCCCTTGGTACCAATTTATATATTTCAATAGATAGCAAAGAGTTAAGGCAAGATTCTCTATCAGTGGCCACATTGTTTCCCTTTTTTCTATCTTCATAGTTGTTAAGTTCAAAGAATCCTAATACATGTGTATATTCTTCTAGAGTCTTCCAAGATCTCTGTAGAAGCATCGATTTCCTGATGGAGATGTTATTTTCTTTGTAATGTACCTATATTAAACAGTATATAAGTACAACTTTGGGTAAAATTCAAGATTCGATCATTATAGATCGATGCTTAGTATCTTTTCCAAGTTTTTTTTTTGCTGAGAGCTGTTTTCTTACATGTGATTAAAGAGGCACGCTAGAAATTCATGCTATAGATCGAGTCAATCAGAATGGTATTTGGATGAAAGTCTGGTAAAAAATAAAGCGATCGAATGGTGCTCAGCTGTTTATTACGAATAATAAATGATCAGATTATACTGCTAACCAGTTTCATTTTTATCTTTGTACTGACAATATGCATACATATTGTCATGACACAGAGAAGTATAGAATACTTCGGACCGCGATTAGGCCTATGATCATTCATAAAATACAAATATAATATATTGCATACAGACTTCCGTTCCGGGATGTACGGTAGTCTAGGCCAACAAAAATATCAAATACTTCATCACTTTTATAGTTGTGCCATAGTACTAAAGCATCAGAATTCAGTTTATAAACCAATTTTTTAAGTTCGTATATGTAAACCTCGTTAATTTCTCTTAGAACATTCTGCCTTGTAACCTCTATCTTTATATATATATATTGGGTACTTTTTGCGGATTTCGTTCTTGGAAAAACACAGACTATTAATAAAATATTTATTTGTATATAAATCAACATTGAAAACAATGCATGTAGCAACAGTTATTAAAAGACGGCTTTGCAGAATTGTTTATTCACTCAAAATTAAATAGTTTATTGATTGCAAAGAATATGAATTGACCTATGTCTATACTGTACTATACTGTACTATACTGTACTGTAATGTACTTTATCTTTTCCTGGCACCCAAAACACTAATACTTTTTGGCATATTATACCATAGTTCTTTGGATTATTTATCATTGTGAGTATATCTTATTTACATATAACTAATAATTATTTTTGGCGCAGGCTGACGGCGCATCAGTCGAGGAGTACTGTGCATGTCGCTAACTAGGGGTCAAAAGAATTATAATACAAGAATGATTATAATATTTACAAATTTGCCGTTCAGATTTATTTACTTAATTTTTTTATTTAGCCGGCCAAAGAAGCTATCTCTATTGTCCCATACTCTTACTTTGTCACAATAGATCTATTAAACATGCGCGTTTATAAAGTGTATATTGTACTATATGAATAATACTTAGTATTTTGATTGTGTAGAGGATACTGGGACACGAATTCATATATGCTCTTCTAATTTGATTTATTCAGAATATTACTAGCAAACAATAATATAAATGTGTGTACAAGGCAGTGAGCTTATGATTATGCTATAGCTTAAATAATCATGCAACGAGGTACTGTGTACTAACACAGTATATCAATTATCTTTCAATCTTAAAGCATGCAATACTGACCTATATTATCATTCTTTGGAAGCCATTATAGAAGCCACAATAGTCTATAATGCAATGGTTTAGGTTTAAGTGAATGATAAAAATGTCTTTTTTTTTTAACAATAGAATCCAACTCTATTGGTTGTATTACCCCTAAAACCCTTGTTTGAATATATTCGTCGGTGACATATTGAATTCTAAACAGTGTTATGTAGATACTGAGCACAAGTTCACAAAGGTATTGATGACACAAAAAAAATGTCCCAAGATGGTACAATAAATCTTTAATAATTTATCCTCAGCCCCTTATATATAAAAGATAAAGTAGACCTTGTTCAAGTATTTAATTACTGCAAATCTACTTGAACCTTTCTTATAATGATTTATATTCTTACCATACTTATTATTTTGGCTGTAATCATATGGCTCGATCCATTGAAAAGCTTGGACAGATTAAACAATTTTTTAACATTACCTGAGCTCATTGCCTCTTTTCAAGTCAGCACTTTTAGAAATGCTCCAGAAATAAGGCATATCAAGGTCATACCTATCAAAGGATGTATTCCGGACTGGTTTAATGGAATTATGTACCGTGTTGGTTAGTATTTACAGTTGTGTATTTAGATTTTCTGTCGTGCTAACAAGGCCACACTGAGGTTTACAGGTCCTGGAAAATATAATTTAGAAAAAGAAGATGGAAGTACATTTTCGATCAAACATGCATTTGATGGTATGCCATACTTGCATCGTTTTGAGATCTCAAGTACCAGTCAGACTGTCAGATATAATTCTCGAAACTTGGCTGAATCTTATGAAGTCTCTGTCGTGCGGGATAACGGAATGGGAAAAATCTTCTATGGACATGTACCAGTTATGAATTCGATATGGCAAAGGATATACAATATTGCTCTCCGTATCTCCACAGCCCTATACAATTCGCTCTTTATTGATAGCCTTCCAGCTTCCAGTCAAGCCATAGGAGTAACAGTTTCTCCAAATTTTCCTATACCAGCGGCTTGTGTCGAAGAAGATAGAAACAATGGTCGAGATGGTCGCGTACTTGTTACCAAAACAGATGCTAATATGCTTCAACAAATTCATCCTGACACATTGGGTAATTCTTGTTCTGGTTTAAGACTGTCATAATATAGAGATATGAAATACAGTTACTTATAAACCATCTATTTTTATTTTAGAACCTGAACGACTATTTAACTACACTAGCATTGATAATAGGATCAAAGGTGATGCTTCTGCGGCCCATCATCAATACGATCCAGTAACAAAAGAAACTATAAATTTTGTTATGAATATTTTCCCTACTCGATTCCAGATATTCTCGTCCACTCCGGAAGGGAAGATTACCATTTTGGCTACTATTACGCACCGGCTGGACGGAACAGGACAGAGTATTCGGCCGTCTTATATTCATTCTTTTGGCATGACCAAAGACTACATCATTCTCCCTGAACAGCCTCTTGCTTACAGTAATATTGGATTGGATCTCATGAAAAGTGGTACCGTGATTACTGGCATGAAGTGGGACGATACTATAGACACATACATACACATTGTCAGTCGCCACGGGAAAGGACACATTACCACTATAGCTGTTGACCCATTCTTGTGCTTTCATTTCGGAAACTCCTGGCAAAGTGTGAATAAGAACGGGTTTCCCGTGATTAATGCTGATCTTTGCACCTATCTTGACGCTGATATTATGTTCCAAGTCAATACGCTCGGTGACCCTGTCCGTCAATCGAATTACATGGACCATTTAAAGGAGCAGGCCAGACGTAAATCCCAGGCTACCAAGGTCAATGGTATTACTGTACCTCCTATTAAACTTGAGAGTTTGTGTGATCTTCGCCGATATACTATTACTCTTGGAAAAAACGAGACATCTGTAGCGTATCGATGTATTACCGAAAATTTCGATTTTCCTAGGTTCAGTCAAGACTTTATGATGCGTGAAAGCAAATATTTATATGGTTGCCGCTTTCATCCTCCTACTCAAAGCGATGGTGAACACACAAGGCTTATCAAAGTAGATACTGAAACTGGCACTACAATTCAGTATGGCGGTCCTGGATACTGTTGCTCTGAACCTATTTTTGCCCCACGTCCGGGAAGTGACGATGAAGATGAAGGTGTTTTGATGAGCTTGGTAAATCACTTTGATAATGAAGATCCGGATATGGATTCTTGTCGCTGGGTTCTTTTAGATGCAAAGACTATGAAAGAAGTAGCCAGCTGTGAGATTGGACAGTTTGCAATCACAACATTTCACGGTTCCTTTGTTGACGATTATTTTGAAAGCGTGTCTATCAACTAAAAATAAGTATATGTGTATAAGAATGTAAAAATAAGTATAATAAAGTCACTACTTAATAATAATCCAAGCAAATATCTTACTGGTCCTTACACATAAAAAAGAAAAGAAAAAACTATTGGGAGTACAAATGTATAGGTTGTATGCACCAGATTTTATGTATCTTTATTACAAATAATGCATATTATGCAAGGCCTCTGTAGTGTTGATGCATTAGACATTCTACTTAATACTATATAAAGTATATGAATATAAAAAATATAGGAATAAATAGAGTCTGGTTTGTGCACCCACCAGATCCTCTTTAGACGAAACCAATATGTACAAAAATAACAAAAGTTTTATTGTGTGCAATCTAAAGAATAAACAAATTATTTAAATTCTTTATTTGGACTTAGTATTTCTGGTTTCCTTAATATCTCTATATTCGGACTCATAAAACCATATCTTGTATTTTAATGGTAATGACAATCTACATAACACCAAGACATTTCCTATAGCTTTGTTTTTTTTTATTAGTTTTATTCTCTAACATAATGCTTACTATATTTTAAGCGGCTATTTAATAAACCGATATTCATAAAAGGAATTTTTGCTTTTATGAAAGCTTCTCTGGTTCTCACAATGGCATAAATGTGTAGATATACAAAACTTTAAAGAAGGTTAATGGTTTATACTTAACTTCTTCTACTAATAGAAAATATCCATTAGACAAAAGATATAGTCCTGTTAGTTACAAATGGCCTACGCTTGTTTTCAAGAAATAATAGAGAAGAAAAAGAAACAATAAAAGCATTCTTCATTTATTGTCGGAACTATAAATAATACTATGGCATATGCTGAAATGAAGACCAACAGAATGTTAAACTTACGGCCTTTGCACCTGATTCTTATTCATTTTTATTTTAAAGAAAAGTGAGGCAATGTGAGCTACAGACATAGGTCTAACGACTCTTTTTGAGATGCTTTTATTAAAATTCTCCTTTTGAATTATAAAATTATGTGTTAAGGAAGTATACTCAAAGCATCATAACGTGGATCAAAAACATGCATAATTATAACCATAAAAAAAAAAGACAAAAAGTCCAATACTTTTTTTGCTTTCTTATTATTATATTAACGACGTCATAGGCCAACTTATTGCGGCTTTCGGATGTTGAATAGCTTTTTTTTACACAATTCAAAGAAAGGCCGAAGAAAAGTCCTTCCCACCAGACACAAAGGTGTCCAAGCATACTCTATTTTACATTTACCATGCAAATTTCTGATGATCTTGTGGATGTCCAAGTACCTGTACCTGTAAACAACACAAATTCTTTGTCATTACCGGATAAAAATGATACATCGCTTGCTACGACTATGTTAGAAAGCGATGATGCATTGTCGGACACGACGCATCTAACTTCATCCTCAGATAATGAGCTTTCACAACCTGCTTTCTTTCAAACAATTACACCTATACCTACTACTACTACGACTACTCCTACTACTAATATTGCTACTACTGCTACTACTCTTAATACTATCAATAATAATGACGACGACGATGACTTTGAAGATGCCGTATTTGACCAACCAAACAACCTTGGACCGACCGCAGGATTCGGGCAGACAATGGATGACCCTCAAGTCAAGCACTTTAGTAATGAAGAACTTGAGGAAGAGAAAAATTATAAAAGCCAGCTATTTGATCAAGACGATGTTTTTGATCGAGACGATGATGGATTCGACCAGACTAATGATGAGTTTGATGACATTGGATTTGGTCAGAATACTGGTGAAGATGAATTTGGGGATTTCGATAACAATGATTTCCCTGAAAATGATGATTTTGGCGACTTTGATGGTTTTGATAATGATCTGCATACAGATCCGGATTTTCCACCAGAAGAGCCGGCTATAGCTGTCCCATCCGAACCGACGGAAGCTGAGATTTATGTGCGTATATATATATATATATGTATATCTTGTCTTGTCAGACTGCCTATGGACAGACTAAATCAAAGAAAAGATACTCGGAGATAGATCTTTAGTAATTCATATCTCCTAATCTTGTTCTTCTTGCTTGTATTTGTGTATACATTCTGTGTTGTGTGAGATTAATATATGTATATATGTATATATTTATATTTATATTTATATTTATTTATATATAGGTCAAAGTATTGGAAGCTGCTTCGGGGCCTAAAGAAATTGCGAATCATATTGAACACTTCCTCGATAAACTTTGGGAATCAACCCTTCTAGACTTACCCAAACCTGGACCAAACACAACACCAGCTCTAGATTCTATTCTGTGTACACCGTGCAGGTCAGCCCTGAATTAAGAAACAATATTGGCTATATGACTAAAAGAAGAAAAATACTTGGTACAGTGACGATCTGTGGAATAAGCTTTCAAGAGATTCTGTATTCTACAACCCGCTGACAGGAGATATTGGACAATTCCGGTGGACACGATCTGAGACTAACAGGGCGTATTTAAATGCATTGGGCGTTACAATTAATTATGAAGATGTAAGTGATAAACTTTTATTATTTATTTATTTATTGAGAAACTTATTGTGCGAGAAACAAAAGATTGCGGAAACAAGGCGACTTATATTGCTGTTGTTGTTATGATTGTCTAGAGATTAAACCAGCCAATGCGATCCATGTCACCAACCCAATCTCAAGGCGGTCTTCGGTGCACTTCACCGAGTCAATCAGAGGCAAACCCTATTCACCTATCAAGCCCTGTTTCTCGAGCTGAACGCTACTTTTCACAAAACCATGCACGATCGGCCTCTTTGTCGGGCATGACGGTTCCTAAGGATCGATCGCATGCTGAGGAAGCAGAAGGAAAAAAGGAAGTCGAAGAAGAACCCGAACTAGACATTGATATTGCGAAGGCCTATTGCGAACTAACTGAAGGTAAATGCAGATCAATTGTATTGTACCAATTATATATGCTTATTTGTTTGTTTGTTTGTCTATAGACACAATCCGGATTTTTCCCAGCCAGAAACTAGAAGCCATGATGGGTGAACTGACTCGACTTCAACGCCAAGCATCTGAATATCTGGGCTATCTTTTAGATCAACGAGAGCAACTTATGATGGATGCAGAAACTTATAATGATCTGATCAGTTGTATCGTTGGGCATGCTCAACGACTAAGAGAGCAGCATGTAGGAAAAGATTCCAGTCCGGCTATGGTGAAGAAGAAGAAGACAGGATTAACTATGTCTCTTATGAGACGCAAACCGACAAATGGCCCGGCTTCATATGGCACATCAATGGGAGGTGGTGTAGTGGGTGTTAAGCAATCAACAGGAACACAAAAGAAACCAATGTCAGCAGCTGAAGGAAGGCGATCGATGTGAAGAATTAATTAAACTTTATATATATTCTTCTTCTTCTTTTGTTAATGGTATTTATGTACAATGCGTTTTGGACAATCATATAAAGTAGAAATATATTTCCTCAAGCTTTGGTAGAGTAATTCTCTTGTTCCATGACCAACATACGCTGCTTGAGAGCCATCGTTTGTGAATGAACCTCACGTTGGGCAGCGTTTAATCGATCTAATTCCTCGTGCTCCATCTGAACACTGAACTGAGGAATATTGCTGTCTTTTGATTTCTTAACAGGAAGATTAGGTGAGAGTGCATTATTGTCAGACAATATTTGATAAAATGCCTCTGTAGGTTCATTAAACACCTTTTTTTTAAAAAAAAAAATAAGAAAAGTTTATATTGTTAGTTTATGATACCAAATTGGTATGACTTCCTTACCAGCTCATCATAAGAGTAACTTGTTACTGGTTTCTCTTTTGGCCAAGGTTGACCAGATACATCATCTTCATAAGGATGAAGACGTAGGTGGTGATAAAGTGAGACTGGTTTCTCACTTGCCGCAGGATGAAAATGGATCTTGATGAGAATCTCAAATTCACCCCAGCCAGTCTCTTGTAATTCAAAAGGTGGTTGTTCAATAGCTAGTAATATGGTATGAGAATATGTCTGGTGAGCCTTATATATATAGCTTACTTCTAAGGGAATTCGGGTAGGTTTCATGAAGCTTAAAGGTCACTTTTTTTATATAATAGCTAAGATCGTCATTTCCTAAGCCTCGAACGGCCACTGTCCATTTGTGAGTATGGTCAGAGTCATTGGCTTTCTTTCCAGTCAGAGGAAGTGCATTATTTCCATAATAGATTGGACGCGTAATGCTTATGCCCTTGATCCGCTTCGTGCCAGTAGCCATGATGTTACAAAGAAAAAAGAAGTAAACTATGCATTGTAGCTTCGTGGCTTGAAATAGTCACGTGAGCTGTTGGAAGAGATTTAAGTCTTAATGATCGAGTCTTCTAAACGAAGACCACCAAGTGGCTAAGGAAGTTCGCCTATTATTGTATACACATAATTCAGACTTAGTAAAAGAAAATAGTCTAACATAGAACCTATTATATACTACTCACAAAAGTATCCCCACAAAATGGTGGACAGTATAAATGTTTAGGAGAAATGTATGTTCAAACATACACATCTGAACGTGACTTATAATACTCTGTCCAGTCACTTAATATACGGTACAAGAAAATCTTGTATATATGAAAGACCATTGTTTCGAGAAGCATTACTTTTCATTTGCATTTTATATATGCTACTTGCTTTTACATTCAAGATGAAAATAATTAGCGTAAAAACATTTATCTAGTATTATACATACCTTATTTTTTGCTTTTCTTATTATCGCAAAGTATCCAAGTGTTGCGTTTCAGAGTTGAAAGACCACTTTACGCTTTTTTTTTAAATATAATACTCAGCTTTGTGATTCAAGTTAATCTATATGTAGCTGTTTTCTTTTAAGTTTGTTGAATATGTGAGAAATGATATAAAGAAAAAAATTAACTTAATGAAGTAAACATATGTGAATAAAATGCAGATATGTATATAAGTGATGTTCGATGAAAATCCAAGAAATCTTGTGAGATCATGTTATCATCAAAGTACACATATTGATATATCTTAACTATAATTATGCCTTTACACAGTATATTCTACAGTCTCACTTGGGCGGATTCGGTGGGAGTCTTCCAGAGCTCTAATCTTAATTGGGTGAAAATGTATATATTTATACTTATAGTTATGTTTATATAGTGTTGTACTTTCTGTATAATTTAGTGAATATAGCTTGAATTAAAAAAATGTATATAGCTGGATATTGTGTCTTAATACGCTTTAGTAGTTTGACTTGAAATATCACAAAATATTAGATTATTTGTCTTTTATCTTTGTCAGAGACATCAAGAAAGAAAGAAAATCAAATCTGTGTGACTAGAAAAAAGACGCTGGTTGGATGTCTAGAAAATGAGAGCACTTTATAGAGTGTAACACTTCTTTTTTTTTAAAAAAAAATATAGCGCTTGTGAGGAAGAGGAATATGAGTAAACCAAGAGTATATTTTTTTTCTTATTTATGTAAAGAGAATATTTTGCCTAAATAAATAGGTTGTACTGAATATTCGGAATCATTCTTTGTGCAGTACTGACTAGTTACGATGTCGAAATATCAGAAAAACACAAGACATATTTGATAGTACTTTAATTGGGAAAGCTATCGAAGTACCAAGTTCAAGAATCTGGATTTACTTCGAACACAATAAAATCTATATATTGTGTAGAATATCGACTGACCTGATGTTGTACTCTTTGATATCATTGGTTAATCCTATATCAAGAATAGTTTTTACAGTCTTTTCATGGATATTTTAGTATGGTATTTTGAGTTACACTCCATCAAAGGTGAGGCCAAGAAACTCCAATGAAGATTAGCCTGAACCCCCATGAAAAAGAAAACGTTTTAATTGCAAACATTCTACACTCCTTCTATTTAATTATATTTGCCCTGTAATAATTTTTTGTTACCGATTGACCTTGCGGTGAGTTTTGGTCTAGCGTTTTTTTTTTCAATCTTGTGTAAGATAGAAAATTCTTTGTAACAAAAAAACAAGACCCTGTAATGAGAAACAGTCTTCTTATTGTATTGTTCTAATAATAGTGTATCATTGGATTAAAATATATTCTCAGCGACCCAAATTTGGTTTTATTTAAACATAGACGTCTACCCTATAGAAAAAAGGGCAAATTTTGTCACTCGATTGTATATCCCACTTTTTATGCTACCATGTTTTTGCAGTTAATGCAAAACATCTTTTTCCCAACTGCTTCAACCCAGTACAAGAATTTAAGACGACAAAATTATTCAAGTATAATAGCTTACCCTTCAGTAACAAACTCCACTCCTGAACCCGGGTTACATCCTATTTCAAAATACTGTCTACAAAGATCCCAAGAAATCTTATAGCAGTTCTTAAGGTGATATTAAATTATCATTATTTTGGTTTTTTCTTCTCAAAAGTAGGAACAAGACATGACAATGTTAACACAAAGCAGGTGTATACTCTTTGATAAAAAGAATAAATTAAGCAATATACATGTCTTCATCAATATCATAGTATTTAGAGAATAGCTTTTTTTTTAGATAAAGAAGATAGAAAATAGCACATAGCAATAGATATATGTATATTATCTAGTAAATTTATAGCCTAAATTGCTACTAAATATCATAAAAATTAGAACTTCTTTTTTGCATACTTCCTTATATTCAACTTCTATTATTTTGATCAATAATAAAAACCATAAAATTCCAATATAAAGTTGAATTTGTTGAACCAATTATAAGAATAGAGGTATCTAAAAAAGGTAGATATATACTATATTTAGAATATTGATTGGATTAGATGGAAAAATAATCTGAAAGCTCACAAATCGTATCTACTGAAAAGTAAAAGTAAAAGCTAAAATTTGCTATTCTATTGGCTGTATAATCTATAAGCACGGAGTTATAAATTCTACCATTTCCTACAGTGTATATGTTTTATTTACTTTATTTTAATTTTTTATCTTTCTTATCGTTGTGAACATGGACAATCGCACATCTTTTGAGAATGAATATGATGCACTAATGGATCAGGCATACCAAGGTTTCGATCAACTTCTGTATAATATGAATCTACTGAATAAAAATCTCGAAACACTTGATGCCATTGGACGCGAATTTCAACAACCTGCAAAATTGTGGGAAAGCTTTCATCGTGGCATTGCAGTACCCGCACCGGTCAGAGAAAATGCTCCAAACAATGTCAAGCCATCTTGAATAATATATATATATATATCTACAATACAACAACAGCAAAATTCAGGATGGAGTACTTTAATGAATGTGATCAAATGATTGTCATTGGTAGTAATTATTTTATTCTTTAAAGTATATTGAAACCAGACTTTGCTTATATATAAGCCGATATGTTTTTAATATATGTATCAAATAATAAATATCCTTTATATATATATATATATACATAAAGATTTGTATTGGATTCATCTATTCACTAAAAGCCACGAGTCCTGTCAAACAAATGAATTTAGAGCTTTGTGCTACAATAAAGTAATAGGACAAAAAGAAAGAATTAAGGGCACTTGTAGATGAGCAGAAAATATTAGTATGTTTGGTCCAGTTTTTCTAGGTGGTACATATTTTCTTTTGAAAAAAGGTTAAAAAAGAAAAAGAAGAAAGAAGAATTATAATGAAAATAGCCATATACCATTCATAAATTATAGATAAATAAATGCTCCGTTTGCACGTAGTTACAAGTGTCAAGGCAATACATATATATATGTAATACGGGTATAAAAGAGAAGGTTGGGGGTTTTGATTAATTTATACGCCGGGGAGTATTCAGGAAATCTTCCTTGTTGCTGGTTGTTCCCATCAACAGCATGGGAAAATATTCGTTTTTATTTCTATAAAAGTATAATAATCGAGTGCTCACAAGATAATAGATATTCCCAGTATTAACAAGAAAAGACCCCCACCAAAATTACACTTGAAACGATTTGGTGGTGAGAATAAGTAATGTCAATCGATATCAACATTTGCAACAAAATTTGGGGGGGGGGGGGGGAGGAGGATTATTATGTTTGATCAAGATGTGGTGATAAAGGTTTATTTAATAGCCCAAGATGTCTGTGAGCTTAATGTCTAATGAACACATGAAATCCACAGGACAATTAGTAGGTTGGGCGTTGGTTCACGGCTCAATCAAAGATCAAGGTAACTTGTTTCTTTATATTCTTTCCTTCTCTTTTTGTCAAAAAAGTTGAGATGTTATTAATACATATATACAAGGTTTTCCTGAGCAAACCGAAAAAAAAAATCCAAAAAGAATCTCTCCCCCAAAATTGAATTATTTTTGGGATATAACCTTGATTATATTTAATACAGTGCTTACATTTCAAATCGTCGCTTTCTATTTTATCTGTCGGTTTTTTAGTTTAATTTGTCAAAATCCCAATTTAATATGTCGAGCTTTAAATATTATTTGTTGCGTTTTAAAATTTAGCAAAAACGTTAATCGTCGATACTTTTCTCTGTCACAAATATTGGGAGTAAATTGACTTATATATGATCGACTTCACATATTCTTAAGAGCTATATCTTATATAGCCTGAACTAAATTAATAGCTGAATAAAGAAACAATTCACCTGATAAAATTTATATGCCTTTTTTTTAGCTGGCTCTCAAGAGATAATACTATTTCTAATTTATTTTCACAATATGAATTTATTCTTCAATTTTTGCAAATGCTGATTTGATTAGCTGCATGTTTTGTGACTTGCAGAAAAATATTTACGATAAACGTCCTTCTTCATGTTCAATTCCCAATACAAATGCTAATATATCATATCCAGCAGATTTACTTGGGCTTCCGTATCTTCCAACTTTATCAGCTCACCACTTTACTTGTCTTCAAACCTCCAATTTCAACCTTCAAAGACTATTTACGCAAAGCTATTCATCTGAAATACTGAAATAACAAGCAGCATTTTGAGACACAGAGGACTATTTAAAGTACGACCTATTAAATTGGGATTTTGGTAAATTATACTAAGACAACGACATTTCAAAATGGAAGCACTGTATTATTATTATTATTATTATTATTATTATTATTATTATTAAATATAAGCTTTCTTGGGGAGTTAGGTCTTGATTTAGATAAATATGCAACTGTGGGCATTGTCAAGATTGACCTATGTACGAACGCTTTGAGTTTACCTATAAACACTTAACACACTCACCTAAAGTATATTGTTGTATTATTCTACATATTCTTTAAAAAAGCATTTTTGTATCTTCCAATTGTCTGTCAATAACTGTGTATCTTTTTCTTACTTTATGGAGAGAATTGACAATGCTATTGTACTAACTTTTATTCTATTATTATCATTTCTTGTACCTCTTTGACAATCAAGAGTACTTTGTCCGGTAAAGAATTTATAAGCCACCTGGCTTTTTATTGACAAAAGTTCTCAGAGAAAACTATATTTTACGAATAAAGATTAAAAGCCATACATTAATTCGAGCCGGACAAAAGCGGGCAAAAGGTACATATAACAAGTGCATATATATATATAAAAAAGAAGCAAAACCTTTTGTTTTAGAGTACTCTATACAGGTCTCGACTTGTACAAATATGAACTCGTTAATATATATGTGTACAGAAATAACACTTTTATGGAACAATTGTTAGTCAAACGCAAACTGGCACAAGAGATGCAGGCATTTTTTTTCTTTTCTTTTTTGTATCTCTATATTTACTTGGAATATATAGTATAAAATCATTCTCTCAAGATTCGATTTCTCTTTGGACTCATAAAGGCGTAAAGTAATCATAAAATAAAGTTTACACGTGTGCCAAAATGGAAAGGCTTGTATCTTAAATATAGAGACTTGAAGGTCTGCACTGACATTGATCTTCTCAAATGCCTACACGTGTAGTTTAATCGAATAACAAGCTCCAGCTGTAAAGTGAGGTTGTTGGTATAGAATTAAATCAAAATCTGGAAAATAAAATAATTAAAGTAATTAAAAAAACAATAATACTACAAAGTGAATAGATCTCAAAGCATGGGTGGTATGTTTGTGTATCTGTGTACGTTTCATCAAAGTAGGACAGGTTTTTATAAATATAAATATAATGTTTCGTAGCATTCTCTTCCAAAAGGTTTGTTAAAAATATTGGCCTTGAAGACATTCACTGTGGTTTCATTTGCAGTAGTGTATGTATTGAAGCTTTCAGTTTTGTTTATTACTACCATTTGTCCCTAGTTCTTATGTTTTACACACTATGGTTCATGTGAAAGACAGTGCTTTTGAAAAATGTCCATATTAAGCCACAAACCATCGTGTAATGTGTTTCTCGCAGTGGCTGACTTATCTAATTCTGCCATCGTACGATTTGAACTTGCCAAAAAGCCAACCTCGTCGGTCTATCCGGACTTTGCTACTCAGAATCAATCCCCCCACCTCTCCTCCCCCCCTTGCTTTATTTCTTCACCACACATTCACTCTGACTTTCTCTGGTTATCAAACTGCCATGTTTGTTAATTTTCTTTTTTATATTATTATATTTGAGAACCGATATCGGATATTTGCTTATTTTCGATAAATGAGCATGTTCCTACTACTTGTAGAGAAGTGAGAGACGGGAGGACGGGACATAGTTTGTGTGTGTGTGGAGATGATTGTACACAAACACACACATATGTATATATATATCTTTTATATATTCCGCCTGAACATTTAGACTTACTCACCATAGTCGATCATTGACCAGAACAATGCTCCATTCAAGGTTTTTATTCATACACCAGCCATGATTATATTTCTTTTTCTGTGATCGGATTGAAACCAATTATTTTGTTTGTACAATTGCGTATTTGTACAAGCCAATTAAGAACCCTATCTGATTACTAGATCGGATTCCTCTTGGGTATATTCTAGTGATAGAAAAGACGAGATTGAGTTCAATTGATGCCTGTAAGATAACAAGAGATTAGTTGTCAAAATAACAAAATGTCTTGATGTGTCACTCTAAGTGGGTCATTGTGCGCGGAGAAGATTATACAAGGTTTTCATAGGAAAGAGAGTAAATTAGGTTACTGGGTTCTAGACCAGACATTTGTGCTCAGGTTTTAATTGTACAGTTGCTCACAGCTATGAAATCCGAATCGTAAACAAGTTTTATTTAAAGCAATTAAACTATATATTGTCAAAGACTTGTGCTTACATGTGATATAACAGCCAGAAAGTTAAAATCCCAACTTCCAGACGACTCAATACCATGCGGGGAAAGATAATATGTTGATTTAAAGATGTGGGCGCAGGTCCCATGCTGTCAGTAAATGGAAAACAATCTTGGTTTTTGGAAGTACAAGGAAATTGAATAAGAAATTCAAAATTGGTTGAAATGAACAATCTATAAAAGGAGGCATGGGAGAAATAATTCAAAGGATTTTTCTTTTCGAAATTTCAATACAAAAAGTGTTACTTGTCTTGAAGCATTATACTAATATACTCTTCCAAAGGTGTTTCGGGATCGTCGTGGCGGACAAGCGGGTATGGTGCGACATTTCCCAATTCCTGTGAACCCTTGCGTTAGATCTCAATTCGGAATTGAGGCGATAGGGCATAATGAATGTAACCAGCGTCGGATAGTGTACAGATAATTTAGATATATTATAAGAAATAAAAAAAAAGAATTCACAGAGGCACACCCGACATAATAAATATATTATTTGCTGTCCAGAACATCTTTTATTTTTTCTAGGCTTCCTAATTTTGTCCAATGAAATCAATTGCATTTTCTGTCCCTGCTTTTTTTTTAAAAAATAAATAAATAAATAAAAATGTGCCTTGATAGAGTGTCAGGAACACCCAAAGGATCTTAAACAAAGCACCAATCCTTTCACTGCCAAACACTCTACACACGTGTGTAGACTATGAATCCCTTTGGCTACTTGACTCACATACAAGCTATTCCAATTGAATCGACAAAAAGTCACATTTCACTACAATTGATTCTTATTTCAAAGTCTTGATTTTATTTTATTTTTGTTTTTGGTGTTTGGAACGAATGATGTTTGGGATTCAAACTAAATATATGCACCTTGAAAAATTTCTCTAGTCTGCAGGAATTCCTCTCTTGGCGGGGTTGATGATATCAGTGCTTGAATGACAGCTTTCCTCTCAGTGGTTTGGGTAGGGTAGTGAATGGAAATCTTGTGAAAACAGGGTAGAATAGATTATTTTCGACTAAAGTCAACGGAGCACCTTCCCGGTAGCGTCATTAGCTCCTTAATAATCATAAGGAGTGTATTATGCTGACAACATGAACATCGCGTTTCCAGTCATACATTGTTAAAAGCATCATCGTTTTGATCCATTTTGATTAATAAAGAAGTACATTTAATTTCAGACACCAATATGTTTCATAGACAAAATAAAGTTGTATTTATTGAATAACGGAATTGAAAAAAAAGTGGCCTGAATTATGAACGGTAAGAGCACCCAATCAATAGTATACTATCGTCTCCAGGTGTAGATCAAAGAGGGACAAGAATAGGATTCATGCGCTAGGGCACTGACAGCTCATCCCTAACCTTGGCTATTTTCGCATCATACACCCCTCTTTTGGTTATACCTACGCCGCATTTATCGGATTGGTTTCCTATTTTTAGTGTAACATATTGTTTGACAAACCATAGCAAGGAGAAAATGACAATATACTTTTCGCCTTTATTTTTTCTTTTGGCTTCTATGAAACAAATAGAATGGATACTTTTTAAAATAAGGTGTGTATGTATGATTATTAAATCAAGATGTATTCTTCGAATTTTATTCAGAATAAGGTATGTAACTTGGCTATAACAGCAAAAATATATAATAGCATTAATGTAGGTTTGATTTGAGTATATCAACCTAAGCCATGGTTATTGTAGCAGATGACGTGACTTGTCCAATAGACGGTTACAGAAGAGGCAAGTATGGAATGACTATACTCCACCACAAACTCTCCATCGGCAATTCAGACATGACATTAGAGGCAACCTTTGGACAGGTCTGTAGCCGCTTTTTTCATGATGGACTCAAGGCGGCTATTGTTACTGATAGAGATGGCGTGATGATTCTGCAATGTAATTTATAGTTTTAGTTGATTAAACTGACAAGTTGTGTATTTACACACATAAAAATATCTCAATTGTTGTGTACTTTTTTTTAAAAAAAAACAAATAAAAAGGCATATCAGAAGATGCTCCTGCTAAAGTATTAGAGCCTGCTATCCCAACAACATTTGCTGTAGCAAACAACCAGGCAAGCTTATAGTTTAACCGAATAAATAAATATCAAATATTAACATTTTTGTAATTTAGGCTTCAAAGCTAGGATTACAACGTAACAAGTGCATTGTTAGCATGTATGATTTGTTTCAAGTTGTACAGATGGATCAGAATCCTCTCATCATCACTTTGGTTGGAGATGCTGCTGCTAATACAGGACTCTTTATGAATCTTGGGCAACGTATTATTGAGATGACGCAGCCCTTGGTGACTGCGCTCCAAGAAAGACAATAAACAAAAATAAATAAATAAATAAATAAATAAATGATGTATATTTATTAAGCTGTGCGGAATAAGGAACTGACACACACACAAACACACACACACACACACACAATATTCACATACAAACATATATATATATATATATATATAGTATGGTGTAATAGACAAGGTGGTCAATACAATACAATACATGTCTTGGTTGGTGAACACACTTGGCTCAAAGTCGGCCTTTTTTTTTGGCTATTTTTATGAGCCATCGATCGAAGGTCGGGAGGCAATTAATCGATTTATATAACCAATCCTAGTGCTTGTAGAAGAAGAAGAAAAGTTGTATAGATAATTGTACATAAAAAGGCAATTGTAGTATTAGATTTCAGTGACAATGTCTGCTAAGGGTATTGCGAATGCATGTTCCGTAGGTAACATTACAAATATGATTGGTTATATTTATTTTTGGGGGGTGTGAGTGAAATACACAACCAGAGAGGAAGACTTCTATTTTTGGATAAATGGCGAGGTAACACAGTTAAAGTTACAGGCATAAAAGATGGCAGCAATAGGTTCGAGATCATTAGGCTTCTAAAAGCGGAAGAGATACGAACTGTGAGCATCCTAGAACGAGACTAAATCCAAACGCGAAATATCATTCCTAAATCGGGAAATGCCTTTCACAATTCTTTATAAAGGGCCAACTTATTTTCCCTCTTCCTTTTCTTCATTAACTTCTTACCTCTTCACAACATGACTTCTCACATTGACACCAGCAACTGGTTCTACATTCAATCCGCCGCAACTGGCGACGTCATCTCAGCAGATACACACACAACAGACCTACTGCGCTCTCAAGTCTATGTCTGTCCACCTAAACAGATCGACGAAGAATTGTGGAAGTGGGACGGACGTTTTATTGTCAACAAGGCCACCGAAATGGTCCTCGATATTCGCAAAGGTACACAATTTGTACTCTTGACTTGAAAATCAAAATATGATTTTCTGACTTTTTTTATTATATATTTTTAGGTCGTCTGCGATTAATCGAAGATACCGAAATTTGCCTTTATAACCGAAAGGAGATCGACCAAGCCCACAACCAAATGTGGGGTATCAATGAAGACACATCAGATTGTTTTGGCCGTCCTCAGCCAGGCATCTTCCTTTACTCACACTATAACAATGATTGGGTGCTCGACATCCAGGCCAACCCCGATGGCGCAAACAAATTGATTCTTTTCCCTCATCAGAATATCGACAACGACAACCAACGCTGGTCTCTCATTTCTGCCTCTGAACTCGAACACCCTCTCTCCAGAATTCCCACCCTCCTTTCATCTCCAAACTCTGCCACAGACTACAGCTCACCTTCAAATTCTCTCCCTTCCACACCAGTTCATGAACTTACTCTCGGAGAGTTCTCCGGCGGTCTCTCACCTGCAAAGCGCGGGTCCCAGAGCTCGGTTACAATGATCACAATTGATGCGTATAAAGAAAGCCACCGAATGGTCTATCTTGAAAGCAACCCTCGCCTTAGGTAAATACACATTATAATCTTTGCGCCGTAAATGTCAAGTCTAACATATATACACATTAGTGATAAAGCCATTGCAATGGCAGCTGCTTATCAGACATGGCAACATTGGAAGCATGACCAACCTCACCCCACCATGACCTTTGTGGACTCCCAAGATGTTCGATCCGAACTCCAGACATTGGCACAAGCAGAGGTAAGAAAATCCCGCCATTTCTTATTTTAATAAAACTTCCATTCTCATCATCTTTTTCCTTCCTTAGGCTTCTCTTGTCTTTGACCAATGTGATCAACTTAGTAATCACAAGGAAACTGCTCTTTCACTTGCCAGCCGATTGATAATCCAGCTTTATGAAAACCCTTCTTCTCCTTAAACGCAAACACAAACGCAAAAAACGCACGATCCTTTTTTTTTTAAAAAAAAAACTCACCAAAACGCAATTACCTTCCTTACCCCCCTTCCGCTTGTACCATCTCCCAACCCAATCCTTGTTATTATTTTTGTATATGTACTCTATCATTGTTTTTTTTTATATTCTTTATCCTTTATTTGCTTTCCTGCTATATGTAACCTCCACACTCCTTTGCATCATATTTTTGCTTTGCTACTCGTCTATATTATTCTGTATTCATTCTTTGTATTCTATAAAACCCATTCTCTCTCCTTAACTATGTAAATAATCCAAAAATAAAGAGAATCTCTACATAACACAACACAACATAACATAACAACGATTTTTTTTTTACTTTTTTTTTTAAAGTTGTGTGTATATAATATTGATAGTTTTGTACTAGGTGGTCTAATCGCGCAGCTACATCAATAGACTTTTTTTTTAGTTCAGAAAAAAAAACTCACATACACCCATAAAAATATGAATATACATGTTGGGCTTTTTATTTTTTTATTTTTATTTTTTTAAAAAAAGTGTATATTTGTAACCATTGTTACAGGTATCTATAAATATTAAAACTATTTGTTCCCAAGGTCCAAGTAAAAAGGTATTTTATTACGGCTCCGAACACCTCTAACACACTATTCTCTTAGGCCTCGGAATGATGTCCCCGTTGATAGGTCTTCATTACCGTGGTGTTACATAAAGGCTTGTCTGTTTATGCTCCTCTCTTCATTGGTGCCCTTTAAAGACAAGTCAAAACTCTGTGCTCCCTTGTCTAGGCGCTTCTTTTGTTACCATTCCGTGTAAACAGAAATGGACAGTGCTGTAGACTTTCCATTTCTATTCTCTACACAATTCAACGTCATCCCGTACTCGGTCAATATATGACCCATCTCTTTTTCATCTTGGACTCACTCCGCTTCACTCCGCAAAGAAACCGAATTCAAGGCACATGATGGTTGGTATAATGTCTTTATTTTATTTTTATTTTCGTTATTTCAAGTGTTGATTTTCACTATATAATATTTCATATATTGACCTTGGTATTTTTGACTTGGCATCCAATGAGCTGATTAAACAAGATATATATAAAATATGATATTACAGTCATCTTAGCATCGAGTCTTACACATTTAATCATCGTCAGTTTATAATGCATATTAATTAAAATCAGATCCACAAAAAAAATGAAACTCAACGATAATATAAAATAATATTGAGGTTATTGAGGTAGGTGTAGGTAGATTGGTCGTAGTGCCTGTAGTGTAAAATTAATGATATTATAAATAGCTTTTTATTATTGAATTAAATGAACTGTTTATGCTTAAAAATCAGACACTCAAAGGCATAGCCGCTACATATACAAATGTATTATAGTTATTTCTAAAGACAAGTCAAATATAAAGTGCTTATGCTTAATAAACAATCGATTGCCCTGAGCAAAATCACACAAGATCAATCATCCCCTTTGCAAGAGGATCCCAAAACCCTAGGATTTGTGTCGTCACGAAAGTGACGCGTATTAGTACAAGCCACATCGCATTAAAATCCTCTTGCCAATTCAAAAATTGTTCTTTGTGCTTGATGGTATGTTATATATTTCATTATTACTACAGATCTTCTAATACTAACGATAACATATAGAAAGGAGAGAACTTTGGCAATCCCCTTGAGAAGGACGGAACGAGCTTTTGCTCACACTACAACACCTCGGTGTTTGAAGGCATTGCTCTACGGAGCGTCTTGGCATATTGCCACCCAATTTTTTAAAAAACTAAGAAAATGAAAATAAGCCTCTTTCTTGTGGTGTGATGAGAAAGAGGTATCGGTTAAGCGAGTGTATGTGTATGTGTGTCTGTCGTATCGGAAAATAATAACAATAAAATACTTTTTGATTGATCATTTAATATCACATTGCATTACTACATTACCATGTACCCGCATCTTTAAACTTATATATATATATATATATATATATATATATGCATATATACTTTATATAATGTTTGTCTCTGATTTATCGTATATATATATTAGAATTTATTTAAACGTGCACACTTTCCTTAGTATGAAGCATGATGTGAATGCTAATGCCATGGGATATTATAATTATTTTATATTATTATAATTTTAACACCAGACCACCAATCACTCTTCACAAAGTTCAGTCGAATTCGGTGCGTCGTGTTCTCAAAATCACTATATAATTATAACATCCCCATTTCTTTATAAAATTAGTACATTATACACACACAATATGAATACAATATATGAATAAAAACATTTGCCGAATACTTGGTAAAAAGGTTAATAAAGTTAATAATCCAGCTACTACGGAAATAAGGAAAGAATTGACAAAAACTATCCAACACAATTCACTTGGTTTTCTATATTTGATACGTGAATACTGCTTTAAATACAATAGATACTATGTATCTATATATAATAATCTAATAACAGTCAGATTTGAAGAGTACTAATTATATTCCTAACAGAACAAGTGATAAATAAATAAAAAGAGTCTTATTCATTCAATTGAAAGCCTTCAACCCTACTGGATCATCCAAAATTCCAATTTTCTTCTACTAAAAGTCGCAATACCATATATATATTCTGATCTCACCATTGCACAAATCAATTGAAAAATTTATTTTTGAATAAAAATAATTATAATGAGATGACACAGTCAATATCTAGAGATATCTTTAATGATAGGATTGGAAGTCTCAATCTATATTTACTTAAACAGCCCTACTACGAATTTGCTTCAATACAAAAGGAGAATTTACTAAGAAAGAAGCAGCATGTTTTAATGGAGTGGATTTATTCTTTACAGACTAATGAAGTGTTGTAGCTTACATTCTTTAAACCATTTGAAACTTTGAAGCATCTGCCTCATTAGCTGCCTTGAATGTTTGGGCTCAATAGATAGATGGTCCACTAACGAGTTTTAGAGTGACTTCTTGTTTTATTATTAATATTAATTAAAGACACAACTACAGACATTATTTTACATCTTTAAGAATATTATTTCATTCATTTCTTTCTCTTCTCATACTGTAGCACCCAGCCTTTTGCTGAGTAGAAAAAATATATATGTATATATTTTCTTGGTTTCTTTATAACAGCTGACATACTTAATGCCTATTCAAACATTAACTTGAAGAACCTTACTTTACCTCTGATCCACACAAGCTGTTTAATTTCTTTTGGTCGTATTTTCTCTCATGTGAGAGTTTTTTTTTTTGGTTTCTTGACTTGTATTCATGCGGAGAAACGGGCACATCGCTTTAAGAAAGTTAGTCCAAAGGTTCTTGTGAATTGCAACCTTTAATTTTATCAGCCTACAACTCGAGTATTGACGGGGTGCGACTTGTGATTCTGGGAAATATTGTACAATGTAATATAAAAAAGAAACAAATACAATCGAAACATCACTTGAAACTACGGCAAGACGATGTATAATAGTTGACAGGGCCAGCTTAATGTTTACCGGATGCCTTTTAATTATGCTTTTAGTAACATGACCCCGTTAATGCTTTGGTAACCAAGAATAAAAACATACGAATATAGCACAAGCCTCGTCATTCTGTTTGTATTGAAACAAGGAAGTATTTTAGAATTACAAGCGCAGGTACCAGCTAGTAAGAAATATTATTAAACAGAATATGTATTAGGAGAGAAATTATCCTATCCATACATTCTAACACTAAACATAGTCCGTGTTTATTTTATATCCAAAAAAAAACATCGCTCATAGCTATGTGGGTAACACGCACACAAGAGGCATCTCAATTGGACCACATAAAAAAAGAAAAGTCATGAGCACACTCAAGAATACAATATTCGGCGTCCAATTTGTTACACCATACTAGGACAGGCTCATAAGCTGATATACAAGAACACAGGGAGAATCTGGGTATTAGTAAGAAAGAAAATAATAATAATATAATAAGATACGATACAATACGATGCGATGCGATATATATATATATAAATATAATATTATTATACAAAAAATAATATGCCGGATCCCACATGTAATAGACTTTGTTGCACACTGGATCTGTTTGGAAGTTTAGCCGAGGGAAGGGTGTATTATGTACTATAGGCTTCCAAGCAAAGTACTTCTTTCCAAGATGTTGTCAGAATAGTAAAGATCTCTACTAATAGTAATATCTTTTTGTTTATCCAAAAAACCAAGAACGTCTCTTGAAGACGTATATTTAAATGTAAATAATGTTTTTTAAAGAAAATATATAATTTTTGTTTACTACGCTACCTAAAGATTCTCAAAAAAATAAATAAATGATCTTTTGGCTAAGAATATATGCTGGGGTTGTGAAAATTCAAAATAAAACATAATAATAGTAATAATATGGTTAATACAGTTTCATTAAAGTAACTTGCTGACCCCAGAGCTATTGTACTGGGGTAGGTGTGGGGACCTGAATCATATTTATATATAATACGCATATCCTTTATATTTTATTTTATTATATTCTTCATTTCTTTTATGGCATTATATTTAGACTTATTCTATAGAACCAGGGTAACATAAAGTCTTCATTGGTGTTAAACTGACTGATAAATTATTGAAAAGTCAACACTTATTATGCACATATATACATGTTCTAGTAGAATATTGTAACCAATTTAAACATTTTGTTTTTGATACCTGGGTTCTGTGTGCTTATTACAGCTAAGAGAAGGAAATTCAACCTTAACAAATACACTAAGATATTGGTTTGTGAAAGTATAGGACAAATTGTTTATCGGATATGACAGCTGCTTTATACTAGTGTGTACAAGTAACTTATCTAATATTATATATATATATATATCTTCTGACTGTATACATATACTCTTCAAGCGCTTAGCCAAACAAAAATAATTCCCATCCACTCCTTTATATTATTCCACACAGGAAAACAAAAGGAATGAACTTGGTGACAGATTCCTCGTGTAACCTCTTGCTTCTTTTATATAAAATATTATATTTTGCAACCGCACACTGTAAAGTCTGTTAATATTGTACCCCAATCTCTAGGTGAAAGTCCAAGAATAAGAATAAGAGATCTAGACCAACAGGTCAACCACTGGAGGCACTCATTCTTTTTCGTACTGTTCCTTTTCCTCTTTATGCTTAAACTTTAATGAGCTATGTAAAGCTGGATTTTATATTGTAACCTAAATACTTATTTATATTATAACTAGCTGGTTTCTTCTTCTTATTGAGATCTTACTAATATATAGAGGTGCTTTTTTTTTTAAAAAAATAGAAAACATTCTATATAAGTGCTTTAATTGTTTTTTATTTTTGCTTTTATTTAATGTTAATTAGATCTGCACAGTAATCCATGCAAATCTCCGAGAAGAAGAAGAAAACATTCTTACGAAACAACGGAGACAATAAAAGCAAGGAGCTCTAGTTGTTAAATTGAAAGCGTCGAGAATTATAAAGTGTGTCAGCATTTAATGCTTATTTAAGGTCTGATTTGGTATGAAACCTTGAACTGTAAAAGAGAAAAGTTTTGTTGAACCAAATCGATTGTATCCCACTAACAAATGGTCTTTTGGGTATACAGCTAACTTTGCAGCTAGAAAATGATACGACAAACCCATAATAACATAAGCAAATAAATAAATAGCCAGGTAGAGAATATGGTGCCTTTAATGACATTTAGGCACAAAACAAACATAAAGAAAGTTTGTACTAGGAGAAAAGATCTATAGGTTGCTCTTAAAGTAGTATATATATAATACAATACCTGCTTCAATCAAACAATTTTTTTGCGTTATTTAAAAGGAATAGATCGTATCTTTGAAATATAGATTCAAAATATACATTCACTTTATTTTATTAAGAAGATTGCCGAAATTGCCGAGTTCAGTAAACTTAATGCCCTCTTGGACTTGTCCTACGATCTTATCGGAATTTCCACACAAGAAGGAAAAGGGAGAATGGGAGAATGGGGGGAGGGGGAATAAGAATATTGATTGTATCATTGGCTGTGTAATAATCAGATGTGCTTCTTCAATTGGAAGAAATTGGACTTGAATCAATACATATACTTTGTATAAACCAGTAGCACAAATTGTAAACTGTAAGATTGAATAAATGTTTTTCTTCCGAAAGGTAACACATTTATGCAAAGCCGCAAACTTTGATATCTACCTTTACCTCGGCTGATGTCAGCTATTAGCTGCTATAGAACAGTGATCTGTACAACACACGCACAGATAAATATTAAATATTAAAAAAAGGAAATTGAGCTGTCAGAAAATGATGCAGCTATGAACAAAATAACGATCAAAGATTACTCCTTATTATTATCATTTTGTGAATTCGATTCGATTCGGTTCGGTTCGATCCAATTGAGTTGAATTCCCTTTAGAAATAACTCTTTTAGTTTTGAAGAATCAAAACAGAAATATTACTATTAAAGTTTGCTTTGTTTTTATTGAGCTTATAAAAGAGAAAAAGGTAATAAAATTGATGTAGAAACAAACAATTTGGCTGTACCTCTTTAGAAATCATAAGGCTATTGTTATGGTTAGGCTCAGAGTATTTATTGTGTTGTGTAGATGTGTACACTAAGTAATGTGCCACTGGTAAGTAAACCTAAAATAGTCAAGACATTTTTGTCAATATTTTTTTTTCAAGTGTTCGGACATAGACTAATTTTTATATCGATCAATGTCACCAGAAATCCTTTTTTCGTTATGGAAGCACTTGTACGAGTATATAGAATGATCTGATTCGGGGCGTTCCAAGAATACTCACCAATTGATTCCTTTAATTTGGGTACATCTTTGAAATTGGTAACCATAAATTCTTTATTTGTTTCACTAAGAATCAAAAGAAGATACCGTTAATCATTATCTGCCTTCAATCTTAGCTATCAAATGTTATACAGCACAATCCCAAAGGGCAAATATACTACAAGTATATCTGATAAGATTTGGGCTTGCTTTTTTTAGATTATGCTTGATCAAAGAAAAAGAAAAGAAAAATTAATACCTAATCAAAATCTTGAAAGCAAAAGAATCCGTAAAAAATAAATTCAGGAAAATCAAACCCTCTTTGATACCTGCAAACAAATCTAGTGCAACCAGACGCCAATTATTTATTTTTATCTTTATTTTACATATGCTTTTATATGTCTATTTCACAAAAAAAACTTGAATTATGTACATCCCTATCTTAAAGAAGTAAATCTTGTATTGTGTTCGAGATACAAAATCGTAATATGTGACCAACACAATCGAATATATACATTTTTTTTAATTATCATCTTTGTAGAGCACATGATACTCTCAATAAAGCTAGTTAAGTTACCAATGCGCCATTGAGGTTTTTGTTTTCTTTATGTCTAGTTATATTTATAGGCGGTTTTGTCCGGAATAAATATCATAAAATTAACTCAAGCTAATATTAAATTAATAAAGAGAGAGAGAAAATAAAAGCAAAGAAAGGCAAATAGACAATGTATAGCAGTTATATCATATTAATTCAA
Source organism: Phycomyces blakesleeanus NRRL 1555(-) (assembly GCF_001638985.1). Classification (NCBI taxonomy): domain Eukaryota; kingdom Fungi; phylum Mucoromycota; class Mucoromycetes; order Mucorales; family Phycomycetaceae; genus Phycomyces; species Phycomyces blakesleeanus. Next base: position 1,375,006 of record NW_017265140.1, read on the forward strand.
GTTTATATTCCAAATAAGGATAAAAACAGCTAGCAAATATCACTCGTCTTATTGTCTCACAAATTCACAAAATACTAAATAAATATTTAAAGGAAGAAAAGGTTCACAAGATCCAATCATATTATATCAGTTGTATTGCTTGACATAAATAACTTGACCTTTTAACATACTTTTATTTTCTTTCTCCATAAAATATTATTTAAAAGGACCATTGTATTACTAGTCTGCTGCTGTATATTATAAGGCCTTTTTTTTAAAAGAAAGATCAATAGTAAAAATACTATATCAGAACACAAGACCGATGTAATATAATTAGTGAATAACGAAATATAGAAAAGTGTTTGGGTCATTGTTACATGCATCCTACTTAACAGAGACATGCTTTGACTGGAATAGATGCTAAATGAAAGGGCTACAAATGGAAGTGTCAAAAACAAATCTCGCTTTTTTAGAGTAAATTGTAGATCATTATATCTAAATAAAGAAAATAATGAAGGAACGAAGGAATAAAAAAAGAAAACGCTGTGACAGATCTGCCACTAAATATACAAATAACATTTCTTTAAGAAATAGACTTGATATATATATATGAGAATGTTTAGTACAAGGTAAATTAACCTTTGAGCGATACTGAATTTTGCAACCCATAAATAAATAGCTCAATGTGAGTCGAATTCAGCTGTTTTATACTACACTATGTTTTTATTTTTTTTCTAAAAAAAAGGTTGACTTTAGTAGGAGATTCTTGCAAGTTTCCTTTTTTCTAGGGGGGGGGGGGGGGGGGGGGGATATGGGCTTAAAGGTTGCTTTAAAGGTTGAAGTTCGATGAAGCATCACTTCATTTCGCCCCTTTTTTTGTTATATAATCCGATTTCATTTTCTCTCTCGGTATCCAACTATTGTCCCACCACTACGTTTTTTCAATGAATGCAAAGTACCATAATCTCCCCCCAGCACAACAAAGTACAGCGAATAGTAAAATCTTGCCATATTTGGGTATTAGAAATATTTTATCCCTGATTTTTTGCACACGTATAATCTATGAGCTCGAAATTTAAATGGGTCTTTTGTATTTGGACATTTGAAATCAATAAATATATTGTCCTAGATCTCGTAATAGTACTTTATTTTTCTCAGTTCAAAAAATGTGATTTGTGACTATCTTACAGTCAAAGCTCTATATAGTGATAGTGACAGAAAAGAAACACAACTACCATAAACAATATATATAGACCTCGATGTAATTTTTGAAACATGATCATTTTAAAAAAAATATTATGTCTATTAACTTGAAACACCATAATAAAAGCTACGACTCTTATAATATTCATACATATTATTGCAAAACCTACAATTGCACAGAAAAGTTGCTTTTTTTGATGCACACATGTTTACTGGCGGATTTTTTTTTTAAAAAATATATCGTCTGTTGGTGGATATATCGATATTGTCATTTTTAAATTAGAAAAATCTATGAATATTTGACTCTTATTGGTCAGACAAGTATAGGCCAAAATTGGATAATTTTGTATACATCTTTATTAATAAAAAAAAAAGGACACGGCTTTCCAGTTATTTTCTGAGCTATATGCTCTAAGAAAAAGATGCTACCAAACATGGCATTATTGTGCAAATACCCAATTTTCACTAAGGATGGTTTTTTTGAGTGGAAAAATCAGAACTTTTGGTCAATATTTGAGCAATCAATGTCAAATGTCCTTTGAACAGTGGATTCTAATGTGCTTCACCAGGTTACTTACACATGTAAAAACACTTTTCATAACTTATTTGGATATATAGCCGATTTCCTGTATTCAATTTGACATTTTGATCCATATGGTCTTTTTTTGTTAAACAATGCTCCATTTCATCAGTAAACTCTATACTATTTAATGTGTAATTGCCTGATCAAATAAATATGCCTAGGATTAAAATAGCCCAGATACTGGTATTTAAATATACACTTCTATAATATAAGGGCATTTAGCATACCTCCAAACTATCCAGCCGTTATCACAAACTTCAACTGACCCACAAAATATATCAACCTTTGAACGGAACATACGGTGTTGCAACCTCAAATTGACCCTCACACCAGCATATCAAAGTTCATAAAAACCCATTTATTATGACCATCACACACACAACGTTTTTTTATATATTTAAAATAGTTTAAAATGTTATATTTTGATATAAATGGATGGTATCTTCGAATCATCAGATACTATTTTTTTTCAATTTGCACTCGGAACACACTGCTAATTCTCTACAATATTTTTAATTTACTAATTTATATATTCTCGATCTTGTTTTTACTACATATACCATATACTTTTCTTAAACTCTTGACTTTTTTTTTTAGCTAGCCTTACCTTATTTCAATAATAATAATTCAAGAAAATATATGTTTAATGATTTTCTTGGTCTCCTCCGCAATTAAAGCAAATAATAAATAAATACTTAATATTGTTACTCATCAGTTTCCTCCAAAATCTAGAATCTATACTTTCAATTTTTGGGTGTTCTCTTAAATTTTGCGCTCTGAAAGTTTATGAATAATTTATATACTGCTAAAATAAACTTATTTAAATAAATTACTATACACCTTCTGATGTAGCTGTATTTATAAGTGCTGTAACGTAAATATTAGCCATTGGGGGCTATTAGCTAACTTTTGTGAACTATAGCATAGGTGAAAAAAAAAGACAATCGAAAAATAAATTAAACTGAAGAGCAAGAGAGTGATTTCTTGTAAACAAATTTTATAAAGAATGACAGCAATTTATTCCACATGAACTTTGGGATAAAGCAGAAACCAATAAACTACATCTTAATAGAATCAGACTGTATTATTTTACAGTCAAACACGAAGATTTCTCTAACCCTATTTATATATATATATATATTAGACATATAATTCTCTTAAAGATATTTTGTAAACTCAAATGTTTAAATAATAAGATACCACTGACACAGTCGAACCTTGGACAGATTTGATATTTCGATCACTATCATATTATTTCTCTTTACATGACCAGTACGCAGCAAATACACAGCCACTTTCCTATTTTTTATGGCAAGTTTTTTTATGATCTTTTTAATAATAGATATATTATTACTTATTCTTTATTTCTAAATATTTAACATATTACTCTTATCATTATTCGATTGTGCATATAAAAATTATCATTATTATCCTAAGAATGTTTATAAACAAAGTGTCATCAAATGAATAAAGACTATTCATAAAGCATATATCTTTTTCTTTTTCTTCTTTTTGCATTGATCTGAATAGCACAGCTAATTATCGCAAAGTTTATGAGTGTTAAACCAACTATGCTATATTTATATTTATCTGTATATCTTGAATTCCTTTCACACCGCACAAGCAAACATATAATGTCTCACTACCTTATTATCTAGCTGATTTGGAGAGTATAGAATAATATTATATATATTGTATACACAGCGTTTACACATCATATTGAACAACATTCTAAAAAAATAAAACGATTATGCATTCAAGCTTACTATAATATTTGGGGTGGAAGAGATAAATCAGATTGAAGTCGGCTACAATGATCTAATTTTTATAAGTTATGATATTCTAATATTGATTGATATTGAGCTGGTATGAAAGAGTAAATTTATAGGAAGAAAAGCTGCAAGTAATAAATATATGATATAATCCAAAATAAATATTTCTAAAAACAGCGCTAACAAAAAAGCTAAGAGATCAGAGGCTATAAAGATATTAAATACATTTAAAATAAAGATAGGTAAATTGATCGCGACAGGAAAATATTATACATTACTCTCCATCTATTTCATACTGGGGTACTTTTCTAAAAGAAAAGCTAGCTACTAAGCTGGTAGATAGAGTAATAATGGAATAGAGCAGAAAAATATGAAAGTATCACTATGAAAAGAACAGAAGAATCAGAGGGCGATTTTTAAAAAAAAATATCATAAACATTTCTCAAAATCGCTATCTAAATTACCCCTTATTTCACATGGTGTGAAAATAAACAAAAAAGTTCTTGAAATAAAGCAGTGATATTTTTTCAGTGTGCTAAAATTTATAAAAACGAGCCAAAGATATATTCTGTCACTATTCCTAGTGGCCTTTTCTGTTCACATAGACACACATACACATACACATCTATGTGTCTATAATGTACTTCACTATAAAAGAAATAAAAAACTATAGAAAATTTATTAGATATTTAATGCTTCACATGCTTTAAAAAATTAGTAGACAAAAGCCAAGTTTCCTGTTTCTAATGTTACACAGCATATTATCAAATGCAAGATTCCGAATACCCCCTATATAATACTTTTGCGAAGCCTAGGCAAATATATCATAAATATACAAGTCAAAATAACAAAGAGGTATAGAACATAAAAAAACCTCCAGCTATTACACACTGCCACCTTTAAAAAAGTCATAGTATTGGTAGTTCTTTTGAAAAATAATTATATTCAATGTATTGAGTATTTAAAAGTAGTTTTGATAAATATTTCAATCATATTAAATAAAGTAAGTAAGGGATAAAAACAAATAGCAAAGGCGTTTTTATCATATGCATACCAACGGAATCAGCAAGGAATTTGATAAACAAAAAAAAACAACTAGTGTATTTATGTTTCTATCACTACTCAGCCCACATTCCCATTTTATTTTCTATAAATTTACTCGTTTTCTCAAGTTTCCTCTTTTCTTTCTTCCTCTCTTCCTTTTTATTTTGGCACGGTAAGTTTGACATCATGCTCTCAAAGGTAAGTTATTATTTTTTATAAATTTACTCTTTTCTTTCTTCCTCTCTTCCTTTTCACTTTTTACACAGTAAGCTTGATATCCTACTCTCACAGGGAAGTTATATCTTTAATAAAGCCTCCAAAAGCACTGCCTATACAGTAGGTGTTTCTTACAATTATTATAATAATGTAAGCACTCTATGATTTCAAGAATCTTTTAAGCGCTTTATATCCTTCCTATCTTAAAACCAGTTATTCTTGCCACGCCATAAAGTAAGTTATATGCCTGACATCAAAAATACTCTTTGTGCTTTTATACCTTACCTTTGGCTCCCATACACGATCTTAGCAAAAAAGTAAAGAACGCAAGAAAAATTCCTATGCTCTTAAATACTTACATATTATCATTCCGTCAAAAACGCGAGTATGAGACATATCAAGGGCATATGTTGCCAATACAAGTATTTGTCCGTTCACATTATAACTAATAATACAGGAATGATAATCTGTAATAGACAAACACATTCAAAACACAATATGAGCACAGTATATCTACATTTTTAACCACAACTTTGATATTCGTAATATTATTTTTTCAAGCACAAGAATGATAGATACATTACAGTTAAAACTTAACCGCTAGGAGATTAATTTCAAGCATACTTGTGCATAACATTGCATTATAAGTAGTAAGGACATATAAAAAAGGAAATAGTACCAGATATATTAGCATAACAGATACTAACCCTACCAACTTATTATAGAACAGTCATAGCTATAGTACAGATAAATTTGTCCCAAAAGCACATTTAAATATCTAAGAATAATTATACAACAAACACACCAAACATTTTCATTGTAAAACATATAGGTGAGTAAACAGTGTTATTTATGAATAGCTATACCAACATCCCCCATCTTTTTTTCAACGCCAGACATATCTGATATGAGTATAACAATCCGAAAAGTAAATTTTATCACGACCACGTCGAATACAACCGCAATTACAACGACGACTACAACGACTACTACAACAATTACTATGTGATGGGATTACGATAAGGTTACGATAAGCTTATGATTACGATACGATACAATACGACTACAATACAATGCGATACTATGTAATATGCTGGGATGGGATAGGATGTGATGGGAGCAAGGGTTTGAATAACTAGTGGTCGAATATATCGGTAAGTAAACAGTTAATTATGAGCATGGCTATACTAACACCACCCTCTTTATTTATGTGCGAGAAATCTCTGATATGAGTATAACTATCCGAACAGCAAGTCTTTACGATTACAATTACGATATGATGTGATGTGATGGGATACGGTACGATGCGGTTACGATACGACTACGATACGATTACGATACGACTACGATACGATTACGATACGACTACGATACGATGCGATGCGACTACGATACGATACGCTGTGATGGGATGTGATGGGATGTGATAGGATGTGATGGGAGCAAGGGTTTGAATAACTAGTGGTCGAATATATTGGTAAGTAAACAGTTAATTATGAGCATGGCTATACTAACACCACCCTCTTTATTTACGTGCGAGAAATCTCTGATATGAGTATAACTATCCGAACAGCAAGTCTTTACGATTACAATTACGATATGATGTGATGTGATGGGATACGGTACGATGCGGTTACAATACGATTACGATACGATTACGATACGATTACGATGCGATTACGATACGACTACGATACGATACGCTGTGATGGGATGTGATGGGAGCAAGGGTTTGAATAACTGGTTGTCGAATATATCGGTAAGTAAACAGTTAATTATGAGCATGGCTATACTAACACCACCCTCTTTATTTACGTGCGAGAAATCTCTGATATGAGTATAACTATCCGAACAGCAAGTCTTTACGATTACAATTACGATATGATGTGATGTGATGGGAGCAAGGGTTTGAATAACTGGTTGTCGAATATATCGGTAAGTAAACAGTTAATTATGAGCATGGCTATACTAACACCACCCTCTTTATTTATGTGCGAGAAATCTCTGATATGAGTATAACCATTTGAACGTATGCTCTAGTTGGAGTATTAAGCAAATTTATTTTTTGAAAATAAAACAAAATTATGAGCGCAAACAACTTGGAAATATAGAGACTAAAAAAATAAATTTCATGCATGTAACGTTGATAGTTTGACATAGTAATTCCTTTTAGAAGCTCTCATGAGCTACTAAAGCATAAACTAAGCTTTATATATATTCGCTTTGCTGTATCTTATATTGCTCATTATTATGAGATATTTACAATTTTTAGCATAATACAGAAAAAGTTGGATATTATTCTTGTAATTGTCAAACATTTATTATATTTTTTAAGAAATCTATCGGACACGGACTACATGTATATATACTAGGTATGTTCAAGAGTTTAATACTTTTTAAGCGCGTCTGTATTCCATTTTTAACCCAAAAACTCTTGCTTTCTATCATGTGTGTCTGTTGAATGATGCGCGAATCAACATTGGATGTCAATTTTAATGAGAAAAATAGAGAACTGATCTTCTATATTGAATGTTCTGGCAAACTCATTTCATCAAGAATATTTTGAGAGCTATATATTAGCTAATGAGATATCTGTATCAACAGTATTGTAGGTTTCGCTAGTAAATAAGGTTTCGCATCGTTGTCGCTCGTCTTTTTCTGTTTTTTCTGCATCCTTTGTTGTTTACTTTTTACTTTTTTTTCATAGTTTTTAGCTCTAGTAGTCACATACATATGAGAATAGTCACGCATTGTTCGCCTATTTTTTTTAGGTGTGCATGCCAGCGATGAATGGATAGATTAGTTGCGTAGATTAGATGGAAGACTCTTCGTTCACTTTAGTCTTCTTTACTGAAAAGGAATTTGTGAAACTCAACTCCGTTAAAGTAGTTGAAGTAACGATTGCCGTTCTTTCAAAAAAAAAAGTGTGTGTGTTAGGTACTACCACACTCGTCAGTATTATTTTTGAAATGGAGTTGAGTTTGACTGTATAAAATATCTTCAGAATCTTAGTAGAGTTTGAAAACCCAAGAAAATATGAAATATTTTTAGCGGTTTCTACCAGAGAAATAATCTAAGACTTTGTTCATCAAGGATACAGAAGTATGGGAATTGTATAATACAAATATACATATTTGGTCTAATGAATTAATCGAAGAAAAATAAAAGGAGGAGGAGCCCTGTGGAGTTCCTTTATTTCCCACAAAAAATGGGCAGTCACTTTTTTTTTTTAAAAAAAAGAAATGATAATATTAATTAATAAATTAAAAATTCATAAGCATTGGTACTATACAATGATATTTACCCCCAGAGCTACAACGTAGCTGCCAAATCGTCTCTTCGTGTACAGAAGTCAGATGTTATTTTTGTATAATGTTCAGCATTTATTCGGCTGACGTTGTAAAAAGGAGGTGGTGCGGCACCAAACATAACTGAGCTTAGGCCTACCAGCCCAATGGCGAGAGCTGAAAGTGCATCTCTCGGCTTACTTGCACATCGATTCTTGGCAGTTATGCACCGAGGATTGATACAAAGGAAGGTGCCTTTGTTGACTTTGTAACTTCCTTCCTTTTTGCCAGGAATCCTCGGATTGGTTAAAGGCGAAAAGCAGAATATACACGTTTGGGAGGTCTTGCACTCATTTATGATGCAGACATTAACTGCTTCCCCATGTATCTTCTGCTTCCACTTACCACCATACTTTCTAAAGCCTTTGATTCGAGAACCGGAATCGGTTCCTCGATCACCAATGAAGAGTATCAAGGGCTTTTTAGAAGACGACTTATCTGTTGAGCAAAAAAAAAATGCGCGTTAATAAAAATCGAATATAATACTAATATTGGTAACAAACTATTACTCTCTGAATGCTTCAATTCCAATCTCTCTCGCCGACAGAGATGATGTCGATAACGATGTTGTTGGATTTCTACATGTCTTTTTTGGTTGATGATTTTTGGAGAATTGTAGAAATCCCGCAGGCTTCGCCGTTGATCGTATTTAGCACGAAAGTTCCCGATGGCCATGTCAATAGAAGTAACAGGGGCCGACTCCATTTCTCTCAATGAATTTTCTATTAACTGGACCTTTTTCCCTTCATCCGTGTACTTCTTTCGTCTTTCTAAATATTTTCGTTGCCGAAAATACCCACAGCCAACATCAACATCACTAGCCTTCGTATTTGTAACTGATGGCAAATGTAGGAATGATTCTTCTTCTTTAGATAGATTCAAGCCGATACTGTCTTCATTGGAGACCTTGCTTAACGCGGTGTAATAGTTGAAAAGCTTTAGGTGAAATTTCATTCTTTGTAACGACATCGGTATTGATGTTGTCATATTCACCAGGCCATTGTCAGTACCCGCATAGTTAAAGTCACCAGGATTCACAACAGTTCGGTCCTCCGCCTTGGTCACACCTTTGCCACATTTCTCAATTGGACTTCTGCTATCATGAGGGACATCTTTAACATTATGGAGCTTTGATTTGAAACGAATTGCCATCTGTCGGAAATATAGCTGTTGTCTTTTTTCGGCGAGTTCGTTTCTGATCTTGTTAACCATCAAATAAGATTTATATCTCGATTCTTTATATTTTTCAATCGTCTGGTATAACTGATCCTTGTCATCTGTTGTCCCCCAATTTGATTTACATTCTTTGATTTTCCTTTGGAAGTTACTATCTTTCAGAAGATCTAGCTCTCTTTTACGGACAGATTCAAGCATCTTGACTTCTTCTGTTAAGCTTTGAAGCTCAGAAAAAAGAACATCCTTTGTTTTTCGTCCTTCTTGAATAATGCTCGGGTTTCTTAAAATCCGTGCTTCATATGACTGTTTTGTCTCCTCTTTTACGGTGCCATGGGTTTTTATTTTTGATCCCAATAATCGTACTGTTTTCATTCCTGGTAGACATGTCATCCGATGTGCAAAAGATAGGCCATACGATTTACATGCTTTCTGAATCTCTCCTATATCAAATACTGCGTTAAATGTGGCATCTTTGTTTTGGCGCGCTTTGTCTTGAGACCCTATCAGCTCATCCCTATTATACCCATAGAGTATCATTCTACTATACCCTTTCTTCTCTTGCTGGTTGGTATGTGATGATGGTTCTTCCGACTTTTCTTGATCTATATTCTGAGTCAATAGCTGATATAATGCAATTGAATCCAGGTGTAGTGCACTCAATGACGAGAATGATGTTGAAGGACATAATGCGCGAGTAAACTTTGTATAACGTGCATATTTAAGAACGTCGTTTGCAAAGATACAGAAATACATCTGATACGCAATTACGTGATATTGCTTTTTCGGAGGCAAGAACTTCATCAACGTATTGCAGATCAACAAGCATACTGACTGTTCGGTGGTGGTGGCCTCAGGGGACTGATGTTTGATATCTTCTAAATATACAGGCGTATCATTGCTGAAGACCAAGTGTTTGATTACGGACTTGAGTTGATTCAACCTCCTTTCCGGAACATCATCATCCAAAGTCCCCTCCTCTTCCAGAAAATCTTGCTGTTCTTCCGTGATGTTCAAATCCTGAACAACGAGCTTGTGTTCCACAGAAGCTTCCTTTCTATCATTCAACATTTGGCTTATATTCTAAAGTAAAATGAAGCATTAGCTGGCAATTTCAAGCCAATGAAAATGTTTCCACCTTACCTTTTTAAAAGTATGCCTTAAATTTGCTAGACGCTGCTTCGCACTATTTATCTTAGTGGCCCACTTTTCTCCTTCTAATCCGCTTGCTTTTTCCTTTCTTTGTACCAACTTTTTCAGCTTTTTATCCTCTGCACGACAAACATAACGCGCATGGTTTCTTATATCCTTCTTTCCAGGTGGATTCCTTGTTGTTGTGGTCGAGATACGCTTTGATTCTCTATTGCGGGCAAGATGGTGGCGAAGTAGCACTAGTATCACTTTGTCCAAAAGCTTGTTAATTATCTTTTTCCCGTCCCACATATTCTCGAAGTTGACCAGGTACATTTCAAGAGCCATCGACATTGCCGACGATGATGCTTTCTCAAGATAGAAGCTCTGTTTATCAAGGCCGGATTCTTTGAAAGAACAAAACAGACTATTCTGCACAGGGTGGGCGTTTAAATTTTCTTCTTTAGCACCACGGGCACCAAAAAAATAACTATACACAACTTGCAGATGTTGGCTTGTGAAGAGACACTTGGAGTCCGTCTCAAATCGTTTAGAGGCAATTAAATCCTTGTCCATTGGCTGGATGGTCTGTTTTGGCTCATTAGTTGTAACAAAAGGCAGCAATTTGGCGAGGTTGAACCCAGGAACTTTCTTAATCTTGATATCATTGTTGTCAAAGAAGAATTCGCTAGTCTTCAGCTCACTTATCATCATATTTACGAGTGCCGAAAAGCAAAGGGTATAATCTGTCGAGGTAACCATCGAATCTTGTAATCTAGTACACACGAATGTCTTTACAATAGGAAGGAGATCCGATCTGAAGAGGCTGTTTATCTGGACCGTGCACGTTCTCATTTCTTCATACGGCTGTTTATTTGTTGGAGTGGAAGAAGAGTATACTTTAGCTGTGTCTTTTACGACCGAACCTACGGCAGCCTCAGCTATTTTGTCGAAGTTTTGAGATACGAACTTCTTCCATTCTTCAACATTTTTTAGCCCAGGGCGGTGCTCCATATGTGAGCGCATTACTTTTCTGTCACACTTGGCAAGTTGTGCTGCGTTCGTTATTATTGCTGCCGGTAGAATCTTTACATTTAGGAGCTTGTTTTTCAGTTCACTTGTTTTATCTTGAGTTTTAGTTTGCTTGACAAGTTCTTCTACGCGGCCTCTCATCGAAGTAAAGAAGCATTCCTCCAAGTCTTTCACCGGCCCTTCTACACGATTTCTTTTGTTGAAACTTTCTTCTGAAAAGCTTTCGGATAAGGTTCTTTTGGTATTACTTTGTAGAAAGGATGGCGGCAAGGTGTTCACTCCTTGGTAAAAAGTTTCTTGCGGCGTTTTTTTTCGACGCATTCGATTATTCTTTCTCAAACTTGCGAATATGGCGTTTGTTTGTACTATACATTTCAATTATTATATATTTATTCACAATGTGGATTCGTTTTATATTTATGCAGCTAATCTTACCAGCTCAGTGGATATGTGGGTTGCCAAAATACTTTAGGGTAAGAAAAAGAAAACAAAGAAAACAAAGAGGTAAACATCCAAGAGGTAGTGCTCACGGGGTTGACGTAATCAAAAGTTGCGATCAATTGATAAATTGTTCCTCAAGCTGAATATTGGATGAATATTGGGTGAATATGAGCCCCAGTATAAATGCCATTCGGCTTATTGAAGAAGTTGTTTAATAATGGAGTACGTGTAATAAAGGTGTCGAGTTGTGATAGTTTCAAGTTAAAAAAAGGGTAAAAAAAAGATCAATTTGTAAACGACTCTGATTGGTTATAATTGTTCCATTGCCACTAGAATTGAGAAAAAGAGCATTTTTATAGGAAAAATGTGCCATAGAATGCGATATCTAGAATAACTCGCAAAATAGGTTTTCACATAATTACAGGGAAGGCTTTATAAGCACAATCTTATCTAATATGTACTTGGACTAATTTTGCACTTTTTTAAAGAAAGGTGTGGTCAGTCATAAATTAGTCTGATTGGCCAAGTTCAAGATGAGCTTGTTTTGACCTTTTTTTGAACCTTTTTTTCGAATTTTTAGTCTATCAACACCGAGTTTGTGCCGGACCTGCCGAATTATTTCAGGTTTGAGAAAAATGTGACTGTCTCTATTTTGTAGTAGATAAACTTATCGAGCCCTGTGGCAGTCGCTACTTAAATCTACGGGCTCTTTAGAGCATCTGTTTGTGAGCATACAGAAAATACACTGATATATCATGTATATTACATTTTTTCTCTTTTTCTTTGAAGTATTATATATCTAATTAATAAAATATATATTATTCTATTTAATGGAGCATGTTCATGTTCTAAAGCGACTATTCCTGAGCTAGAGCCATTGTAGTTAAAATTTCTATAAATTAGAGAAAATCTAGCATGAATTTCTCTGAAAGTGCCCTAGAATAAAAAAAGTGAAAAGTCCATAGAGAGTATGATTTTTTTGTTTTTGAAAAATTAAAATCACATTCTATTTTTAAGCTGCATTAATTTATTTATTTTTAAAGAAAAAAAAAACTATGTGTGCGTGTGTAAGGTAAAACTATTGATATAGTACAGCCCCAGTTTCCCAGCCACCCATCCACAAACGAACACGCACCAAAACGCGCACAATTAATTTTTTATTTGAATATCTTGTCCGTTCAAGCATAGCTTGTCCTTTATCAGCTACAATGTGTATGATTGTGATAAATTACGCACAAACTGTGAACCAAAAGTGTTGTTATATCCCTTTATATATTTAGTTTTATCTTGGTACAGTCATCATTACTATTACTATTATTAATAAAAATCAAGAGATTAAAAGGCATAAAAGGAAAGCAGAAAGGAGAAATGTTTAAAAATGTCTCGGCGGGCCAAGCCGGAACTTATTAAGTCACCATTTCCATTTTTTTTATAGCTTCACTTATTATTTCGTCTTTTTCTTTTTATTCTTCAAATTATTTTCTATACGTATACCATAAGGCATAATGGCCATTTATTATACTCTCACGTTTGCAATCCTGGTAACCGAGGTAAGTACAATAGCACACATATTATACAAGTCAAACTGAATTCAGTGCATTTAGATGGTCATCTTTGGCATCTTGGTGGTGAGTCTCTCTCTCTCTATCTATCTTTATACACGTACACAACAACAAACAACTCATTTCTCATGACTCATTTTATTTAGATGCCTCTTCCTTCTCGTTGGCGTAGAGCTATGATGAAGGGCCTCACCAGTTCCCCTCTGGTATACTTTATATTATTTTATATATACATATCTCACAGTAAAGAGACGGTTGTTAAATTTACGTATTTTGTTTTATACAGATTGGCAAGGCTCTTTATGGTCTAAAGATTGCATTTGGGTAAGTCACCCACAGTTTTAAGTGATAAAGTGGTTTGAATAACAAGTCCAACCATGTATTCTGACGTTATAGATTTATTTTCCTCCTATTCCTCGGTAAGAAAAGAAGGAAAACTAAACTATAGGCTATCTATATAAAGCCGTATATTACTCCTCATAAAGAAATATATGAACATAATCAGTCTCACTAAACACAACACAATAAACACTGGTCTTGTAGATACCGTAAACCGACTCCAGCGCATTGGATCTGATGTGACTGAAGAACAACGACATCATCATGACTTTGGTTTTGAGGCAAACTTAAAGGCAACAACATTCTATACTCAGCGCAACCTGTACTTGACTGGTTTCACCCTCTTCTTATCCCTGTAAGTCTTATTAGCATTACTTACGACCGAGTTTAGTAGCAATACATGACTTATTGAAACGTTTATGATTGTTGTTTGTGTAGTATATTGGATAGAACCAGTACTTTGGTTATCGAGGTCTTGAAACGCGAAGAAGAACTTGAGAGTGTGAAGAAAGATGTCAGTACATAGTTTTTAATTTATTCTGGTTCAATTTTGTGTTTTGTTTTTTTTTGACCATATACCACGTCTCTTTTTTCACAGGCTGTTTCAGCCAACAATGACTCAAAGCGTTTAGTGGATATCGAGAAGGAATTCCAGGTCAAGATCACCGAGTTGAACAACGAGCTTAAACAATTGAAGCAGCAGGAGCGTGATTTTGAGACTCTGAAGAAACAAGCTGATCAGCAGCAAAAGGAATACAACCGTCTTTCCGATGAGCGTAACGCACTAGAGAATTCTATCAGCGGTCTCAAGTCTGAATCAAGAAAAGATCTGTAAAGCGTTCAAAAAAAAAAGGCAAAAACAGCACCAAGCAACACCAACAAGCATTTCATTTAGCACAAAAAACATCTATTAAACAGTCAAATAAATATAGGCATTATATATGTGCTTGTGCGTTTGGGAAGCAAGCACGTTTGACTTTGTGTAAAGTTATTATTAGTAAAGTAGAATAAAGAGAAGGAAAGGAAAGGAAGGAAATGAGAGAGCTCCATTAACTTCTATACCTCTTTTTATATTACCATTATTCATAAATATGGTTAAATTAACGAGGTTTTGCTTTATTGACGTAGAAAAAAATAAAGACTTGAGGCTAACAAAAGTCAAGCAAATAAATAAGAATGGCAGTAAGGGGTTTTTTTAGACAGTGTGGTGAACAATAGCATTAGGTGTCTTGGGTTTGAGATCCTTGACTTTGCCAAGGGTAGCATCAGCCTTCAGAGCAGCATATACTTGAGCAGGTGTAGGGTTGCTACCTAACTGAGTCATCAACAAAGCAGCGACGCCAGCAGCATGGGGAGAGGCCATTGAAGTACCGGACATTAATGCAGTCTCGCTGTTGCTGGATCCAATCCAAGTACTTCTGATCGAAATACCTATAATAAGATACACTGTTAGTAAAGCACCAGCATAAAACAAGCAAACAGACAAACAAACAAGTATAGGGGTCCCAAGAAAAGCTTATATATATGTGTGTGTGTGTGTGGATATAAGTACATACCAGGAGCAAGGACATCGACACATTTTCCGTATGCACTGTATGGATCCATAGTGTCATTGTTGTCAATAGAACTGACAGTAAAGACATTATCGGTACCAGCTGGAACAGTGTTGCAAGCATCACTATTGTTTGTAAAATAGTATATATATATATATATATAAAAGTAAGAGGTTTGCAAATTATGAACATTATAAGCAAAATAGCAGCTATAACTTACACAGGTGTGTTTCCAGCAGCAGCGACCACAGGAATATTGTTCTTGATAAGAGTACCAACAGCTTCATCGATCAAGGTGGCAATATTTGAGCCAGTGGGCATACCAAGTGACATGTTGACCAGGGCACGTCCCTTATGTTTCTTGGCGTCCTTGATAACAAATTCGATACCACTAAGCATGGTAGAGACAGTTCCCTGGCCGAAGCGGTTTAAGACCTGTACGGCAGTCAAACTAACGTTCTTGGCAACACCATATTGAGTACCTCCGATAATTCCTGCTACGTGGGTACCTAAAATAATAATAAAGAAGAAGAATTAGTCAAATGCAATACACAAATGTGTAGAGTGCTTAAACTCACCATGGCCACCGCCTTCTTTGCCATATGTGGATGTTGGCGACCAACCCCATTTAGCACGACCACCAAAATCTTTGTGGGTAATCAAAAGACCATCATCGACGACATAAACAGTTACGCCAGTACTGTAAACATATACAAGATTAATTAAAAAGCAAGGTTGAGTTAGATATACATGATGTGGTATTTTTACAGTAAAGACTTTCTAAAGAATCGAATAAAGGTAAAGTACCCAGCATTTTTCTCGTATTCATAAACGGCATTGAGGTTACGATCGCGGACAGACAAGCGGGCAAGATTCCAAAGAGAGTTTTTCTGGCTGAGAACAAGCGAATCACTGGTTGTGTTTGTGGAAGCGACGGTTTTAGCAGGTTTGTGGCAACGACGATTGAGTCTAGGGTTTGCACGATGATATTCTTCGTGGTTGTCTTCATGATCTTCGTCTGTGTCATCAGTAGACTGTCTGGGATAATTGGGACGAGGGTAACGCTGTACAAAAGGATATTTGTGAGTATTGTGAGTATTGTAGTATTTTTGAGTTCGATTAATGTATACTATATATTTAAGTAATAATAATAATAATAGTAGTAATAGTAATTGTATTAAATAGAATAGAATTTGTCTTACAATGCGATAGCGCTTTTGCAAATCACTATCCTTGTGGTTGGGTACATCCAGAATATCGTACTGAATAAGCTCATCTGGGACGATCATTTGGATTTCTGGGAACTTGTTGGTGAGAGCGTCGATCACACGACGATCCAAAACTTCAATTGAGAAAGCCTTGAAGCTACCCATTTCAAAGGTCTTGACGATCTCAGCATGCTTTTCGAGACAACGACGGTGATGGCGAGATTCTTCTTTCTTCACAAGATCGTCTACAGCGTCAAGGGCAGCAGCAAGAAGGCGTGGCATGACTTTTTATTTTTATTTTTATATTTATATTACAATTATATTAATAACTACAAGCTCTTCTTTTTAGGTGTGTACAAAATCATATAAAACATATTGCTTACAGTCCTGAAGAACTACATTATCATTGACCTTGACAATATAATGCTCTGCCTTGGAGTGGGAAGGTGCAGCATTGGCCAAGGAAAACAACACGGCGAAACCCAAAACTAAAGGCTTCCAGATCATGTTGTATTAAATAATTTCTTTAACTAATATAGAAATTAGTTTATCAAATGCGCAAACTAAAGGTGGTGTGTGGGATTGAAGGAATGTATGTGTAGAAAGGAAAGGAAAGGAAAGGGAGGTTGAGGTGAAAATGGATTAGAAGCTTGGACTATTTATTTGACCTCGATGGAGGGAGTTTTTCTTCTTCTTATACTATATTATATTATTATTTTTATTTTAGCTCAGTACCTTATGAGACTCGGCTTAAAAATACTGTAGTACTATATTAACCTCTTTATATGTGCCATGAATAGGTTTTGAAAGTGGCACATAGTCTAACCTTTAATCTATTATTTGAATTGAATGTACACAAGCGTTGGTTCCTCGTAACAAAAGACGTGCCAACTTACTTCACATGTGTCTTGGGCACCATTAATGGCAATAGAAGTGTTAGAGTCTGACATCCAGCAAATCAGTCACACAAAGTTGCACAGAATTAATGGATTGGACAAAAAGAATGAAACCAGATTGTCCAATTGTACTCAATGGAAATAGCCCGGTAACTTGACAAATCTCATACAAATAGGCTGCTTATCCACCTTTTTGGATTTAATTCGCTTTCTAATGATTCTTAACAATCTTCCTTTAATATTACAGTATACAATCGGAAATAAAATACGAGAGCTTTGTACAAGTGAAGGAATTAAAATAAAAAAGGTAGAAACTTGAGGGAAATATTTGGTTTTATTTTCTCTCGCTCTATTAAGCTGTAGTACCTTTGCCAAACGCAAACTTTTTGCTTGAATCTAGTTCCTGATTTTTCTTATACAACCTTGTTTATTTTTATTTTTTCGTTTTCTACACCCGGATTATCATTCATCCTCTCAGTATAGACTTGTAGTTTGAGTATTCAGGGCATCCCAATTCATTCAGCGACCACATCGCCACTTTGTGGCGTGAAAGATCATTTATAAATTATTGAACCAAAAAGAAATGTCTACACAAGGGGAATTTCTAGCCATTACTTTAAGAGCTAGTGGCAATTTTTTTTATTCGAGTTATTTAGTACACAAGCTTAAGAAAGGAAGTATTTTTACTTTCAGAATGTACGCTTATATTGAGCTAATATCAATCTTTTTGCTTTAAAAAACTGTTTCTATATAACTCAATGTGTGCTGTTTATTAAGGGCAGTTATCTAACGCATATAACAAGAGGACTTAAGGGTCGGATATTTTTTTTAAAGAAAAGTAAAATATATATCCAGAATCGAATTTGTGAAAACACTTGTATATATTTAAGTTTTCAAATCCCAGAAATGTTTTCTCTTAATGAGACGCCTATCAACAAAAGACTACCAAACAATGTCTTGTTCAGATCCTGAAAAAAGAAGCCATATTATCAAGCCTAAATCTATGTAAATAGTACAACAGGACCTATTAGTACTAAATACACCAAAGTGGAATTAACAAAATTAACTGCGTATATGTGCGTTTTCTAGAGACTACTATACCTAATATCAACATCTTTATAGCACCCACTCGAAAATTAATACGTAAAATCTACCAAAGTACCAGGTTATTTGTATTGAACGCAACTTGATAATTTGCGTTTGTCTTTTCTGTTTAATCCATTAACTCTGTACAACCCTGTACAACCGATTTACTGGATGTCAGACTCTAACTCTTTTATTGTCATTAGTGGTGCCCAAGATACATATAAGTTTTTGGCGCAATTTGTTGCTAGGGTTGCTTCCACACGTTAATTCGGACAATAGACTAAATGCTATAGTATGGTATCTATTTTTGTTTAAAACGTTTATGTAGTATGTAAATTGGTGCAGTACTACAGGGTTTTCTTGGATATATAAATATAAAGGAAAATGATGTAACCATTGTTCCTGACCGTGTTGCGCTCTTTTAATCCAGCACGGATACACATAAAGCTGGTCTTTGAAAGGAACCTGTGTGTTCAGAACTCCATCTTTATACCAAAATACGATATGTATTATAGCATGGGCCAGAAGTATTTACAAGAGAAAAATAGAGAGAGAGAGAGAGGGCACAATAATTAGAGTTACACTAAAGGTGAACATAATATTAATGTCATTATTTATTTATTTTAGCTGCAGTAAAATATAAAGAATTAGAAAGGGTTGAAACACAAAGATATAGAAGTCAGATCTGGGTGTTTCATACCTCTTTTTGGTTAATACATGGTAGCGTTAATAATAGATAAATAATCTACTAAAAAAAATTTTGTATAATTTTACTGACTATGGTAAAGTACCTAAAAGCGATCAGGGTGCACCTTGTAGAATATGGTATAGTAAGGACTACTTGAAAGATGATAAATAAGCCAATAAAGGAATGGGCTTTAACAAGTATCTAAATTTAACTTGCACGAAAAGAGCCTTAATTTTCGTATAGACTTGTGAGCATACTTATTATTTATTTATTAATACATCATAAGCTTATATAAAACAGGAGAATCCTGTAGTTTCCAAGACACTCTGTAATTAACCGTAGGCCATAAATTATACTATATGAAACTCCACGCCTTGTTACAATGACTATCTCATCTGTAGCTAATGTACTATACATATTCATAAAGTCAATATTTCTGCAATTAGTACGTTCAGTACCAGAGAAGTGTTTAATTATTCCTATATAGTATTTGTTGTGTATGTGCTTTTTTTTTTAAAAAAAAACATTTATAGAATACTTATTTTTTTATGGATATTAAAATGGACTAACATTTAGGTCTTGAGTATCAACCTGTGGTCTACCCTGTAGTTGGTTAACTCTTTCAAAAGACCAAAAGATGCGTCGACCTCTCATAGAATGAAAAGCTCTTTGGAAAAGTCCCGTTTTTTATTCAACCTATGCTCACAATTTATGTGGATTAAACACTATATAATAGATATTTTTTCCAATTATTCCAAAATACACTTGTTTTGTTTTTATGTGGGAATAAACCATATGATCTAACACCAACTAAAAAAAATGAGTGCGGGTCTTGGTAATGATATTAAATTTTGTGTTGCACATTGTAAATGATCCAGAATTTAATATATAAAATACATGTGTATCGGTTTATTTTACTATAAGCTTGCGACTTTTTTTCTTAATTTTATTTCTTGAGAACCCTCAACAATACTTATATAATCTTGTTAATGTCAAGTGGTTCTAGCTGTCTTTATCAAGTCTCTTTATCAAATATCTCCATAATCAGTCGCATTTTTTAATTGTCATAATCAAGTGCTTTCTCTCCCGCACACAAATAAATAAGAGGGTGTTGAGTGTTGAATTTTACCATCATACAGTCGTTCCAGCACCAAAGAGAGGGGCTTAAAAAAGGACTGGTAGTAATTTTTTCCATAAGGCCGTTTCTTTTTCTTTTGAAGACAGTCAAGGTAGAATACTTGATAAGCAAGGGAATTATGCAATGGACTGGGATGAGACAGAGGTTTATTTTTTAAGAGCACTACAAAAAGGAGAAGACGAGATGTTTGCTGCTCCAAACTTCTTGTCCTAAAAGTCATTGAACTGCTGATCAGATCAAAGCACTTGAATATTATCCCTAACACCTTCTACAAAGCTTAGATTTCATGCTACACTAGTCTCCAAAGTATCTTGTATATATAGATTCTGTTTAGTGTCGTACTTTGTAAAATCGATGCATTGTAAACGGCTTAATGCTATAGAAATATTCAGATAATTACATACAAGACGTCTGAACAGTAACAAGGATTTCGTCCCAAAACTTAATTTCACTGTCTGAATATCATTTTCCTTTGGCCCAAAAAAAAACAACAGCAGATATGTTTGAAGTATAAGCTGTAACTTGACCTACGAAAAATAAATAAATTAAATTTGCAATTTTAAAGTAAAAAATAAAATAGAAATAAAAACTAATGGATATATATATAATATATATATAAAATAATCATTTTTATCTAAATTATGATTGATACAAGAAAAAATATAGGTATTCTATGGTGCATTAACTAATTGTGACAGCCTTAAAATATACTTCTTTAGATCCTCGAGCGATATATATATATATATATAAACACGCGATAAAGGCTTATAAAAAATTAAGATATCAACCCACAACGCAGACTTCTGGAATACAACGCAAAATGTCTGTATGAATGACGCTTACACCCTACTTATTTTAATCAGCGCATTTACTCTAAAAAATAATCATAATACAGTCTCACATACCATCCTTTATTCCACCTTTTTTTGCAACTTTCTGTTTCAATTTCTTTAACTGTAAAACGAAAAGAAAAGAAAAGGAAAGGAACGAATAGCACATTATAAATATTATATAATATGAACCATAGTCCTGTACCAAATATACCTGGCATACCTGTTCAGGATGACGGCTGGTTAAAGGAAAAGGTGGCCGAGCTACTAAAACTAAAAGTATACAAGTGTGTACCATACAAGATCATCAATATATGCTTTTGACTGATTAAAAGGCATGATCAGATTTCCCGGTGCCCAGCCAGTGAGCTTTTACGAACACCAACTGAAAGAATTACAAAAGGAAGAGTACGTTTTTTTTCTCTCTCTCTCTTTTCTATCAATCAAATTTACACATTAGATAATTTTATCGTTTGCTGATCGAGCTACCATCTCAACACATTAAATTGGCCATCTCACTTTGTCTAATAAAATAATTATTAGCTACTATGTAGCAGAGAAATCAGACGGCGTGCGGTGTCTGGCACTCCTCACAGTCAATGAAGCAAAAGAACCCGAAGTCTATTTGGTAACCAATAGCAACTACATGACAGATCGAGTCAGCCTCTCACATTAGATCTCGATTTATATTCGTCTGCTATCCAAAAGTTTGATCGCAAGAGCAATTTTCATCTCGTTAACAACCTCCGATTCCCGATTCCACAAGATCCCTCCTTTAGAAAGTGTCATAAGGATACTATCATAGACGGCGAGTTTGTATTTGATAAAGAAGAAGATGGAAGAGTGCGTATTATTTAATCACAGTATATCTAGTAAATTAAAATTATGTAACATCAAAACTAATTTCTGACCATCACTGTTTTGTATCTACAAATAGATTCGGTTACGCTTCTTGCTATTTGATTGCTTGGTAGTCGAAAAACAAGTGCTGACTTCTCGGGACTTGATGAAGCGACTTGGAGTACGTATTTAAAAAACAAAGGTCAAATAGTAAAATAATAATAATAATAATAATAATAATAATAATAATAATATTTGTAGTATCTTCAAAAAGAAATTATCGATCCACACTATACAATGCTCAGAAAGCAGCCTAAACTAGGTCAGCTCCAGCCATTTAGGTAGAGTGTATGAATATAATTCTACAACTCACATCACATATTGGACTCATGAAATAACCTCTTTATTTCAACCCCTTTTTTTCTTCTTCTCTTAAAAGTGTCAAGTTTAAAGAACAACAATTTACGTACCATCTTGACCAAGTATTTAACGAAATCATTCCTAAACTCAAGCACGGTAACGACGGACTCATATTTACTTCTGTCAGCGCACCTTATCTGTATGGCACAAGCCAGAAAATGTAATTGAACTACAAAATGAATCCGCTTCTATTGTTTATTTGTTTTACTCAATACATGTACTGTTTATCGTTTAATAGGATCAAATGGAAGCCTGCAAATGAGAATTCGATTGATTTCAAAGTCGCGTTACAGTTTCCTGGTAGCAGCATACCTGGTGTATGCGATTATAAAGCTAAGCCGCGGATAGATTTGCTAGTCTGGAAAGGAGGGTCAGACTATGCACGTTTTGATGAACTCGGAATTACTGACGAAGAGTGGAGAGAGCTGTCAGGGAAGAAACCAATGTTGTTGAATAACCGGATTATCGAATGCAATTTTGACCCCGAGATCCAGAGTAAGCTCGGATTAAAATCGCCATGGCGATTCATGCGATTCAGAGATGACAAACTTGACGGCAATCACCAGTCGACTGTGGATAATGTTATGCGTAGTATCAGAGATGCAGTATCAAAAGAACAGGTAAGACAAAGAAAAAGGTTGGGAGGAGATAATTATTGGGTATTGGAAGTATATATTTTTCGCTATATATATGTGTGTGTGTGGGTGTGTTGGGGTGAGGTGAGGTGTTCTAATGTGCGCTTACATCGTCACGCTACAGCTCATCAACACCATTCCTGCCATTCGGAAGGCATGGGAGGAACGAAGAGAGAAAGAGAGAAAAGAGAGAAAAGAAAAGGGATAAATATACATGATAGACTGGATTCAAAACAAGTGTACAAATAAATGAACAGACGCCATTGTATTATTGCTGTCAAAATAAAGCAAGTTATACAGATATCAATATGGTGCTCTGTATTGTATTTCATTTTCTTCAAAAAAAAAAACAAAAAAAAAGACTGGTGTCTTAAAGAAAATCAATGCTTTTAATCCAGGCAGCCATTTTGAGTGTCACTGCAGAAATAATGGAATTGAACAGGGAAAGAAAATTAAAGTATAAAGTATAAAGTATAAAGTAAAGTAAAATGAAAGAAAATAAAAATAAAATTATGAATATACATATCAAAATAAATAGAATAAA
Source organism: Phycomyces blakesleeanus NRRL 1555(-) (assembly GCF_001638985.1). NCBI lineage: Eukaryota > Fungi > Mucoromycota > Mucoromycetes > Mucorales > Phycomycetaceae > Phycomyces > Phycomyces blakesleeanus. Next base: position 1,398,666 of record NW_017265140.1, read on the forward strand.
AGGTACTAATGTGTTATATAGGAACAGTAACAATACTACTAGTAACAGTGACAATGATAATGATAAATGATAAATGATAATGATAAAGGGGAGGATAATAATTTACATTGCAACCAATAATTCTTGAGGTTGTTTAAGAGATAGCTGACTTGTTGGTATGCATCGTACTGGTGGTAGTAACCGTCTGAAATGAATTTCGACTGCTGTCTGTTCCCTGTCGACCGAGCGGATTGTAACAGTCAGATCGGCTGTAATTGTGTACAGTCTGATGAAGAGACGACTGCTTGTGTTTTGGTGCAGAAAAAGAAGACGGGCGAGACCAGGATGGTATGGAAGAATAAGATGATGATGATGAGAGTGAGCGGGGGTGAGTGATGCGCTTCACATATAGAGGTTGTCTACAAACACATACAAGGAAATTTTGAGACACAATAATTCATTAGTATCTTAATAAATATGAATAAGAATATAAAGGAAAGAAATACTAACAGTCTTTTGGTGGTGTATGCAATTTTAGCCTTTTGCCTTTGCTTTTCACCATGGCGTTCGCGTGGTAGCTGAGTAATGTCAACTACGACAACTATATCTATCAAAAGGGTGTGTGATTCAAGTACGGCATTGACAACTAAAGGAACAGCTGCCAAAGCATGTGGTTTGAATTTAACGGCAATTACAGCAACAATATCCTCAGAATCTTGGAATACGATACTAATAGTTTTTACGTGTATATAAGATACAAATAATCGAGAAAAGATAAGTCATTTTATATATAGAAGTAGTATATCTATTCTTGTGTATTTCAATTTTATTTATTTATTGTTCTTACCTTGATTCTTCTGGAATATCTGGATGGCTTTGCTGAATTGTTCTTTCCAAGTCGACACAAAAATGAATCAACCCATGGCGTTCAATAGTATCTTCCATGGACCCAAGTACATACAGCCATTGGTCACCGTCTCTTCCCGGGAAAGTAGAATTCGGCCAAGACCAAAGAAACCCAATATCCCCTGTACGCATGTACTTGACAGCTGGATCAGGTCCACCAATAAGAGTGGCTTCAAATCGCGTCGCATGGTCCTGCTCACTTAGACCCCATTCAGACAGTATATTTGCATCAGAAGACACCCATATCTCACCCAGATGATTTCCAGGACAAAGGGTGCGATATGTTGGGTGCACAATTGCTACTGTAGTATTTATGGACACAGTCCCGGATGTGTAGACTTCAATACCAATAGAGCCTTCTTCTGGTAAAACACATCGGACAACACCCTGCCTGAGTTTTTCAATATCAATAATCAACGGTGGTGTAGGGTGTGCCAAGTCATATGAAGTGGAAGCTATCATTGAATTTCCCAAATGACTATAGGATGTCTGGATAGAATTTCTCTGAAGCTGATTTCGTGTAAAAAATCGAGTCATTTGCTGGTCTGTAAAGTATTTTATATTTATTAACACGCGCAAACGAACAAACTTTTGTTTAAAGTATTTCTTACACAGCGTTGACTTTGGTCTTTCATCCGAAGTCACCAAAAGATTCTCTATACTGGAGAGTGGGATCTTTTGTGTGTGGTTTGTCGCCCGTTGCATCACGTATTGAATTAGTTCTTGCGACACAATCACATCTTTGACTAATAAAGAGTAATTAAAACATTAATTTTATGCTAAGAAGAAGATGCATTCTTTTGTATATGTTACCTTTGTACCGATTCAAGAGCTCTAAGAAATGTGCCGGAGAAGAATAAAAATCCGGTAAAGAAATCAGAACAGTGATTGACCCTAATTAAATAAGTAGAAAAAAACTTCTTTAGATAACTTAATTGGGACCAGATTAAAGAAGTGGATTTAAATATACCTGAATAAATGCCGCAGAAAGCTGCCTGCAATAAATTAGGCCCTCCAATTTTCATTCCAGTTACCACGATATTCTTTTGGGCTTTCATGCGACAGACAGTCTTTAGGATACTGCACTGGTGTAAAAGTGTCGAATGACTTAAAGACATCAGTCTCAATTTTCCTTCGGCTGTCCGATGAGGTAAAATAATTGCAGGCGTCTTTCGATCAGAATTTACCCATTCTGGGCGGACAAAGAACCCATTTTCAGTCCCTAGAGGTGTGTTGTACTTTGATGCCTTTTGTATGTTAATCCGTTCGATTTTAGGTGGACCCCCAGCTACCATAGTTGAAGATTTCAAAGCAGCAGCCACTGAGGGGTGTTTGATCGCATCTTCCGAAGGTGGATTTACAATTAATATATTTGTGTGGAGGATACGAAGAGCATCAACTAATGCTTTAACATCTTGCTGAACTCGTTGTGGATAGTGGTGTGGGTCTGGAGGTGCAATTGGAACCGGGATTACACCAATCGAAAAGCAAGCGTAAATAGTACGAACCCATGCATGCCCAAAAGATACCATAACGATAGCTTTTTGCCCACGTCTCAGGCCTTGCTTGGTCAAGTAATTTGCTACCATAGCAATTTTGGCACTCATTTTTCGGAATGAATATGACTTGGATGTCGAACCCTGAACAGCAACATATGTAATTTCGTCAGGTGTTCGACGTGCTCTCCATATTAAGCAATCTACGATGCTTCTGAAAGAAGAGAGATCTTGCCGACTACGTTCATCTATGATTGTAGTCGGTGGAGGTACTCCAGTGTGTTGATACACCGTTGCCGGCGCAACACCGGTTTGAATCGTTCGCTGGTGTACCAGGTCTTTAAACCAGGCTTCTTGATTCGTTTCGTCGCTAGTTAATAGAGGTAAAAGGGTTCGATCGATATCTAGCTTAATGTAACGTATTGTCATAGTCCCAGACAGGAAGAGGCGCTTGGTCATTAGGGCGTGTATCTGGCGTCTACCATGTTTTCTGTGTCTAGGCAGCGCATCAGGCGCAAGAATAACGATCGCAAAAGGTCGAAGTGAATCATAGTTAATAAGTGCCGAATGAACACTTTCTGCCAATTGAGGAAGATCCGACGGAATAGAAGGGGACTCAAAGGCAACGACGGGCATGTGTTGTCCATGAACAAGAATCTCAAATACGACACTAAGATTTAATATAGCATTGTTGTTATTATTTTATTATTTTATTATTATTATTATTTAATTTTAATTAATTTATTTTTTTATATTATTTTAAAAAAGAAGAAAGTTAATACGACGTATCGGATACAAGAAAGGAAAGTCAAATTTACCATTGTTCTACAGGAGTGTTTTGGGATATTGTATCAACAAGGCGACTAGAGAAATATATTCTGTCCACTCCCAATCTATCGTTTCTACGCTGTTGTCGCACTCGATCTTCGTAAGTCCCAAGAATTACCAATTGACCATCAATCAAAGCTCCAACAAGGCCAGTGCGTAAAAATGTTTGTTGGTATAATTCTGGAACAAGAGTTTCGGAGGATACAGCCAAGGGTTTAGCGTTAAATATAGCTTCAGTGTGTCGAGGTAATGCAAAAAACCCATCAGGAAGGGCAGGTCCATGTATCCATATCTCCCCTAATGTATCTCCGGGACAAAGTAAAGTGGTATCTGGGTCAACAATAGCTACAGTAGCTACAGACAAAAGTACACATGTGAACCTTGTTATGCTCGTGATTCTGATTTATTTTTGTAAATTATTACCTTTTGGAACCACATAGCCGAACGATCCAACATACGCAGTATAGTGGGTTGAGATGGAGGCAGACTGGCGAGCTTGAACACCTGCTGCTAGAACTACTACCTTGTTATTCCAAAGAGATTCAGTTTCTAGCAAATATTCTTGGACTTCAATCTTCTCTTCCTTATTTTCTTCCTCCGTGTCAGTTTTCGAATATTGTCTTGGCGCCGTTTGAGTTTCTCTGATACTTAAAATGATTCCACCGTGTTCTGGCAAAGATGCAACGGGGCAAATAATGGCGGTGATATTATTATCAGCAGCAAGAGGCCGCAACAGCTGCTCAGTAATTTGATCATGCCAACCGGGTCTGACCACAACTGTGTCAACTAAAATGCAGCTCAAGGATGATAAATCGGGCTTAACTCTTTTGTTGTATTGTTCGACTTGTTTTGGATAAGCCGAATAAAAGTATGTGATATCAAGTAGAGATCTGTAGTCCGTCATAGCCAGAGCAGCTAAAATATACACATATGTATGTTTTTGTGTGTGTATAGTGTATAAATAAAGAAGACGAAAGAAAGAAGCAAGTAGTCTCTTTAATGTAAGCAATTGAAAAAAAGTAAATAAAATCGAGATATTATAGGCATTTTTAAACTATCGGTCTCCTTTTGTTTCCACCTTAAGCTATCATTTTTTGTGGTCTTCTTCTTCTCCTTTTTTTCAGTAATCTTACCAGTTAAGCTTACCTTTGTATCTTGATAGCACATGAATCCACACCGGAGGACTTTCAAGTATATTTTGGTCTGCAAATATCATATGGTGGCCACCATACACACTCCAAAATATTGATGAAATCAACCCAATTTGCTGCCGGGGTTCCCAAAAACTCACTACACATGTTCTTTCTTTATACCCCAAGGCTGCATCTAATATCTTGCATTGATCCAGTACTGTGTTGTGACTGACTGTGACACCCTTGAGCTCACCATTTGCAGCTTTAGCATACTCTATATAGGCATCTTTAGGTAAGTCTGTAGGTGTGGTTTGCTTCTGGCGTCCTGACCACCCGGCTGCTTCGTCTGTTCTCTGCCAGACTACCTTTGGAAATGGTGTTTGGCTTGTCTGTATATCCTTTAAAAAGGCTTTCGCATTCTGGTCTGTTGTCAGTACTCGTTCGGCCTTGGTTAGTTGAAGCACAAAAGCCAATTCGGATAAGCTCTCTGTCGCGTTAATTGGTACTGCTATTCTTCCAGCATAAAAGCATCCAATAAAGGCTACGATAAATTCTAGGATTTCAACACGTCTGTAGACTAAACCCACACAATCTCCTACGTTTCCAACTGATTGAAGCTGACTGGCAATATCTGTAGCTCGTTTATCAAGCTTAGACCATGTGATATCTCCCACTTCTTTTCCTTTCATATCTACGCTCACAAATGCAACTAAGTTTCCTATATCTGTGTTGGAGCGCTGTCGAATAATTTCTATCAGCGAAATTAAAGGATCTGTAGGCAGGTTCAAAGGTGATTCTATAGGAAATAATTGTCGACCCGACAGTTCAGCTAGCTTCCATCGTTCAAAGGGATCTTCAAATGAGAGAGTAACTTGTGGTGCAGGTTCAATTGCTTTAAAATTGCTGGCCATAGTGCTATTATCGTATCTACTACGTTTTGTGGAAAAGGACTTTTTAGAAAGGGCAAGAGAACGACGGGAAGTGAATTGACTTTCGACAGAGGATGCGGCGGAGTACCGTGTAGGATGTGGAGAGTATGACCGATAGTCTGTAGGTGAGATGGTGGGTTGTATAATGTGAGGAAAATGAGAGAATTGGCTGACAGTGACAGTGACAGTAACAGAAAACAAAACAAAAGAATATATACATGCATGTATGTATATATTTATTTGGAAAACAACTCTTTATATATATGTGTGTGTACTTTTTCTTAACTAAATTATTATCTTATTATTTTGCTTACCAGGAAGCCCGTTGGCCCTGGATGATAGTGAAAGGCTAGACTGATGAGTAAGTATAGGCGAGTTGCGATGGGAGATAGGGTATGATTGGTTTATTCTTTCGGTAGCTGCACTGAAAGCGTAGGGGATTATCGCGTCGGGTGAATGAGGTACAGAATGTTGTTCCCTGAATTTGTGGGGAAATTGTTCAGGTACAGAGTTATCTAAGGAGTGAGGCGGGGGATATGTTATTGGCTGAACTGGTGTGGTATTAGATGGGGATTCTGGCTGTTCGGGATTTTTCTTGGTAAAGAAAGGTTGTTCACTTGTATGTGACGGAGACGGTAGACAATCAAGGATATCGACTATATCTGCTGCACTTGGCTCTAATGTATCCAAGCTTAATAAACGGGTGTCTATCTTTGGCGGCTGTAATGTATTTTGTACTGGTATTAGCACCGGTTCTGGTAATTGTGCTGGTACTGATACAGCTGGGTGGGTCGATTGGGTTGTGGTGTATGTACTGGTTTGATATTGTTTCAAAATAGCATTTTTCTTTTTTTCATAGCCTTTTTGAGTTATGTCGCCTTCTGCAAGTTCGAGGGATAGACAACGTATTTTTTCCCATACTTCCCAAGGTAAGTCGCTCAAGTCATTGCTCATGATGAACTAGAGATGGTTTTATTACAACAGAAGATGAATATGGTAAAGGCGCGGAATGGTCTGCTGGTTTTTCCTCCTCTGTAATATACAAAGGCCCAATACCTTTTTTTATTTTTTATTTTAAGAACAGAACAAATCAATGGGTGTATAACGTCACTTTTCTTTTCTTTTGGCTTCTTTAACTCGATGCGTCAGTCAAAAAATAAATTTCTCGGGGCAAAAGGAAAGGGTCACTGGCGGATCCTCAAATATTCAATACCATAAAATGGGTTGAGCCCGTCAGTCGGAATCACAGGTAATCTCCATGACAACAAATTTGTTTCACTCGTGCTGTGCTTTTTTGGGTGTACCTGGTTTAATTAAGTATTTTAAGAAAGTATACTTTTTTCAGAAATAACTGGCACATTTTTCTGAGGAGAGGTAGGGTTACACAGAGGAATAAAGTGACGCCATACCAAAAAATTAGCCTGGCGCAAAAGAGGAGAAGAGCACTGGCGCACTGCAGTAAAAGGCGTGGCGCATTACACTAAAAGAAAGGACGCACTGTCCTCCCGTCTTATTTTCAGAATAAATACAACGCCATTCATTCGCAATGATGGCTATAGCAAAATGTTCGATGATGAAGACGATACAGTCGCCATACTCGATCCCATTACGAATTTCAATAAGCACCTGAAGAGGATATGTTGCACCGTCCCGCTCCCTCCTTTATCTCTTACTGCCCCAAGGTATTTCATGGTTTACTTTGCATAATACAAATTTACCCCGAGCCTCAAAAAATGGAATGTCAGGTTTTTTGTGATTCTAATGAATAAAAATCTCAAAAAAAGATGACCAATTCATATGGATATCAGTTGGGAGACTCAACAATTTTTTTATTCATCACTTTTGCGATATGGAATACTAGTATTTGTCTTTTTTTGTAAGGAGGAATTGGAGCCTAGATTTTTACTGTGGGAGTCATTAGATAATAATAATAAAGGGTGCACGTCACAAACCTTGTTTTTTATTTTTTCAGCTTTAGTTTTTGAGTATGTGGTAAAGCAAAAGACTACTAATATTAAAGTTATACGTCAGAGGAGCAGACAAGGTTATTAAGGGTTTGTTCAGCCTTAAATATGACAGCTAAGCGGAATACGACAAATAATACTGTGGAAGGCATAAAATAGGCATGATCGAATACTGTGGACCATTGGTGTTGACCAATAACCAAAAGTGCAAAGCCAGGAAGAGTTATATAGTAAATGTCAGAGAACTTTGGAGAGAAGAAAAGACAATCCTTAAAAACCGTCTCTGAGAATGAATAGAGTGTGAGAAGGCCCAAGGGTATCCTGCCAGAAAGATAACCACATGCCAGTTTTAAAAAGACATGAAAAAAGGAAATAGTCGGGAGTGTCTTAAAAAATCACAAACGAGACAAGGATCATATGTGATTTGACAAGGAAGTGAGCGATACAACAAAGAGCGAGACGATAATTTTTTGTGCAAACCTCGCAGCTAGATGCTGGGAAGATAGTGATGTATGAGGAGGTTCCAAGAAGTGCACTATCAAAAGCATGATGATGGGGAGTGTAGTGACATAGTAACTTAAGATGAGTATATAGACCGATATATTCTTGGCTTTAATTTGGACCATGAAACCCTATTCAAGAGGCTACATATGAAATACTCAGCGTCTATGAATGAGCTGGAACGAGAAGGAATAAATGGCTTTTTGATTACCGGTAGTTATGATTACTGCAATTAAATTAAGCCATTTTTTGGCCGTCATACTTCCATCCGAACTCATCAATATTAAGGACATCTTCAGCTCGGCTGTCCGTTGGTTGCTTCAAATCAGGAATTGGTCCCGTGTAAGCGATGGTCAATAGCTTTGTGTTCAATAGTCTTGGTGGGGTGACGCTAGCTGGATTTATGAGTGTTCTAAAGATAAACTGTTCGGATGAAGTACACCATGTGCTTCCCCACTGCTGCTGTATGTTACATCTCTGGCTGGATGACTTATGACGGTTCAAAGACTGGAGAGTTTGTGTACTTTGTAGTGGTACAAAATTCAATCGACAGACTTTTGCAGCTCTTTCTGGAGCGTTAGGAGTTCGATCACTGTTGCGTAGAAATGTTTTAGATTGGCAATAAATCTTGGTAGCGTGTTATCAAAGTGAGGTACAACCACATACAGTCCATTGTATGAGAGATGAATTGACGAAATAATTTAGGATGACCCAATTATCTGCACACCCCACGCTTTACATTCTCATTCTTGCTCAAGATATGCGATTTCAACAACAAATACCTTATTTTCCAAATTGTCGTTAATCTCTCTGTTTAACTTTCCTTTGTCAGATTCCATTTTCAACATGTCTTTACTGAGCAGACGACACACTCAATACTATCCACGCTCACCACAAAGTGTACACCCATATTTTAAGTGTCGGTATAATACTCTTGCTCAGCACTTGCCGAGAAGGAGAGTACTTTTTGGCCCTTCTTGATTCGGATATTACAGCCATAAAGAAACAGCTGGCGCCACAGCGGGTGCCAGACGAACGAAATGTAATATGCCTTAGGCCTTGACATGGGTGGCTTCTCCTGGAGCAAATGGGGCCATTGATAAAAAAATCATAATATTCTCGAGCACATGCAGAGCTGGAATCAACTTGCTCAATTAGTACTTTCCAAAGATTTTACAGAGATAAATTAATTCTAATTTGACGTTCCAGGACTGGTACACAGTGATATTAATTATTTTCCACGTTTTTTTTTGCAAGGATCGGTTGAGTGGTGCTGCGCTTTTAGTACGGTACTTGTTCTGGAACAATTTTTTCTTTGCTATTCTTCTATTCAAATATTGTGAAAAATGATCACTGTGAGACACTCGGTTTTTCCCCTTCCTTTACAACCTTTCTACGAGCTAGCACGCATATCTTTCTCCACCCTATTTCCTTATCCTCCCGCTTTTCCACTGCTACTATTCTCACTCTACCTATAAATGACATGTAGACCTTTCTTTCCCTTTTTTTTATATCTCGATGAAATACCAAGGGACTTTATGTTCATCATGCCTTTATGATTAAATCTCATAGTGGTCTCTACCGACCATCCTTTTGTTAAATATAAGCACAAAGTTCTCTTGCGTGGAGACGATGATACTAACGATGATTCTTCAAAAGACTGTTTGATAAAAGTCGATAATTCCAATTGTTAGATATGGCGTTCCAACATAACACCTTGTATTCAGAGAATAGCCGTACCCTTGATGGTTTGTCGCTTCTTTCGTTTAAGATGGGTTTCTTGGAGTAAGATTGTAAAATAATATTGATAGGAATGATAATTGTATAAATATTTTAAAACAGAAGATACATTCAACAATTCTAGCAAAGTATATATATATCAATGTTAATTATAGAGAATATAATTATATAAAATACTCGTATATTGTATATATTATATGTGATTTATTATCCATTTATGTAACACATAGTTCTGAGTTACAAGCATAGATTCAAATTTACTGTACAAGGCTTCATGTACTTTTACTCTTGAATTATAGATCCATTAAAGAAGTATATTTTATAGTAGATAAAGATAAAAGTACAAATCCAATTGGATTTCACAGTTTGAATTTTTTCGTACTACTTTCTGAGTCCACAATACAAAACGTATTTAGTTATTTTTATATAAAAGGCCCAATCCTTTTGAATAATTTCTAACACGTTGTAATATGAGGTTAAATAAAGTACATACTAGTTGTTTCTCAGTAAATAAAGATATATACAGACCTATATATATATATATATATTTATGTATGTATTTGAATAATTGGCATGTAAGATTTATGTGGTGAAAAGATGATCAGATCAAAAATCCCATTTTATCTATGTGTATTCTTGTCTTTTTAACATTTATAAATAAACCATTGTAACAGAAAATATGAGTTGTAACTACAAAATTAGTACTAGTTCTGTCATTTAATCTAAAAGCTTAAAACACACTTCCCAAGACGTGTAAATAAATCAAATGTCCAATTACATGCACACACACACACACACACAGTACAGCACGGCATCGCGTACCAACTATACACGTACATTGTACATATACGTGCGTCTATAGCTTAATACGAAATAAGTTTAAGCAATCTACTTTTTTTTTATTTTTTTAGGATGTTAAAATTTGTCTAGTATATTTTTTTAACCCCTTTTATTTATATATAGATAATTTCCTTATCTTTTTCTTCTTCTTCTTTTCTTCTTTTCCTTATCACACCTGTTCCTTTTTCTTGTGTGTGGAAGTGTGTGTTTTGTGCGCGTGTACGTGTTTAGATTCCTTGAACTTCTCTTTTTATTGGTTCCATTCACAAAACAAACCCGAGAAATAAATAAAAAGAAAAGATGCAATCTACTAGAAGATTTAATAAAAGGCCAATTCCACCGACATCCCCTCAGCCAGCACCTGTCAATCCCGAAGCCATCTCGAGCTCTCGTAGTCTGAACAAAGGGATTGTCATCCAAACATCAACACCACTACACACCAAACCAGCTCACGTGGAGAATCATCTTGTTGACCAACATCATCAAGACCATAACCATGATCACGACCACGACCATCATGACCACGACCATGACCATCATGACCATGACCATCATGACCATCATGACCATCATGACCATGACCATAGTCATGGAGGTGTTCCCTGTAAAGGCCATGATAAAGAACCACAGGTCATTCACAATGTAAGCAATTATCTCGATTATTTTAAAAAAATAAAATAGAAGGAAAAGAAAAGGGCAGACAGACAGACAGACAGACAGACAGACAGACATATACATATATTGCATCAATATGTCTAAAGCATTCATATGTGCGTGTGTAGCATGGACCTGTAGATACCTCAGCTCAGTATGGACAGTATATACCAGCACAAAATACACTATACACTCCTCTTCCTCATCAACCTGTTTTTCACGGTTCGCATGATCATCATGACCATGACCATCATGGACATGATCATGGTGTGGCATACACCCCTCAAATTCAGGGCGGTCTCTATGCCCCTACTCATACATCTCACGACCATCATGTACACGATCATCATGACCACCACGATCATGATCATCATGGACATGATCATGGGCATGATCACCATGGACATAACCATCATGTGTTTCCTACAGTATTTACTCCTCCATTGCCTTCATGGTCAGAGATATTCTCTACTCTTGCACCAGCTCAAAAGACATTATTTACATGGTTTGTTATCTATATTGTTCTTGGAATGTGGGTGTGGTCTTCTGGTACTGGTCAAGAAAGCCTGGGTAAGTTACATTGTTGAATGAATATGAATGAATTAGTATTAGTTTTTGGGGTAAAAGATAGAGACAGAGAGAGAGAGAAAATGAGGAGGAAAGTATATATTTCTATTAAAGAAAATATATCATACATATGAAACTTACTCTTTAATTCATTTACACACACACAAACAGACATATATATACATGTATGTATATGCGTGCGTGTGTGTGTGTGTGTGAGTTTGAGTGTATATTGGGTAACTTTATCATCCAACCTTGTAAGCTTGGATGATATTTTTTCTTTATTCTTTAATGATGGTTTCTTGCATGATCTTTTCATTTGTTTATATTTTTCACTAACCAATTTGATCTATATCCGAATAACTTTCCTAATAGCCGTGGTCGGGTTCTCTTACCTGTTAATGTTTGACGCTCTTGGAGTGCTGAACTCTTTTGTGTCTTCAATTATTCACACCAACCCTGCCTACAGCGTTTCAACCACCAAACGTCCGTTTGGGTAAGCAAACCTTATTTATTTTTAATTATCTCGCTTGTATTAACCACGCGATATTCATTTCATTTCATTTAATTTATTATTAAATGTGTGGGTGTTGTTATACAGCGCACGTCGTCAAGAGATTGTCTTTGCAATGGGTACCATCATTTATTTGCTGTTTGTAACCATGTATAACACCAAAGAAGCATTGGAGCACTTTTTATTGGAAGGTTCGCACGATGGTGGTCATGGCTCTCAAACGTAAGATTATTTATTGTATATTCTATATTTACTCATTTTGTTGTTTGTTTGCTTGTTTGCTGTTTCTGTGGGAGTAGTGCTAGTCATCATCGCATAAGCTTTGGACTGTTTACATTGGTTTGTCTTGGCTTAATGGCTACATTTGTATCAAGTGTTGGGTTAAGAAACCACGATAACTTTGTACGATGTAAGTTTAAATCATTATCTCCAGAATATCTAGACTGTATGTATCTATGTGTGTTTGTGTGTACTCAAATGTGTTGAATAGTCTTGAGAAGAGCTCCTCCTACGGTCCATGGGTTTTCTTACAATGTAATTAACCGTGGACGGGACAGTCCGGTACATGCACTTATCAACAATGTGTACTCCTTGTCAATTGTGGCAAGTGGAATTACAGTCTTGTTGTTTTCTGTGCTTGGACTGGTGACACCGTCGATGGATAAGATATTGGCACTTGCAGAGTCGGGTGTGATGCTCTACCTTGGTTACCCCACCGCTGTAGCACTTGCAAAAGTGCTGCTCCAAATGACACCCGATGGAGTACGCCAAGGTGTAGATAATAGACTTGCAGAGGTAAACATATCAAGGCACAAATCTTGATTTCCCAAACTGACTTTCTTTTATTAATCACCCAATTGATCTACCTTTTCTTTATATATATATATATGTATGTATATTTGTAGATTCGTCAGGATCCTAGAGTAATTGCTATTGATAGAGTACACTTTTGGCAAAACACCTATGGCAAATATGTGGGTACGCTCGAGGTCCAGATCCGACCCGAGGCCGACGAATCGAGTGTGTTGTGGATGGTCTATGAGAAACTCGAGGGGTTCACTAGTGATAGTAATCAAAAGAGTGAGCTGACTGTCAGTATTATTAAACTTTGAAGGAAGAAAGGGGAAAAAAACCCCCAAAAAAAACATTCACAGACATACGAATTTTCTCCCCCTCTCTCCCTCTCCCTCTCCCTCTCTCTATACCTCTCTCTCTGTCTTTCTTTTCTATTTGGGCGGATATTTAAAAAATTATAATACACATATATAATTATAAAAATAAATTGGAATATTTTGTTAGACCAAATGCGCACAAGCATGCAAAATGTCCTCTTTCACTTTCATGACAGATCCGGTCTTTAAACTAGGCCTACCTAATTGGCTGGCTTACTTCCTTACCTTCACAGGCCTTGCAGGTGTAGCTGCCTCAGTCCTGCTCTACATATACCAATGCGAACTCATCTACCCAAGAACATTCCCTGAAGGATCTCGTACAGATGTAAGCACAGACAAGATATCAATTGATCTAAATATCAAATAATTATTCACAATAAAAAAAAATGTACATACATAGGTTGCAAAACCATCTGACTTTGACATGAAATATACTGACGAGACCCTGATTACAAAAGACAACGTTAAACTCCACACCTACATCATAATTCTCGAGAATGAAGAAGAAGCAAAGGCTGCACCTACAATCTTGTATTTCCATGCCAATGCAGGCAACATGGTAACTTCATTTAAAGAAAAAACTATCCATTCATCATCTGAATACTTGGTCGATCGCAATCTCATCTTTATTATCTTTATTATTATTATTTTCAGGGCCATCGCCTACCTATTGCTAAAGTACTTTATCAAAAACATCGTTGTAATGTAGTTATGCTTTCTTACAGAGGGTAAGCTTTTTCTTCTTTTTATCTTTCTTTGTTTTGTTATCATTTCTGTTGGTATATATACTTGTACTTGTACTTGTACTTGTACTTGTACTTGTACTTGTACTTGTACTTGTACTTGTACTTGTGCTGGTAATGATAATGGTACTGGTAGCATATATTGGTATATATATATATATGTATGTATGTGTGTGTGTATGCGTACATGTACATGTACAAAGGAAGGGGGAGTTTGTTTGGTTTGTTTCATGGTCTTATTGTGTATGTATTTGTTGACTTTCTTTCTTTCTCTTTTTCAGTTATGGACATAGTGAAGGAAAACCTAATGAAAAAGGGTTACGTATTGATTCTCAGGTAACATTCAAGACATACAAAGAGTGATTACAAAGCCAAAATCAAAATAATAGCAACAACAAACAACAACAAAAAACCCGAAAACTCAAAAACTCAAAACAAAACAAAACAAAACAAAACAAAACTTACCTACTGGCATTGTATTGTATTGTATGGTATGGTATGGTATGGTATGATTGTTTTTGTGTTTGTGTCTGTAGACACTGTTGGATTATGTAAAGTCCCACCCTATTCTACGTCACACTCGCTTGGTTGCCTATGGACAATCGATTGGTGGTGCAGTTGCTATTGACCTTGTAGCCCGTAATGAAGATGCATTTTCGGGTTTGATGATCGAGAATACTTTTCTTAGTTTGGTATGTACAATATTTGAGTGTGAATTATATTATATATATATATTAATATATGAATACTTTAATAGCCCAAGTTGATCCCTTCCGTGATGCCGATGTTACGCTATGTTACCTTTCTTTGCCACCAACAGTGGCCATCGGAATCCAGTATCCGGCACATTGTAAAAACCCCGTTGTTGTTTCTGGCTGGTGAAAAGGATGAGCTGATTCCACCTAGCCATATGGTCGCTCTGCATGATTTGAGCGAGACTCGCGCCTCAAAGGACTTTTGCAAGTTTAGTCAAGGGATGCACAACGACACTTGCATGCAGCCTGGGTATTTCAGTGCTATTCGGGAATATCTTGACAAACGCATTCGAAGAGATGATATCGAGGAAACTCCTTTTATTGATTCTAAGCGTAGCAGCAGTAATCAGACAATTGAGACAGTAGACCTTGATTCTGATTCAGAACCTTACGAGCTGGTTAGCGGGTTAGCAGATGAACATGGCAAGACCCATTCATTTGAAGTAGAAGAACTCGAACTTGATATGGAAGATTAAAAAGAAAAATTTATATATATATGTATATGTATATATAACAATAGCAATAGCAATAGCAATAGCAATAGCAATAGCAATACCAACATCAACACCAACAACAACACCAACAACAACAACACCAAAATCACCACCATAACCACCAACCATTATCAATAATAGTAATAAAAAGGCACAAAAAGAAGTATATACATACATTTATACATACATTGTTCCTTATTTCTTTCTCAAGCTGTATTTCATTCTACTTCCAAATATACGTGTGTACAAGTATCTGTGTCAGTTATCTATGTACCTTTATATGTGTGTCTGTTGTACACACATAAGATGGGCTGTGGTGATTTAATTAGTTAGTGGAGGTAAATACTTTGATCTAGCATGTATGCATGCATGTATGTTTATGGCTTGTCTATACTGGCTTGAGCAGTTATTCAAGATAGACCGTTACAAGTAAAATATAATATATAATATAATATTATATAATATAATATAATAAAAGCTTGTAATTAGTGTGTGTTCCTGTGTGTGTGTGTCCATGTATAAGTGTGTTTGTGTGTATTTTATTTATTTTTACCCTGTTTATTTTTCACATATTATATAAAATATATATATATATATCAATCTATATCAATATCTATCTGTCTAGATATAAAATATATAATATATATATATATAATATATATATTACACACCTATTCATATTAATGACTTTACCACCACCTACAAATACAGACAGCACTTCAAAGATCAATACAGACAGGCGTCATAAACGTACTCAATCAATCCAAGTACATTCGAAACCAAAATCTCACATTCGCCATGGTTCATTACCCCACTTTCCGCTTCCCCATCAATCCACTCAGGTGTCCATCGAGATCTTAAACAAGGCCGACATCACTCAGCATGCTAGGCCAAAAGAAACATACGGGCTTGTAGGCGCCTGGTGTGTGTGCGTAGTGGGAGTTGTGTTGTACAACAAACAGCTGATGGGTAAAGACCAGTATAATTTCAACTTTCCATTGTTGGTCAGTGCAGTACAGGCAGCCATTACTACCCTTATAAGCTGGGCATGGATAAGTCTAGGCAGTGATCCAAACCTAAGCACATCCATTAATTCAAACCGTCGATCCAAAATGGTATGAAATCTTTGTTTTTGTTTTTTGTTTTTTGTTTTTTTTTTTGAATATAAGATAATTGATCCATACAATCCAATAATTTTATTTATTAAAATTAAGATTCCATGCGGAGTAGCTGCTGCACTGGAGATCGGATGTTCGAATGCTTCATTGGTCTTGGTCAGCCTGTCGTTTTATACATTGGTCAAGGCATCGACACCTGCATGGACATTGCTGTTTGGATATATCTTTGGATTCGATCGACCTCTTTTTTCAAGTCCGTCTGGCTGGAAGACAATGGTGGTGATTTTGGTGCTAGGTACAAGTGGAGTATTGGCTGTAGCTGGAGAGGCAAACTTTGATGTGGTTGGGTATCTGTTAGTCATGGTGTCTTGCATCGTCAAGGCGCTTCCTATAGACCACTTGTTGTCTTTGGAGGTCGGGCCATCGGAACACCCACTTGTGCAGATGTGTTGCCTTGGGCCAGTCATGACCGGGCTGTTATTTGTCTTGAGTGTTGTGTTTGAAAACCCCTATGTCCATTTTCAGCACTCCTACCACTTTGATAGCATAGTACATGTTCTGGAATCGTTTGGATTAATGACAATTGGTGGTGTACTTGGTAAGCAGCATATAAATATATCTTATTATTATTATTATTATTTTCACTATAGAATAGCAATTATAGTAATAATAGCAATAATCACATTATTGTAACCAAACTGATTGAGAGATTGGGTAATTAATTGGGTGAATGAATGATTATTGAATGAATAATTGATTGATTGATTGAATAACTGTACCCTTTGGGGGGGGGTTATATTTTTTTCCCTTTTCCCTTTCTTTTTTATATATTATATTATATTATATTAGTATTTGGGTCCGCATACTGCGAATTATCCCTGAATAGACGGCCCCAGACTATGATGCTTGGGGTCGTGAACGTGGCAAGACAATGGGTCCTCATTGTACTCTCGGTACTCCTGTACGGTGACACCATTACTTTGAGAACAATGGCTAGGTAAGAGAGAAAAAGGAAAGCGAAAGCGAAAGATTAAAAAGGAGCTTTTATATATTATTATTATTTTGGTGAGAATCCAATTAGCTAGCTAGCTAATCTTTATGTAAAGTATTCTATTGATGATGATAGGAATGTCAGCACACGGTGTCTATTTTCTTAAACCAAAACCAATAGACCCTAATTACCCCTCAATTCCAATGTATTCCCGAAAATTAGAAGACTGATTGATGATGATAATTTTGACTTTTATTTGTAACAATAAATCTTGCACTTGCTCACAGAGTGTGCAAGACTATTCATTTATTTATAATATTTTAGATACTTGTGTATTTCTAAGATGAATTGACGGAGCGTAATATAGATAGATAGAGAATATATATATATGTATATATAGGACCAGATGCTGCTACAAACCAGTTGCAAGAAAAAAAAAAAGAGAGAGCGAAAAGGATGAAAGAATAAATATAGGTATAATAAAAGGACCAGACACACTAATTAGTTAAGCAAGTTATCACGGATAATTGCCATGTTTGGAGTTCATGGTCTATGGACAAAAAAGGACAGAGAGGCTAATGAGGGGACACAGCTTCCTTTTCGTGCAACGTTGGGTTTAATTCGGCTTGTTCCGGCTGCTTCGGATGAATACGTTGTGACCATCTCATGGGCGCTTGGAAGGTTGGTTCAGGACAAGGAAAACTACCAGAGTCTGCCTTTTCTACCATCTTGGTTTCATTGTGCTTGGTGACGTGAATGAAGTGGGTGCCTTTACCCTTTGGTACACGCTGTGCCACACCGTGGCGATCAAGAACGACCTCATAAACGGTGGTCTGAAATAGGAAACAAGTTAATATCCAGAATAAAGTTTTTGGTTTGTTTGTAATTCTTATATATATATATATATATCAATTGAAGCTTTTAATATTTGATCCAATTAATATACATATAAAAGCTACTTACTCTTTCTTCTTGATGAGACATGCAGCAACCCATTTTTTCTTTAATTGAATTGAATTGAATTTGATTTACTGGTTGGTTGGTTGGTTTTTGGGGTGTAAATGAAGAGCTTGGAAGCAAATAAGGATGTGTATATGTATGTATATATGTATATATAGTCAAGCGAAACCAGTCGATTGAAGATGCTTGTAATGAGCAAAAGAAGAGAAAGCGAGGAAATGAAGATAAAGAAGAAAAAGAGAAAGCGAATTGGTAACAGAAATGAAGTCTTTTATAGTTAAATTCTGGCAAAATATTATTTATAAATAATTATTTATATACATATATATATATATATATATAATTAATGTAATAATAAAATGTTCTTTAAAGAGTTTAATAGCTTCGTGTAGCCTTTGGCATAATTTATCTTGTTTCTTGATCAGTCACTAGAATATTCACTCCACTGATCCATCGTCACCTTAAGAGAGAGAGAGAATATGTATATAATTATATAAAATAGAATAGAATAGAAAAATAGAAATCATTCATCTTGAAATTGCCTTTTTGGGACAAACCGTTGATTACCTCTTCTATTCCTGGCTCCGAATCGAATGGTGGTAAAGGTCCCCAAACCAAGATTTCTGCTTCTACCCCGGCAGCATACACGTCAAGCCCCTCTACATCGACGCACGTCGGCCGGCCATACATTCCACACAGTTTCTGGACTCGATTACCCCGATTGACATCAAATACAGCAATGTGGTCTTGGTTAGGAACATAAACCAGGGGTGGCCAGACGTCTGTATCCGACACGGCCAGTCCACAATTGTGTCGGACATGATTGCGAACACCCGAGCCAGCGTAATGAGTGCGAGAATGGCGATGGTCGTACGTGCTCCAGCGCTTGATCCTCTCGTCTAGTCCGAGCGACACAAGAGAAGAACCATCCAAAGTCAGCACAAGGCCATTGACGGCTTTCTGGTGCGCCCGATTGGTCTCGATCTTGGTAAACTCGGCATTCTCATTGTCTAAGGAACCGAGACAAGCAGAAGCTTTTCTGATGTCCCATACACGAATTGTTCCGTCTTCTCTAGTGAATCAAACAAAAATCAACAAAGGTATTAAGAGTAAAAAAAAAATTAAAATGAAAAATTGATCATGTAATTTTTTTTGTTTTATCTCGCGTTCTTTATGTTCTGAGTATCATTCTCTTTTTTTTATTTTTTTTCTCTGTTTCTATGGTGCACACTAACCCTCCTGTGTAAAGAACATGGTCTTGATAATTAGACCAGACACAGCAATAGACCGAGCCAGTGTGACCAATCAGAGTGTGAGCGGATGCCCCACTCTTTATATCACAAAGTCGAATGTGTGGATTATCACTTGCGGCTAAAGAAATATATACAAACACACCAATACATAGACCAAAAAAGATAAAAGAAAAAAGGGAAATGTGAATTGAAGATAGGTTTTTTTAAAGAGCAAATATACTAACCAAACGGGCTTACTTGCTACTAGGCAATGAGAAGCAATTGGTGACATGGCTTGGCAGAAAACTTTGGCGCCAAGATCAAATGTAGTAACGGGCTTGCGTATTTATGATTATGGAATAAACAGCAGTAATAAGTATATAAATAAATATATATATATATATATATATGTATATATGTATGTATGTGTATTTGTGTCATTCTTACTTCCATAAGGTTGGTATCCCAGATCCGGACCGTCTCATCAAAACTTGCGCTAACCAGTATCCCGGTATCAAACGGAAACCAGCCGACCGAGCTCACAGCATACGAATGACGATCTTGGGTTGCTACACTTGCAATTGGCTCAATCTGAGCAGGCCTTCCTTCTTGTTGAAGATCGTATACGTGCAATAGACCATCACCGCCACCGGAAACTAGACTTTTAGGAGTGTTAGGCTAAATCTAAATTACCAAAGGGATTTAAATCACTTGCTAGCGTCGTTCAATATGCTCAGTTTTGATAGAGTTGATAGGTCCTGAATAGGATTCATAAGAATATATATATTTAGACATATTGTTTTATAATAGATATTGAATATATATAAAAATAAAAATAAAAATAAAAATAAATAAGCTTACCGTGGTGTACCCTTTTGAACTCTTTGGTCTGACTAAGTTCAACCTTATGTGCTTTTTGAGTGGTTTCTGCTCTCTTAAGAATAAGAGGATCAACCGCTCCAGTTCCACGCTTCCTCAGTAAGCTATACATTTATTTATTTTTTGGACCTTTTGCCTTTTGTGTGTGTGTGTGTGTGTGTGTGTGTGTGCGTGTGCGTGTATGCGGTTAACACTCTTATTATTTTGATAGCAATAGCAATAGCCAAAAACCAGACACCAAAATAATAATGCAAAGAGGGAAAAAAGAGGCAAAAAGGTTTCAAAATGTTCAAAAATGTTTTCATTACAACTTTCTCCCTTTCTCCCTTTCTCTCTCCTCTTTCTTGATTTCCATTTCCATTTCCATTCCTTTCTCTTTCTCTTTCTCTTTCTCTTTCTCTTTTTGTATTGCTTTTGTGTGTGTGTGTGTGTGACTGTAGTATGGTGGTGAATTATTATTTTATTTTATTGATATTTATGAAATCATGGCAAGTCTTTGGGTCCTTTGGATAACAAAGGGTGTGTCTTGTTAGACTATCTGTTTAGTACTTCAATTGTCCTCTCTTTTTTTTTTTAAGAAAAAGAAAATAGATCTTGTAAGATTTTCTAGTGATAAACATGCCTTGTAGACTGTTCAAAATAATATACCTGAAAAAAAATCAGGTTCAAAGGGCCTGATTCAAGCTTTAAACACCAGTGCTATACAAACATAGCCCTTTGTCTCATTCGAATATTCCTTTTTTGGAACTCCACGTCAGAACTCCCTTTTTCTATTTCTTTTCTATATTCTTAACACATAGTGTCTGCCTTGTGTGCCTGAAATATATACATTTATATATAGTGTATATTTACAAGTGTATGTTATACCTGAGCCGAGAAACAAAGCAAAAATTACATCCAAAGCATATCATTAATATATATATGTATATATATAAAATATATATAAAAATATAAAGAATCATCCATACTTTATCGTTTATTCCCATTTATATATATAATTTTATTTTGGTTTTTTTTTTTTAAAAAAAAAAAGGGAATCTCAGAAATATCATCATCACTAGTAATGCAAACCTCATCTACTCACGTTATACATGACTATGTGGAAGATGCAGCAATTATGCGCTTTTATGGTCTGGACACTCTAGAACCAGATGTGTGGATGGATATATCCGGTGATGATCCCTCTGCAGAATCGACATTTCAACAGTTTGCTAGACCTGGAAATGTTGCTGAGGCACATGTTGCTCCTTCTGAGGCAGAGGTTGACAGCCAGGCTTTGAATGATGCTGATCCACTTGGAATCTATGGCTCTGTACTTGAGAGGCAAGTTGTTGTTAATGTTTTTTTTTTCGGATGAGCATCTCATTGTATGCATATATACATGAATTTATTTACTATTAGTATTAGAACTCTAGACTTTGTTCACAAAAATAAAAATAAAAATATATCAAAAATATTATAATAATCGTTATTTTCGTTGTCATGGTTATTATCATTTATCTTTTCTAGTGAGCCACCTCGTAACCTTGGTCTCTCGCAAATCAAAGAGAGTAAGTGATTTTCTACATATGTATAATATAATATATAATATATTTCATTTGTCCAATTGACAAGAATGATTTATTTATTTATTTATTTATTTATTTATTTCTGTTTGTCTGTCTGTGTGGTTGATAGAATCTGTCATTATGGTCGGCAACAAGTCATTCCAACCGCGGCAATTCTTATTGCAAGTCCACAAAAACACTTCATACAATGATTTGGTGCGAGGTGAAGAACACCTGCGTCAGGGTGTTGATCAACGTGCCGAAGCCCTCAAATCCTTGGTCCATACAAACTTTGATCGATTTGTGAGCGCAAAGAACACGATTGATCATGTGTATGAGGAAATGAAATCCAAGCAATTAAATGAGGATCAAGATTATGGTACCGGAGCTCTAAGAGCAGCACTTGAAGGTATGTATAACACCTTAAACACACACACATATATATATATATATATTAATTTTATGATTAAATTCTCTCTCTTATATATATAAATATATATATACACATAAGATGCCAATACGAGAGCTGAACAAATCTATGGCCCTATTGTGGAGAGAAGACAACGTGTGGACAAGGTCCGAAGCACCTTGACAATTCTTCAGCGTTACAAGTTTTTCTTTAATCTTCCTAGTAGTTTACTGGAATCTATCAAACAGGCAAGCCAAGCTTTTATTTTATTTTACTTTTTTTTTAAAAAAATATATATTTGTATTTTATGCTTATTTCTTATTTTGTGTATAGAGCAAATATGATACGGCTATCCGTGATTACAAGCGTGGAAAATACCTTTATCAAAGTCTGAATGGAAATGAAAATATTGGAGATGAAGTTGTCAGTGCCATGTCAAATACCGAAACGTTTGGCATGACCGATTTGCATCGTAAAGTGTTTGAAAAGGTCTGGGCAGAAGTCAACAAGATTGTGGTTGAATTACAAAGTGTTTTACTAAAGATGTTGGCTGATCCTTGGAGAAGTATGGACGAACAAGAAAAGACTATAAAGTAAGTTTGTTTGTTTTTTCTTGGTTGTTATGACAAGAATCAAATATAATATAGATATATATATATATAGAGAGAGAAAAGAGGTTTGCTATGTATTAACTTAATTTAATTTTAATTTTTCGTTCTTTGCATAGCTTCTTGTTTGATCTGGACACCACAAAGGACCCGGCATGGTTCTATCTCGACAGTCAATACTTGTGGATCGTGGGCCTTATGAAGGAAACTTACGAAGCTGGGTTAGAAAAGATTAAGCTCGCAATGCACTCTCTGGAGTCCGAGGAATCCTCCATTGTGCGCAGTCTGTCACTAAAAAAAGCCATTGCTCAGCTTTCTTCGGCTGCATCGAATAACACCAAGAATGACGGCAGCAATATCAACAGCAACAGCAGTGGTATGGGTGGCAGAGGAGGCAGCGGAGGCATCAGCAGCATCGGCATCAGCGCCAGCAGCGGCGGGGGTGGCGGCGGAGGCGGTGGCGGCAGTGGTCTTGGGAACAGCGGCATCAATAATAATGCAGGTGTGAATGGCATTGTAGAAGCTGATATCCGTACCTGGCGTGCAATTCTTGAGATGGTGCAGTCGCTTTCGGCGCTTTTACATCGCTGTCTTCCTGATTTCTGGCGGCTGTCCAAGGCATTCATCGAAGGAAAATTTGTGAAAAAGACTGGAAACAGTAACACCAGTAACAGCAGCAATGTCGGCACTGCTGGTAATACGGATATGCTGTCCGATTTAGCCGAAGGTGGTGGAGGTGGAGGTCGTCGCCGTCGCCAGGGAGTTGACTTGGGAAAGGTTGACCAGTGTAGAAAGATGGCCCGCAATATTGTTGACCTCTATTCCTCCTTGTTGTCTACCCATTTTGGACTGGATGAGCGTGTATTGCCTGTACGGCGGATGGCCGACGACAGCGAGCAAACCGTCCTACCGTCGTTTTTACCCCCAAATGCCAATTCTATCCATGTGGCTGAATATTTTACGCGCATTGTGGCTGATTTGGCAAACTGCGTCAACGATATGCATGGGATTCACTTGGCAGGAGATGCGTTTTCGGGTCTAACGGAATTGATGGAAAAGGCAAGGTGGAAGTTTGTGGATGTGCTGTGCAAGTGCTGGGAAAGAGGTAGATTTTATATTCTATATTTTCAGTATTGTTATCATTGCGTTAAAAGAAGAAGAATACTGCTATTAACATACATAATTCACACACACCCACCCACACACACAATTTTTTTTCTTAAAAAAAAATTAGACGCAAAAACATTTTATATGCTAGAGGACTGGGTGCTTGATCCAGAAAGCCCTCAGTGCACGGGTCTTTTGAAACGGTATTACGAGTACCACAAGTTTTGTGCACGGTCAGCATACAAGATGGCTAGTTTAATGGCTGTTACAGATGACGCAATCCAACAGGTACAAAGACGCATAATACACTCGAGTGATTTTTACTGATTTTTTTTTTAATTTTATATCATTTAGGGAAGACATGATATTGGAAGTGACTATGTAGAAAAGATCCGGTCTTCGTTTTTGGAATCGACTTATGCATTTTTGGATGGGCTTGTCCAACTAGCCTTTTCAGATTATGTTCCATTAAATGAACGTGATGAATTGATGCTTGCCAAGAAACGAGATAAGATCGATGTACATTCCATGGTAAGTTGAGAAAGAAAAGAAGAAAACATAGAGATATATAGATATTTACTTGGGTTTATGTAATGATATATACAGGATATCCGTATTTTGTTGACAGTTAGTAATCTATCATTTATGAGATCAACTGTGATGCGTAAATTGGTCTTATTGTTTGAGATGGCCTACAAATGTAGTATGGAGGAAGATCTCAAGGTACGTATATAATATATATATGTGTGTGTGTTTGCTAGTGAGAGATTGATTTTTTGTAAGAAATAAGAGACTAACCAAATGTCATCATTTGATGGTAATTTGTATAGACTTTGATTGATGTGGTTGATCAACTGGACAGAATCTTGTTTAATGATTACGTTAAACGAAAGTCTCTCTTGATCAAAGACATCATTAGACAAGGTATTCTGTTGAGTGGTATCGATTGGTATAGCATCTCCAAGCCAACCGGTAAGTCAGTTTTATATTTCAATTGTCGTCTGTGTGTACACTTTTTATGTATGTATCTATTTAATGATTAATCTTTTTTTTGGCAACTAAATTAACTTGCCAAAAATGCAACAACAAAAAAAAAGAGGTTCACTCGTTTGTATATGAGGCGTTGATGACACTTGTAATGGTGCATGCCCAGGTTAGCAGCGTTACTCGCCAACTTATTCACCGAGCCCTGTCACTCCTACTGGAGAACATGGCCAATGATTGTCTGGAGAGTTTCCGCCAGGTAGAGAGGTTTGGAATGGGAGGTATGCTCCAGGCTACTCTGGAGATTGAATTTATGCACCAGACCTTGTCTCAATACCTCACCCCAACTGCGTCAGAAACCCTTCATTTGATCTACCAGACTCTAGAATACGCTTACAACCCTCAGCAACAACACTCTGGTAATCTGCAATCAGAGCTCAATCACGTTAAAGAACTATTGGTATTTAGTCGAAAGAGTACTGTTGTACAGTTCCTTTGCTTTAAACAAAACAAAGACCGTAGATGATACAAAAATTAATTACCACTACACACACACATATATATTCAAAATAAAATAAAATAAAAAACATTAGTAAAAATAATATTACAGCCAGGCTTGTGGAATAGGCGGTCTGCAAAATACAATGTCGGTAATTGTATACTTTTGTCGGCGATATTATCATGAAAGGCGGACAATAAAATATGTATTGATGAACAAAAATCAATAATGCTTTCGTTTAATATTACACAATCCTTTCTTCAAGTTGACATAATTATTCAATCTTCTTCTTCTACTTCTTTTTAACGAGACTGTTTCTGGGCTTCTACGTATATCAATTACATCTTTTACTATTTTGAACATCAGAATCAATTTGCTGAAAAATCCGCATGATAGAATAGAATTTGACCAAGTTGGCACGTAATTCAACTTTTATTATTATTGCAATAAAATCAAAGTTCAGAAAATGTAATACCTTTTTTTTAAAAAAAAAATAAATAAATCCACATTTAATATGTGTATATAGCATTTATTTCCTTGCATTGCATTGCATTGATCTTGACATTTGACCAATTGAACCATTTTAAAAAAAGTTGGTTCTAGTGTATCTTTCCACTGATGCAGGTCATTATGATTCTAATAGGACAACACGTATATACTTATATTTAAGCAAAAAAATAAATAACGTTTAATAATGATCCTATTCCAACAAGCATGGTTTCCTGCTCTATTTCATTAAGGTTTGCTCATTTGGCTATGTACAGAAGAGCAAGAACATCAAGCAAGCATTTGAAGGCAGTTGATTACCATAACCATAACCATAATTATAACCATGCCTCCCTCCTCTTCTCCTATAGATTAGTACTCCTATCTACTTCAGGGAGGCCTTTTTAGTTCCTCGTGTGATATAGATGAAGTTCCATCTATAACCCACCTGTACAAGATGTAAGTACATATGTGATTTCTTTTTCGACTTTTATTCAAGGTGCTTTTTTTTTTAAAAAAAAAATTAATTTTAATTTTAGTTTATACAGTGAATCTATCAAACAATGTCGCAGCCAATTAAAAAATGTGCAAACCT
Source organism: Phycomyces blakesleeanus NRRL 1555(-) (assembly GCF_001638985.1). Lineage (NCBI taxonomy): Eukaryota > Fungi > Mucoromycota > Mucoromycetes > Mucorales > Phycomycetaceae > Phycomyces > Phycomyces blakesleeanus. Next base: position 1,425,296 of record NW_017265140.1, read on the forward strand.
TACGGACATGCTAACAGTTGGTGCGGACAGATTAAAAGTTCCCAGAATTTAAACGATTCTGATTGACTAGACTTCTTCCATTGCCATTAGGATTGAGAAGAAAAAAGTATTTTTGTTTTTTGTTTTTGGGGAAATGGTGTTCTATAGGGTTCAAGGCCTAGAAAACCTGGCAATAAAAAGATTTTCACTTAATTACAGGCACGGCATTATAAGCATAATTTTATTTAATATGTACTGGAACTAATCTTTTGAACTTTTTTCTTTTTTTTTTTTTCTTGAATTTTTAGTTTGTCCACACCAAGTTTTAAAAGCACCAACACACTTTGTACCAGGAGAAGAATGGAGCATAATAGGCCTGTGGCTACAAGCTTAGTCGTCCGCAATCTACAAGACAAGAGCTCACTCTTTTCTCAACAGCATTCTGGTGCCCATCTTTATATAAAAATATTGTTGTGTCAAATTATAAAGTTTTGCTTTCGTTGGCGGCCAATTTGACAGGCTCGTGCTAGTAATGGCTACAATTAAATATATATATGTTCCACCAATATGTGTCAAATCCATGTATTTTGTGTATCTTTTATTTTTATTATCTTTAGGAGTGCAAGGGTCTTATATAAATATACTCTTTTCCTTACAGAGGCCTGTAGTTCATTTTTATTAATACAATGAAATTATTTATATATAAAAAATACATAAATATATATATTATAGATATGTATTTTTTTGTATGCATTTTGGTTGTGGTATTTTTTTTTTTAAAAAAAAAAACATATAGCGATGTCCGACATTTAAAATTTTAGTTTCCCGATTAAATATATTTTAGGATCCGCCAAAATCCACACAAGGCTGATTGTTGTATAACATAAATCAAAGAAAAAAAAAACATATATATATATAAAAACGTTCTTATATTCTTCTAGGTCCGTTTGTTCGGTCAAAAATAGGAATGAATATTGATGACGTTTCACTTTTGTGTGATTGTCCGCCTAAACACAACATCAGGTGAGATCTGGATATGTTCATGCCGCCATTTTATAATGAACCGATTTATAATATATGTTTTGGGATATATTTATATTTATATTTATATTTATATTTGTTTTATTTTATTTTATTTGAATAGATAAATAAATAAATAAATAGTAGTAGTAGTAGTAGTAGTAGTAGTAGTAGTATGTGTGGCGCACAGTAACAGTAACAGTAATAATAAAGAATGACTATTATATTTTGTCTTTGGTTGGTTGTTGAAATTAAGATTTTATTTTTATTTTTATTTAAAAGAAATATATAAATACAATATTTTCTCTGTGCCGCACAGACATCAAACAAGTGTTACATGAGAATAATAATAATAATAATAATAATAATAAGAGTAATAGTAATAGCAGCAGCAAAAATAAGAGAATTAACAAAAGTAATAAAAAGACTAATAGTGTGTGCACATGTGTATTAAGCGTGTCTGTGTGGTGTGTATCAAAATTTGTCTGACTTGTCTGTGCTTGTGTTTGTGCTTGTGCCTGTGCCTGTGCTTGTGCTGGTGCTGGTGCTTGTGCTGGTGTTTTTGGATTTAGATTTGAATGTGTGTATATATACATAATTCTTATTTTTATTTTGTAGATAAAATGTTTATGTTTGATGAGAGCTTAAAAGCATAATAATTATGAGGTGTATGTATAAAAAGTAAGAAGGAAAGAGAGAATGAATGTGCAATAGTAAAAAAGAAAATAAAATAAAATGAAAGGAGAAAATAAAAATAAAAATAAGAATAAGGTAGCTATTTTCAGCGTATGTACAAGAGATGAAGAGAATGAGCGAGGATGTTGGAAGTCGGAAAGGTTGGAACAAGCGAGTTGGATAAGAAGGGAAGCGAGAGAGATAGAGGGCGGATTCATCGATTCATTGTTCGATTCATTGATTCATTGGTTCATTGATCGATCAGTTGGTTGACTGGTTGATTGGTTGATTGGTTTTGGGAGTCGAGAAGAAAAAAAAAAGGTAAACAGAATAGACAAAGTAGTGAGACCTGTCTGTTTTCTGTTTTTCTTTTTTTTTTAAATGGGTGAGCTTTAGTTGTGTGGAATGGTCTTGCGCAAGGTGGCTACTGGACGAGTATGGACAGTGTGGTTGTGAGGGTGGTGTTGATCGCAGACGTCGATAGACTTGATCCAAGGGTCTTGGAGGATTTCATCTGCTGTGATGCGGGTGTCTGGATTTGGGTCCAGGATACGGTAGAGAAGTGTCCGGGCGCCTGGAATCAAGCGTTGGAAGAGTTGGAATTGTTGAGTGGCATAGGTACGGGAAAAGACTGCATAGGCCGAGTCTGATTTCTTTGCCTTGTGCCAGGCCATACCTCCAAGGTAGATGCAATACAAAACAATGCCTGCCGACCAGACATCTGCAGCAGCACCCCAGTATTCTTTTTCAGTAAATGCCTCTGGAGCAATGTAAGGCTCAGATCCAATCACACCTCGAGACTTGTGGCCGTCTTTCTCCCACGCGAATCGGTAAACATCCGACACTCCAAAGTCAGTGATCTTTATCTTGCCGTCCATGGTCAGCAAAAGGTTTTCTGGTTTGATGTCGCGATGGGCAACGCCGTTCTGGTGGAGGTAAGCAAGCCCTTGTACAAGCTGTTTGAAACAGCAGCCTTTCTCGGCCTCAGTCATGCGATCAGCCATGATACTTGTGAATAAATCGCCGCCAGGACACTTTTAATAGCAAAGAAAAAAAATTAGAAAAAAAAATTACATATGAAATAATTCTTACATATTCCATTACGGTGCAGTATCTCTTGCGGTCGTCCAAGACTAGATCAATAGTGCGGACGATATTTGGATGGGAAAATGTGGAGCTGATGCAGAATTCACCTGTCAATTTCTTCATGTACTCTTTTTCGCTCTCTGCCTTTTTGCGGTTTCTGAACTGCTTGATCGCATAGAGCTTCTCGCTGTGACCGTCTGAATCTAATTTGCGGACTACCATGACTATCGCAGTCGTTCCTTCTCCAAGACGACGGTAGCATTCTCCATAGTCTTTGAGACTTGCGGTGATAGGACGACTTGATTTGATGGATGCAGGGGGGGACGGAGGATTTGATTTTGGTCGACGAGAGAACCAGCTCTTGAGACTGCGTGACGATTGTTGGACATTATTGGTTGTAGTGCTGTTATTTGCGTTGGTGTATTTTTCGAGGGTAGGACATGGACTAAGACGGGTATCCACACTCGAGGCAGTTGAATTTGATGAATTTGAAGGAGAGCCACGGGTTAGATAGGGATACTGGACTGGTGGCATTGCAGCCTCTTTGGCGATTTGAGGAATTATAAGAGATGTGGTTTGTTGGTCTGGAAGCCAAGTGTCAGATGAAGATCGATAAGAAGTCATGGTTATAAATCCAAAAGCATCAATAAAAATAAAAATAATAAAATAAAATGTATATATATGGTGAATTTAATTCAAATTGGATTTGTATAATAAATTTTGTTGTTGATTTCGATTACTGATTGGATGTTAAACAAGAATTATATATATAATTATAATTATATAATATTTGATAACTACTGGTGAGTAGTAGTATCAGTAAAAGAGAAAATCAATATGAAAGAAGGGAGAATAGATTAGAGTAAGAAAGAAGAAAGAAGAGGGAGGCTTTTTATTTTATTTTATATTTTTTGGAGGTATTTGTATTTGTATCTTTAAATATATACTTTATATAAATAAATAAATAAAAATGTGTGTAGTGTTGCTTATTTAAACTTGAAAGATTTATTTTAATTTCTATTTTTTTTCTGTAATAATTAAATAATTTAAATATATAAATATATAAATAAAAATAAAAATGATGGCTGGTTTGCAAATCAAATGTATATATTATTTTTGATATTGTAATTAAACTACTCACTCGCCCATTTTCAGCCATTCACTCTCACATTCACACTCACACTTATTTTTAATATACAAACATATAAATTATCCCAAGAAAATCAAAAAAGCGAAACCAATTTCCGAAAATCCCTCAAGCAAGAGTGGCTTGGTCTCATCTATCTTTAATATCATTTATATGTTTTGGCCCCCAACCTCCCAATGGCACAAACAACGCTGATTCAAACAGAGAAACAAAGAAACGCCTCATTTAGTGTCACATATGTATAGAAGAGAGTATATTCGCTCATTGTTTATTTTAAAGAACAAAAAAGAAAAAAGTGCCTCATTACATAAACCACAAAAATCACTCACTCATTCATTCACTTACCTTATACTTTCCGACCAGTACAATACTGCACTTGTACATTAACGCACGTCTAAAAGAAGCTCAAGAAACAAGAACTATGATAAATGATCACTAAAATTGCCATTTATATACAAATTTACGTATATTCTCTCAACTAAAATAGTTCTTTATCTTGATTTTTTTTATATATACAAATTTATATAAAATATCTCAATTTGATAATTAGTTATCTATTAATAAATAAATAAATGTTTTTATATTATGTGCATATATGTATTGTGTATAGCTTCCATAGCATGTATGCCATAATAATTTTTTTTTATGTTTCATTTGCTATCATTATCATCATCATTCATTATCCTTGTCGTCGTCACCACCACCACTAGCACTATCACCGCCATTATCGCTATCATCACTATCATCACCAAATAATAACAACAACAATATCTTTAACAACAGTAACATTTATATTAACAACACCAACAACACCAACAACAAGAACAACAAATGATTAAAATAATAATAATATATATGTCTTTTTTTTCGTTTAAGCCTCCTCAAGGACGTTGCGCTCGGAAACGTAGATACCATCCAAGAACTTACGGATATCCTTGTTCTTGACCAAGCAAGACTGCTGGATATCAGCAGCGGACTGGGAAACAGCCTCAAGATCGTTACCGGTAAGAGTCAACTCATCCTTCTGGTTCTTGGAAGCCTCGATGTGGACACCCTCACGCATCTGGACACGGAAAACAACCTTCTGGCCAAGGAAGTTACGGATTTCGACATCCTTACCGCCATTGTTGATAATGCAGTTGATGGGGAAATGTGCGTATACATAGCGCATCTTGTATTCGAAACCCTTGGTGACACCGGTGATCATGTTGTTGATCAAAGAGCGGACGGTGCGAATGCAGGCAACGTGCTTACGGAGACCGTGGTGGACAACAAACTTGAGCTTGTCCTTACCCTCGAACTTGATCTCGATGTTCAAGTGACGGAGGTTCTTGTTCAACACACCACGGGGACCCTTGACGGTGACATCGCGAGCCTTGACAGTGACCTCGACACCAGCGGGGATCATGAGTTCGTCATCCTTGTAGATATCCTATTAAAGGCATTAATATTGACATTCTCTTCTTCAAAAAAAAATAATACTAATTCTCGTACCTTCATGGTAAATAGACTCCCTATAGTTATTATTATACATTCACATGTATAAAATATAAAAATAATATAAAATTAATTAATTAATAAGAATAATACAAAATAATGAATTTATTCGCACATAATATTGTTGTGCGTATAGTGTGTTGTAATATGTTGTAGTCTGTGAAAATTCATATATTTCACAAGTTTCGGTTATTGTTGGTGCATCTTGTATTGTCGAAAGAAAAAAAAATATGTTGAATGCATCTATGGTATCTATGTAATGCATCCATCCATCTATCCATCCATCCACAAAATCGTCCATTCGTAATAATCTGATCCGTATTCCAATCTTACCGAAAGCACAAGTGTTTGAGGGGAAAGAGAAAGGCTGACACAACGGCTAGTCTAGTGCCTGACCATCTTCTTCCACTCCCCCGAACCCCACACTCAACCGATCTCCCTCACCTACCAAATAGCACACACACACACACAAATTGACCTTTGTGTACACACACACACACACCATTTGCTGCGGTGTTACAGTATATATGTTAGGCGTTTTAAACAACATATCGGAAGTTAATATGTAGTTTTTCAGATTTAATCGCAGTAAACACAGCCAAAATAGCCAAAATAGCAAATGTACATTTACAAAAATAAAACGAATAGGCAGAATATTTTGGTACACAATAAGGTGTAAAATAATGCATGGCATTTTTGACATTCACGAGTATATATATATATATATATATATATATTTATATATATATTAATACAATTAATATTAACATTAATATTAATAATAAAGATTTGAATATGAATATGAATATGAATAATCTTATAGGTTTCTTTTGTTCTTTTTTCATTGAAAGTTTAAATAGAAACCCACGTGTGGTACTATATAAGTGTAAATATATGTAAATATATGTAAAATGTAAATATAATGTACATTAGACTTTATGAATTAAACATGAGCAGTGTCCTTTATAAATACAACTGACTGATAATAATGAGCTGATATCTTATTCCACGTTTTTGTCCGTATATTTTTTTATATATTTTGCTGGTGTGATTTTCTATATTTACCCTTTTTTTTTGCTTTTGCTTTTCTTTCCCCTCACAAACGTGCGTTGACATGAGTAATCTCTTTGGATTTGATAGAATTCCATTTTCTGTATGCCTTGTCTATTAAAAATAAGAATGATATTAAAGCATAGAAAATAGAAAATACTACGAGTTGATAATTAATTATCAAAATTATCAAAATTTGTACCTAATCCATTGTAATTTTTTTTTGTATTCATAAAATCAAATCGAATTATTATATTTTCCCCATTTTTCTAAGTAAAAATAATAATAATCATAGGTGTTTCTCCCTCTCTATGCCCTCTAAACTTACCTCGATACCTTTTTTTTTATCTCAAACACTCATAAAACTTTACGATATATATATTTGGGATTCATTATTCACATAGATTCTATGCAGTATTTTGTCTGATATTAATAGTTGTAATATTCATTGTTCCTGTATACTATTCCTCAATCATCACACCATTGTCCCAACTTTTTGGCATGTGCTGTATGAGATGCCTTTCTTTCTCTTTCTCTTTTCATTGATAAATTTCGTGTCATTGTGCGGCGCTTTTTCCGATTTCCATCATTCCACTGTTCATTATTGGACACCCCTGTTTTTGTTTTGGAATAACGTGATATTTGGATGCTGTAAGAAAAAATAATAATAATCTCGGACCTTCATACCCATCAGTGCACTTTCTCTTTCTAAACAAAAAAACTTTTGACAAGCACAGTCTTTTTCTTTTTTTTTTGTATGTGATCATTCTCACATGCCACCTCTTTATTTCTTTTTCTCTTTCTTCTCATTTTGGATAGATTTTTCTCTTGGTTCTTTTGTACCTCAATCCAAGGACCCTGATTTTGAGTCACAATTCTTTCTCCATCTTCTTCTTAACCCTCTAAAATATTGTGCGGAAAGGCTGTGGACCAGATATTTACCTTTTGATCCTAAATACGTTCTTATATGATGGCTTTATTTCTTCTCTGTCTGTAGGGGCTTAATTTTACTACAAATACAACTTATCCAGGCACCATCCCCTTTTCTCTCTCACTTCTAATTTTTATTTTATCTGGAGACATAGTACCTGTAATTAATGTACCATTAATTGAAACCAATAAACGACAGTCAAGAATTTCTTTATATATATAACCTTTAAATGAAACGAATACTCTTTTATATATATATGTATACGTATATATAGCTTATACTTGTTTGCATAAGAAAAAGTATATATATCATCTAAAAATCAAGAAAAAACACCTAAACGCACCCAACATCTAATTATATTGGCAGTTTTGCCACCAGAGTAAACATTTACCCCTTTGTTTTATTATCATTCTTTCAAAGATTTCTAGTCATATTCTTTGATCCACAATCATACATGCTACTAAAATTTTATCTACAAAAGTCTTGTAATTTCTAGTCTACAACTCTCTACATTATGTCTTGAATATTCTCCTGGACTTTTCATTCTCTCTCTCTTTGTGTGTGTGTGTATGACTCCGTAAATGTCAAAGCCAAGAAATAAAAATAAAAATACCCTCACAGTATTACATCTTTATCGCCAGCAAACTGACACAAAACTAGTTCCATGGTCCCACCAATACTCTTAATGATTCACTTTTACAAAACTGTATTTGTCTTTTCTACGAATTTACCCATATCCCTTCTTCTTGTTGTTGTTGTTGGTTGACTGATATAAAAGATAAAATTATATGTATATGGATTTTTCTTGCTATCCTATATGGTGCTTCTTTCTGTCCTCCTGTTTTGATATATATATATTTACATGTAATGTTTGGCTTCATGATCTACACCAGAATACCTCTTTTTGTTATATTCCTTTTTTATTTTATTTTATTTCTACCATACAACAATCTACAAATGGTACCAGTTTGTGTATGTGGCAGTTATGACATGTGGGAACGTGCAATATGTGCCATTAAAAGAAAAAGAGCATCAACAAGGTACTCCTTATTTCTATACCCATCTCCAAGAAATATCCGGTCTAGATTGGTATGTGGCTGGAATACTTTGGTAATGATTTGACCTAGCTTGTAAGCCCCAACGCGATGCTTTCCGATCCTTTGTTTTCCCGCCTAGCTTGGATCCTGCCGTACCCGTTTCTTCTGTTATCAAACCTACTTTACTTTACAATCTAAGTCTATTATCTATAGATATATATATAAAATACAAATTGTATGTGGTTTCGACTCTACTTCATTTTGACTTCAACCTTATATATATATATATATATACTATATCATATACTATATCATATACTATTCAGCAATAGACATTTCTGCATATAGATATAATGCAATATAAAATAAAATGCAAGAAGGGGCATTATAGTTATCTATCAGAAAAAGGTCGACTTGACTTTGATTTTTATTTGAAAGCAAAATAGATATTCATATATGGTTATATTTCTATTGTGATTCCTAAGAAAAATAAAAATATAGGATAAAGAATAAAATAGGATGAGAATTATAAACAAGTATCTCTCTATCACTATTACTTTTGATATTATAATTACTACTGCTATTATTAATAATATCAGTCCTCTAGAGAAAAATAATAATAACAGGAAACTACTTGAACTTGTACTTGGCTAAGGTATATAAAGTCAATAATCAAATACACCCAAAATCATAGCCTCAAATACAGTTCCTTTTTTTGTGCTTTGTGCTTTGTGCTTTTTTTCTGTCATTTTTTTTTTAAAAAAAAGGAGATGATCTATATCCATGGCATCTCATTGGCCAATTTCATCGCACACAACAATGATTTAATGTATTATGGAATCAGCAATTAGTGATTTTTGAGTATGTGAAATAATAATAATAATAAAAGCTTATTACTATAATAATTATTGTAATTGCAGCAGTGCCCATTTTAATAGCAGTACCTGGCAGTAGTACTTAGTAGCAGTAATTCTTCTTATTCTTATTCTTATTGTATTTATTATGAGTTCAAATGATCAAAAGAAACAAGAAATATAAACTCTATCCGGAATTCTCTAATCGTAAAATTTAATAGCCTTTATAGTTCTTTCGGCTTGGTGCGATTAAGACGTTTTGAAGATCTAGTCGTACCAAACACCTTTATTAAGTCTTTGCCTTTGCAAACGTATATAATAACATACAATTACAATATCATATCATATCATATCATATTATAAAATAAAATAAAGGAAAATAATATATACATTGTCTATTGGCCGATTAATATAATTGTTATTAATTTATTTTATGTATATATATATTTTGCCAGGGTCGCCTATTCAAAAAAAACAAAAGGTTCAATATAGATATAATATATTTTCCTATGTTCGATTCACAGTAATCTTGGTACGGTTCCTGAGGTCCTGTGGATCAGAATTATGACCAGTATGTACACAATAAATACTATGTGGGGATTGGAGAAGTATATTGAGATTAAAGTAATAAATAAATTTAAAAAAAAAAAAAAAAAACATGCACCACAAACTAGGATATAGGCGGCCATTATGGGAGATACGGAATGAGTCACACCAATCAGACGCAGGCCCAACATGTCCAACACCCGCTGCATTGATCAAGATAAGATGAACGGCTACTCTCATTGGCCGAAACTAGCTATGAATACACCTTGCTCATGGAGTAGGCTATCCAACCAGCCAAACGTCACAAAAAATGCAACGGGCCTATATAAAACCAACCCAACGCAGCCCTTCCCAATTTTTTTTTTACAAGTAATCCACAACATCTCTTGAAAACAATATGGCTTCTCGTGTCTTCAGCACCGCAATCCGCACCGCCGCTCGCGCCATCGCTCGCCCCGCAATCCGCCCTGCTTCTATCTTGGCTGCCAACGTCAAGACCACTGCCTTCAAGTCCGTTGTGGTATGTACACACACACACATATATATATGCAACAGACGCGTTCTTTCACATAGCAATTCACCAAACCCTAAACCTTAAACCCAAGCCCAATTAACTAAATGACATCCTTTTCCTTCTTTCAAACAGGCTTCCCAGGCTCGTGGCTTCAAGACCCTTAACTTCGGTGGCTCTGAGGAGACCGTCTATGAGCGTTCCGATGTTCCCAAGGAGAAGTTGCTCGACACCTTCAAGAACGACACCATTGCCGTCCTCGGTTACGGTCCTCAGGGTCGTGGCCAGGCTCTTAACTTGCGCGACAACGGTGTCAATGTTATCATTGGCCAGCGTGAGGGTAAGACCTACGATCAGGCTATTGAGGAAGGATGGGTTCCCGGAAAGAACCTGTTCCCCGTTCTGGATGCCGTTGAGAAGGGTACCGTCGTTATGAACTTGTTGTCCGATGCTTTCCAGAAGGAGTTCTGGCCCAAGATGTTGCCTCTCTTGACTCCCGGAAAGACCCTCTACTTCTCTCACGGTTTCTCCGTTGTCTACAAGGACCAGACCGAGATTGTCCCTCCCAAGGACATTGATGTCATCCTTGTTGCCCCCAAGGGTTCCGGCTTCACCGTCCGTCGTCTCTTCCAGGAGGGTCGTGGTATCAACTCTTCCTTCGCTGTCCACCAGGATGCCTCCGGTCACGCCAAGGAGCGCACCATTGCTCTCGGTATCGGAATTGGCTCTGGTTACATGTACGAGACCACCTTTGAGAAGGAAGTCTACTCTGACTTGTTCGGTGAGCGTGGTGTCCTCATGGGTGCCATCCAGGGTCTCTTCCAGGCCCAGTACGAGGTTCTTAGAGCCAACGGTAAGCACAGCACTTTTTTTCAGCTTTGGGTTTAGCTTGAATCTGGATTTGGATCTGGTTTAGAAACTTGGGAAGTTTTGTGAATGAAGAAGGGAAAAAGAAAAACAAGCAACAAGCAACAAGTCGTGGTAGTAGTAGTAGTAGAAGAAGAAGAAGATTTTGGGACAAATATATTTGTATTTCTTTTATTGCTTTCAAGAATGATGATAAGAAGAGAAACAATTATACTCATGATTTCCTTGCTTTTTTCTTTTTATCAGGCCACTCTCCCTCTGAGGCTTTCAACGAGACCGTTGAGGAGGCTACCCAGTCTCTCTACCCCTTGATCGGTGAGCGCGGTATGGACTGGATGTACTCCAACTGCTCTACCACTGCCCAGCGTGGTGCCCTCGACTGGTGGAAGCCCTTCCACGATGCCTCCAAGCCTGTCTTTGAGCAGCTTTACGAGAGCGTCAAGAATGGTTCCGAGACCGCTCGCTCCCTCGACCGCAACTCCCAGCCCGATTACCGTGAGAAGCTCGAGGAGGAGCTCAAGGAGATTGCTGACAGCGAGATCTGGGTTACCGGCAAGACCGTCAGACAGTTGAGACCCGAGAACGTTGGCAAGAACTAAAGGAGCTCGAAGGATAAAGAATAACTCTCTTATAGAGTTCTCTTTATTTTTTATTTTTTTTTAAAAAAAAAACCCCAAAAACACATTCTTCTAATCTCATTACAAAACAAAAAAAAAGTCATCTTATAGAGGAAAGATTTGAATGTGTTCAATTTTTCTCTTCCTCCTTCATATCTATCTCTTTCGCTATATCTTCTTTTTACCTCTATCTATCTCTTTACTTTCTTTATATATATATAAGACCTTCACATATATACACGCAAAAATTTATATATATATATAAATATTTATTCCAAATAAAAATAAATAAATATCATATCAAGCAAACCAAAGCAACCCAAGAATAAAGTAATATTCAGATCAAAATGTATATATATAATTGATTTTTGATATGTTGATTGACCAACAGACAAGTCAAGTCACTTTGCAAAAAAATAAATAGATAACGCTTATCTTTCTCTTTCTTTCGTTTATTTGTTGAATATATTATATATATTATATATAATATATATAAACAAAAGTAAACTGAAGAGAGAAAAGAGAGAGAGAGAGAGAGAGATCTATTGAAATATTCGCACAATTGACCTTTTGTTGTTGTTGTTGTTGAAATTCTAGACTTGTCAATGTGGAGTACAGTTGTGCCTGTGAGTTTGTATTATTTCCCTATTATTACTTTTGGCATCTTTTGGCACGTGTCAAGAATTAGGATCACTAATTCAATTATGATGTTTTGTGGTGAATATCAAAAGTTCGGGTCAAGTATAAAATGATCACTCTAGATTATTCAAGGTAAATCGGTAATGGTAAAAAAAAAATAACAGACCTTGGAGAATCGAATTGAACATTTGAATTTTTAGGTAAATTATGTAAATTAACAAAATGTATAAATCTCTAAAGCTGTATTTAAGACTGGTGCAAAAATAAATATAAATATACATATCTTAATGAATGTTAGACAAGGATTCATTGAAGAATATTGAAACAATTTTGCAACATTGAGATCTAATCGGCATACCAAGCCTCAATTTCTATAGTGCTACCTACGTTACTTCTATTGGCTTTAACAAAAACCATAGGATATGAAGAAAAAGGGAAATAAGGCTCATTTAGTTTATTTGAACAAAGTATATAACCAAACAAACTAGTTTAGCCATCAAAGATGAACTTAAAAGTAATAAGAAATATATAAAGTAATTTTGGGATATATATACTGTCAGATAGGTATATTATGCAAAGAAGCGTTTTTGTTTGTTGTTGTAAAATCGGTGCTGTATCTACTTAATCAGAATACATTGAGATACTTATAGTGTTTGATGACCATATGAATGCATTAAAGTACCCACACAAACAAAAAACAAAAGAAGGTATCTGGAGAAGCTCAATTGATAATAAAAAAATATTCCCAGTATTCTACATATAAACCCCTCCCATTTTTTTCCCCTACCATTTCCTGGTATTGCTAATATTTTACCTATTGGTTTCAAGACCAAAAATAAGAATAATAAATAAATGCCATCATTTCACAGGATAACCACCCTTTTGTTTCCATTTGTTTGTAATTCATAAGAGAAGAAGAATTGACAGTTTTTATAAGTGGCTAACAAACAGTGATTGCCGGTGTATTCTAAACGATGACATGGTGCAAAAAAGTAAAAAAATAAAAATAAAACAGCAGCCAAAGAATCAAAAGCCAGACAGAGAGTTACCACTATACTGGGTCCAAATGTTTGCATTTGACTTTCAAGTGGGAGGTCGAGACTTTAACAGGAATCGATAAAAAGAAGAAGAATAAGAAGAATATGCTGGCCATTCTGAGGTAATTAGTAAAAGGACTGCAGATGACCGTGTAATTATATATATATATATATATTTTAAAAAAAAGGTTGCAATGAATGGACTGGGCAAATGTGCACATAAATGATAATACTTATTCTGTTCATAAGACTTGCGGTATTTCTGTTATATTTATATAAAGCACAATCCTATTGAGAATAAATATTTCAAGCACAATGCATGTTGTTAAAGCATAACGTCAATATTCTGCATAGACATGTCATATATCGAGTACTTAATCTACTATTCATACAAATAGCAAAGGAAAGGTAGTGTTGTGCCCAACTGCAACTGTATCTCACCTCCACCAACTGCTATATACAAGGTCCTTTGAAAAATTTGGATTTGAATTTTTTTATCAGCAATAAGAATGTTTTACCTTAAGGTTAAACAGAAAGTGCATCTCTCAAATCGCAGGCGATATATGTAGTATTAAGAATAGCGAATTGTACAACTGCAATTGTGTGAATCTTTTTAAACCTAGTCTAGTCTAGTCCAGTCCAGTCCAGTCCAGTCTTCTCTCTTTCTCTCTTTAGCTTCTAGGTGTCATAGTAAAGGTAATACATGACACAGCACAGTCTACCTGTACATCAAAGGACAAAGGGTGTACAAACATCAGATACTCGTGGAAAGAATCAAATATGAGAGATAAGGATAATCGAATTACACTTTTGGAAACAATGTGCCACAAATTAAAGGAAATATTTTAACAATGCTTAGTCTAGTAATTGTATCTACAGTAAAGCAAAAGCTGTTTATTTTATGAAAGAGACACAATGAAATAAGGTAGATTCTTGGTAACCAACCTCAATTACACTAATTTACATACACACACTTATATGTATATATATTTATATTATTATTTTTAAGCAGAAATCACATACAAAGAAAAACAAAAACAAAAGAAGAATACAGCCAGTAAATGCATCAATTGATTGATACATTTTCAAAATGATGGTCTACAAATGAACCATGGAATGTTGTGGCAGTAAACTGACCAACCTGGCAAGTAGCAACCTCCTGCATTGTCTTGGCATCCAAAAGAAGCAAGAAACAATAGTCCTTTGAGGGATCTTCCTTGTCAAGTTTGTTCACCAAGCTCATCAACACACCATCGTCTTCTTCGGTTCCTCCAGGGCGAGGAGCAAATATAGGTTCAGAACAGGCACATCCTTCCTGGCTGTATCTAATTACACTACCGTCATCCAGGTTGACTTTTACGAGATCATATCTTTCGTTGCTCTTGGCGGTTACTGAAATCAATTGGCATCCATAGACAAACTTGTGCTTGCGCATGGCATAGTCCTGGCTGTACCGTGCAAACTCAACGTTGGAAGCAATAGTACGGTATGTTGCCTCACCTGTTCCGTTCTCGAGGACGATCTGATAGCGGCGCAGGTCACCAAAGCTGGGTTGGCGTAAAGGAGGGATGTTCATACCATTGTACTGCTGGGACTGCTTGGAGAGTTCAAGCTGCTTTTTAACATGGGAATCATATTCAGCTTGACGTACAGGCTTTGCAAATGTGTGGAGCTGGCACATAATATCCGCATTCTCGAATGCACAGATGTCCATATCAATGACCTGTCGTCCTTGAGCATCAACGCTATCCCACGCATTGGCAACATGGAAACTAAAAAAGGTCTCGACAGGAACCGAAGCAACGAGTCCCTTTCCGTGGCGACTGATCACATGGAAAAAGGTTGGTCTATCATTGCTCCATGCCATACCAGTGTTGACAGCTCCACTGACAAGAAAATCAACGCCCATATTGGTGTAGGCAAGTGAATACTCTGGCAGAATAATATAATCCTTGGTGATGTTGAATGCATGGATATATACAGGTTGCACACGGGTACGCTTTTCATCAAGACGGTGAGTAAAATCGGCCAAGATGGTGATCTTTCCTTCGGGAGTTGACGAAAAAACCTGGAGTCGGGCAGGAAACATGTCAAGAACAAAATTGATTGTTTCCTTTGTAATCGGATCATATTGATGGTGTGCTGCCGAAAGATCTCCCTTGAGTTTCTTTTCAAAATTACCATAGTTGAATAGTCGCTTGGGTTCTATGATTTTTTTTTAAAAAATAAATAAAATAAAATATATATATATGTATATACATGCTTATAGTAATTTACCAAGTGTATCAGAGTTCAATTGCTGAAGCATGTTTGCATCAGTCTTGGCCACCAACACTCGATCACTTTCACCATTGTTTTTATCAGCAGCCTTGTAGACTGGTGGAATAGGGAAATTAGGTGTCGCAGTGACACCAACAGGCTGGGAGGAAGGTGAAGTCTCGTCCAATGGACGGCGGCTGAGTAGCATGCTATCAAACCTTAAGTAAATGTCTTTTAGTCGCTGCTTGACCGACGTTACAGTCGGCTGATGCCCGAAGAATATTTTTCCTTGTCCGTTATCCTTTGCTATGCTGGACTCAAACTCTTCTGAGATGTTTCTTGAATTGTAACGCACGGCCTGTCTTTCACTAGAAATCTCAAAGCGGTGCATAAATGGCATGCCGTCGAAAGCATGGTTAATCGCAAAAGTGGTTCCGTTTGCCTGCTCAATGTTGTACTTTCCAGGGCCTGGATAAAGAATGTGGTCAGATAACTTAAGCATATTGCTGCTTTTATCTATCTATCTAACAAAAAACACACATACCAACACGGTACATGATTCCATTAAACCAGTCAGGTACGCGTCCCTTCACAGGGAACCATTCAGGAGTTCTTTTTTCTGGGGTGTTCCGGAAGACTGTGGTTTGTGCCGCTGCCAATAGATCTTGTCCGTTGAAATAGGTCGTAAATCTTGAGACTAATCCAAACGGATTAACCCATACCATCGTTAATAATGCGATTATAAACGAGAAGAGGATGATCATTAAAAACAAAGAAGAAAAAGACAAAGAAACACGCGCCCGCGATTGTGGAATTGAGTAATGCCTTTATACAAAGTTCGGATCTCGAATGCGAGCACTTTTTTTTTTTCTTTTTTTTTGCTGCTTAGATCTCCGGCGATGGCACATCACAAAACGTTCGTAATTAAGTAGAGCGAATGAATGCTTCTTGATAAAGGTCAATTTTCAGCACCACAGCCTTGTATAATTTACCTTGACTAGCTTGGTGTCCAAGCACACGCCCACTCTTCCAATATTGACCGGTATCAAGTCACACGGGAGAGCACATTAGATGTCTTATTTTGGGACGTGCTTATTCGTTTCAAAATCGACAATTGTATCAAATAGCCTATTCTTTTGTATATATCTATATCCAAATGTTTCTTTAATCTAGACAACAAAGCTCTCCTTAGCATATCTTAAAATTCGTTTTATTATTACTGTAGATAGGGAGATATACATATAATACTCCCATTACGAGAGAATATATTGTATTCATGGGCAGTCCAGATATAAACTATAGAAAATTAAGCACTGATGGCTTGGCTTAAGTGTAATATCCACATATAACTTGTTTCATTGATATTGTCTTCCTTAGACTGGGGAGAGGTTGAGATTATAATTGTTTGTTTTTAAGTGCTTTGGTTACAAGGGGTGGATGTGGTACGTCGTAGGCTCCTTCATACAAATTAGTCTTTAGTGTCAATTTAGAACAATCAAATGTCTTTAATGCTGGATTCTAACCGTATAATAGCTTATATGACAAGAGTTACTTTTAAACACCTTATCGTGTTTGTGTAATGCGAGGATTCTTATTACCCTTTTGTAAAGACTCCGTACCCCGTTCGTATCGTCAAACAAACAGTTTACCTGTATCACGACTGTCTGTAAAACGTTTCACAGGCGCAACTCCCTAATTGTGTGTACAACTTTTTCCTGAAAGTAAAATGTCATGACATTCGGAAATGTAGAATACAAAAGCATACACAATTCGACAGCTTGGCAAGATATAGTACATTCAGGAAATAGTGCAAGTCAATATTACAGAAACTCCATATACTCAGTTTTTGATTAGAAGAAGGGGTTCTTTTTAAAGACCAAGATTTTTGCAGTTTTGTCAGAGTGTGATATATAACTCAAGGTGGCGTCTGTCTAATTGTAGCAGTCCAATGCTAATGGTATTGCTTTTTTTATTTCTTTACACATAGTAATTGAATTGGTGTCTGTATACATCACAAGCTTGTATATATTTTGTGGGACTTTTCGAATTGCTAGACATGTACATAGCTGTTTGCCAGACTCAATTTGACTTGCCTCCTTTGTAGGCATTTTAATCTAGGGCTGACTATGTATTTCATGAGATATATAAAACAGAGTAAGACTTGCTTGACTCCAAAGTTTATTGTTAATAGCTAGTATTTTAATTAGTAAGACTCTATTATAAACAGGTGGATAATTATGTTTTTTTAATGATACTTCACAGCCATGCGTAGTAGTGTGTATCAGCGATTGCGGGTGGTTCTATGCGAGAGTAGGTGTCTATTTTAACACACGTACATGCAAGAGGTAATGTATCAAGAAAAGGAGAATATTTGTGTATAAAATTCAAATGAAATCAGTGCAACAATTTAGGGCAAAAGAACTAACTCCCATTAATATATATACATATGAAATAAAATAATAATCTGGGGCAAGGATTATAAAAGGAGTCTTACCGGGTTACTATAGCCGATGAAGGTCCAACTTAAATCAATTCAACTGTGCCCTCCTCGAGTAAATCTTTAACGGATCTATAACGCAGCAGGACGATATCTCCTTTTTCATAATCTACCATCTCAGTCCTAATCCATTACACACATACATATATATATATATACATATTAGCCCATAAATTTCAGGGTGGTATACACAACTTACATGGACAGCACAACCCTCTGTCCATCCTTTAGGAAACGGCAAAATACAGGTGCTTCCAGATTTGGTGTTACGACTATGAGGACGATATCAATACCAATGCCAACCTTAATGTCAATGCTCATCAACTTTATATTGACTTACTCATGCTAAGTTCTCCACTCATCTCATCTTGCTTGTGTTGTGATGGTGGCAGCAGTCTTACAAACGCTTCATGGTTGCTTCCGTCTAATAGTTCTTGGTAGCTTTTATTTTTATTTTTATTATTATTTTTGGGGAAATTAGTGATCCAATTGATGGCATAATAGTATAAAGTGGGGGTTTGATTTATTATTATTGTTATTCTTCTTCTTCTTCTTCCTCTTCTTCTCTCTTTACCTTCTTGCATAAACAATTTCTTGGGGTGACATGATATCTTCATAATCCGGTAATCGCAGGAGGTGAAGGGCAAATTTCTCAATTTTGAATAATCGTGCTCTCAAGTAACTTTTTATAAGATAGCGCACACGCTCAACTTCTGTCTCATACACCACCGAGACAAACATGTTTTTAGCGTCAACGGTAGTAGAGTCCAAGACATTGTCTATCTAAAAAAGAAAAAGAAAAAGACGAAGAACACCCCCCAATTTATCCGAACAGTAAATTAAGAATGTCGAACTCAAGAATAATATGAGCAATAAAGAATAAATTCCAAAGCAACCTTTTCTCGAAGTTTGTCTAAAAGACTTTCCACCAGACGTCGTTTGTATTTGAGTAATTCAGGTGAATTTCGTTCATTAATCCATGCATGGGTAAGGGCAGTGACCTGATCATCATCGTAATTTTCATTGAGTTGGCTTACTGCCACAGCCTGTGCATAGAGTGAATCCTCCTGAGAGAGATGAAAAGAGAGGTTGTTCTGACTGCTGTTGACAGTCGAGGTATCATCTTCGATTACGCTCATGTCGATATTATATGTGTAGAAATATATAAATATATAAATATGTATTTTTTGTTTGTTTGTTTGTTTGTGCGTATGAGTGTGTATGCGTGCGTATGCGTATGCGTATCCGTGGGCTTGGGCGCGGGCGTGGGCGTCTGGGTGTGTTGGGTGTGTCTGGGAGTGGGTGTGGGCGTATATATCTAATTATATAGTCTGTTGTGGTTTTATTTGGTGACTGACACTTGTGAGCTTATTGGTGTGTTTTTGTCTTTTCTGGCTTCAAGGTACGCTGGGCCCTTTCTCCTTTCCAGTTAAAGTGCTTAGTGACTTCGTAAAATGTTTTGTAGAAAAATTCATGGAGTCACAAGCCTTCCCTTTTTTGAGCATCTTGTTCGCAAAAGCAGGGCCATACTTGAGAATGCCAGGATTGTTTATAGTGGACCAATAACTGGTCTAGAAAACTAAATATATACTCAATTCAACTTGCATCTATGCATATGCCTTAATGAAGCATCTTTTGATGGATTTCATACATATACATATACATTTGCATATGCATACACATACCTATACACATACGCATACGCATACACACGTACACTAATATATTAAAGAGATACAAGTCCTATGGTATTCTATGCAAGAGGCTGTAGTGTTGTCACAAGCTCAAATTCCAAAACTAAATATAAATGTTCTGGGCAAGGATAAAGAAATATGTTTCAAACAAACTCCAAACCATGAAAATAGATCTGTTTGGCGTGATTGTTGATACAAATAAAATACATTATGTAACAAAGGGATACGCCTTATTGTCGTTTAGTTGGTTTGATTGTATTTGTTGTTAAGGACTTTATGATTTCTTGAATTCCACTAAGTTTTTGTAAGGAAAAAAGAAGGGTATAACTTTTTGCTGATTTTTGTCTTATAATATTCCAAGTAAGGGACCATCTTACACCGTTTCTATAGCATTTGAAGAAAAAGAAAATCACAAAGCTATAGTAGATCAGACAACTAAACAAGCAAGAAAAAAAATGTGTACATGTGCATATAAGTTATGACTAGTATGGTTGGGTTGAGTATCTTTGAGAAGAAGGAGAGGAAGAAGAGGAAGAGCAAGAAATCAAAAGAAGAAGGATAAACAGTCAAAAAGAGAGAAAGAGAGAAAGAACGAAAAAGAAACTAAAGTGTAAGCGGAGAATGGTACAGTCGTCATGTATGAAGCAATTGTCTTCTTCATTGGACTTTTTGCTTTTGCTTTAGCCGGCTGAAAATACCCTTTCTTACCACCCGATTTCAAGACAGCAATATCCTGCTTTCTTTGATTCCATCATCACTATTTATTGACAATAGAACAGCCTGGAGTATTACCCCCTCCCCTTTGTCTCGTACCTTTCACATCCAAAACTCTCAACTCGTTTCGTATGACTTATTTTCTGGATCGCCTCGGGAAAAATAAGACCAAACAAACTCCCCTGAAAGTCATCACCACCCTGCCTACCTGTCCATCTCCTGGTAAAAAAAGAATAATCCGTTCTTTCAAACTTGTATTCTTGTCTCTTTTCCTCCTAAGGATTGAGGACAAGAGACATTGTGCGTATGGGTTGATTAATAGTCTTTGAAATCATTCGTAGCTCAACAGAAAGCATTGAAACGAAACAGTAAAACATGGAGTCGTTCCAGTTCCATATCCAGAAACATGCCTACCACACAACCAACCTCTCCTACAGAAGTCAATCTGCTCTTTGACCAAATGCTGGTAAAATAGCAAGTTTGTGTAACAATGAGCTAACCTAACTTTTTAGGAGAGACGCGGAATTCACGATGAGAATGTTCAAAAGCACATGCAATCATGGGATGCAAGCAAGAAATGGCTAATGATTCATCAAGACAAAGAAGCAGAACAACTAATGTTGGGTCACCACGACGAAAGACAACCAAGTTCAACGCCTCTCCTGAGTGTCCTTGCCGAAAAGGCTGGACATGTGTATGCGGCTACCTTGGAAGCAACTACTCCTTGGTCAGCAACCAGCGGACGTGCACGATTTACTCAAAGCTATGGGCAGGGGTTGAGTCCTATTACACGTGCAGAGAGGAGCGAACTTGGGCTGGAAGAACATATGACTTCAGATCCCAATTCACCCGTCTTTTTTATCCAGATGTTGATGATCACTCGAAAGCGCGTCGTAACTCCTATTGCAGTTTCACGACTAGAAGTAAGCCTACGAACCCATCCGATTAGGTAAGTAGAGAGATTATGACCCAAAGAGGCGCAAATACTTTAGAAAGCTCATAATTATCTGTTTGGTTCGAATTTCTATCATCAGTTGGGTCAGCCAGTTTATTGATCTAAAGGGGTTTCGTGTACTTACAAATGCCCTTGAATTCATGCATCGTAAGCAAGAAAGGTTAGTTACATTTCAAGCACAAAATTAGATATTAATAATCGGAATTTTACTGGAATAATATTTAGGGCAGAAGAAGACAACGACGTTGAAATCGAGATTGTCAAATGTATCAAAGCATTATTAAATACAAAAGTAATGATTCTTGATGCGTAAAGATATAAAGGAAATCCTTGTCGGGTTTATTAATAATTTCTTGTAGGCCGGCGTTCGAGAAGTTATAGCTTATCCTAACCATATATACCCAGTAATATTTTGTCTATACCGATCCCACTGGCAAACTCGCAAATTAGTATGCGAGCTTCTTGCATTCCTCTGTTACTGTCATCCGCGCGGATACAAAGATGTCTTGGATGGATTTGAGCTCTTGAAAATATATCAGCAAGACTTGGTTTTATTCGAGTCATGGCTTAAAGGCTTTGAACGAATAATTATTGATTATAAACAAGGAGAAGCTCCTTGGTCACTAAGGGAAGAATCTGGGAAGACAGGCGATTTGAACATGTCAAGCAATCATCTGATGGAGTATGCGGTAAACATATCTATGAAACCGAAAAGGATATTTATTAAATCAAGAATTGACCCATCTGTACCCAAAATTTTTATTATGTTGAAAAAAAAATATAGGTCTCCAATATGATACTCGCAAACGCACTTACAAAAGTGTCCAAACACACACATTGCCAAATTCGTATACGAAACCAACTCAATGCATGCGGGATGCAAACACAAATATTGCCTTTGTTGGATACCCTTAATTACCCTTTATTGACTCTCCAGATTGAATCCTTTCGACTTGTAGCTGACAATGATTTTGAAGACGCGTTTGGGGACGAAATGTCTCTCTTTTCTGACGTTTCAGAGCCATCCGAACTATTTAACCATGTACTGATAAACCTAGAAGACGCACCAGAGGCAATGGAGTATCTCAAGAATATTCTCCGTAGTATGATCCTAGTAAAAGGAGAAGTAAATACAAAGTAAGTTTTAATTTGCACCGAGACAAATTCAAGACAGACTGGAAATCTAACGAAATGGACCCCCAAATTTCTACAAGAACACACAATTATCAGGCCATGAGTTCATCAATAGCAGATATTGTGATGGGTCGCTCAGAAAGTTCTTCTTCTGATACATGTAGTACTCTAAACAGTATTCCAGTTGGAGATCTAATACAGAAATACAATGACATTGGTAGAATGAATTACATGGAAAAAGAGTCTGCTGAGGTGAGACAGCGTATGAATGCCGCCTTTTCCGAAAAGCATGAATTGGAATATGATATCAATTCCTTAAAAAAACCAACAGCCTCGAACTCCAATACAACTATCAAATGTTATGGTAAGAGTTAAATTAGACAGTCATGTTTATTTTGATACTTATCCCTTTCATAGAGTTAAAACAGGAAGAAGAGCTTATGCAGATGAGAAATCAAGTTAATGTCTTTGTTGGTATCCTAAAACAGCATGGCTTGCTTCCAGAACTTGACATTGGGCGAAAAGGATCAGTAAAATCAAGAACAAGTAAGTTGAAAATCAAAAGCACCTTTTTTTTTCTCCGGATAGAATATTGGCTTAATAAGAATTCATGTCCAAAGCAACGAAAGAAGACTCATTACAAAATAAGAGCTTGAAAGACAACATACAGCTATCAAGATCAACATCCAAATCAAGTAAGCAAAACTTATAATAAAGTGTATTTAACCGAATACTTATATCGAGAGTAATAGGCAAAAGGAAGAAAATAGTAGATTCAGAAAAAGAATCAGACCCATCGCCACTACCACTCATATCGACACCTTTACCATCACATTTATCCCTATCATCTCCATCTCAGTCCCCATCATTAACGCCACCACCCCCGCCACCGCCACCGCCCCCGCCACCTCCACTTCCACCACACATAATTGGTAGCTGTGATACTTGTTCACCAAAACAACAAATTTACAAATATCTTATTTTATGTTTCTAGCCAGAGCAGATTCTAAGGAACCACAGTTACCTTTACGCCCTCATCCGTATCCACCCCCACCACCGCCTCCATTTCCCATGAGAAACCGTATGTAAAATAATAATGAAGCGATATTCTATGTATTGAATATATATATATACTTTAAACTTTTTTTTTAAAAAAAAATAGTCAATGCAGTCTTGGATGTATCACCAGCATGTGAGTACCATATCATATTATATACATATGTTACGCTCAAAAAATATTATCCTCAAGCTCATGTGTATTCTAGGTCCAGACAGTGTAAATCCTTCATTTCCAGGTATTTCTTTCTTTTTATTTTTTATTTTCATGAAATTAGAGTATCATACAAAGTGTGTGTATTTGTGTTAAAATATACTTTTACTGGTTATCAGGATATGAAGCGTCTAGAAAAAACATATCTCTTACAAGTATGTAATATATAGATAGATTTTGCTAAAAATACTAAATCATACCTTTGCATTATTTGATACTTATAATAGGTCCAAAAAATACTTCAAGGGCAGGACCCATTGTATCTTCTGGTCTTAACCGGAAGCATATAAATTATATACCAAGCATAAAGTTAAAAAACCTGCAATGGAAAAAACTTGATGCGCATCGAGTTCAGGATACTGTGTGGTCTCAAAACACTCTGCAAGACAATACTCTGGAAAGTATTCTAAAGGATACTGGGGTTTTTGATACGATCGAAAAGATGTTCCCAGCCCAGGCTAATACATTTCTTGAACGTACACAAAAGAGGATCCAAGAAGGAAAATCAGAAAGAAAGTTGATCAAGTTTCTTTCCAAAGAAAAAAGTCAAAAGATCAGTAAGTTTTTTTTTTTTTTTTTTTTTTGGTTACCCGAATATATATTTAAATCAAATTCTCTTTTCTATTTATTTACCTACTCTTGGTATAAAAGACATTGCAATTCTTTCAAAGATAAAGCGTGTACCATCTTTTGGGCACGTACGTAGACAGATACTCTGTTTTGACAAGGAGTTATGTACGGAAACATTTCTGGGAAACTTGCTGGCTTGCTCTCCTAGTAGAGATGATAACACCAAAATAATGGAAATATATACCAAGAAGTCTGAAAGAGAATGTGAGGATTTAGACCTTCCAGAACAGTTTACGATTGAGATGCAAAAAATATACCGCTTCGAAAGCAGAATTCGATTTATGATTCTAAAAGTTCAATTTTGGGAAAGATATGATCATCTGGTGAAGGTACGGTATGAAAAACTGATAAATGTTTAATAGGTGCAAGGATAGAACTTTATTAATACATATTTACTTTATTATAACATTAGAGCATGTCATTAATTATTGATGCCTCAGAAAAATTGAAGCAATCGGAAAATATGAAAGAGCTTCTACACGTAATATTAAGAGGCAGAAGTGCTAGATTAAATGAATATTGATATTAAATGCTGCTGTGTTATTCATACTTGTCAATTCGATATAGCTTATTCTAATGGTAGGAAACTTTATGAACGCCTCAAGCTTCCAGGGTGGAGCTTATGGAATGCACATTGCAAGTTTGAACAAGGTACAAATATAATCACACAAGAAAAGTTTCTAAACCTTCTTTTTTCTTAGTTGGTTGATACAAAAGCATCAAAGACATCAAGCCTGAGTTTATTGCATATATTGGTTGGCATTATCAGACGTCAATTCCCGCACCTTTTGGATATAACGGATGAGCTGAAGGATGTCAGACAAGCGGCTCGTGGTAAGTTAGAATTCGGAAAAGATTTCTGTAAATTAAAAATTAACATTGTATTAAAATTAGTGATGGCTAGTGTGCAGGATCTTGTTCAGCAGTACACAGAACTATGTCAAGGCTTAAAGGATTTGAAGGAAGAGCTAGAAGCACACTGGAAAGACGTACAGTTACCAAGCGAAGACTTTTTTGAACAAATCATGAGAGAACATTCGAACCATGTATCCGATTATGTTAATCGTCTCAAGAGCGTCTATTTACGTATGGATGAGGCATGGAAAGATACAATGGCGTATTATGGTGAAAGCAGTAAAGACATGCGTCCAGATGAATTTTTCAATGTTTTTGCAACATTTGTAACACACTGGAAGGTACGAAGCAGTAGCTTACTAACTATATATTAATTTATTTATTTAATGTTTAGGATGCACTAGTGGTAGAAGAGAAGCACACTAAAAGCAGAGCTTGCGAAGAAAAGCACAATTTCAGCGAAATTCAAAGAAAAGAATTGATTAATAGAAATAACAAGTCAAAATTTGAGGCTACAGCATCTTCAGATATGTACTTTGATCGTAAGTGTGTGTGTGTGTGCTATTTATATACAATCTGAGTGCATAGTAATATAATCTATTTATATAGAGATGGGAGATGACAGGAGAGTTATGGACAATTTGATAGAAAAGCTAAGAACAGGTGAAGGCGAGCGTCGCTCCCATCAGCGCAAAAAGAATCACCACAGAACAGCTGCAGGAAATCACAACAAGGAGGTTCTGCGTTTACCGTTGACGGCAAACTGCCTTGAGAACGTTTTAGGGTCTGGTCGCTCAGACTCTACAGAAATCATACAAACAGCCGAATTTCTTTTACAGACTTTACATGACGAATAAAATATATCGTATCACAAATATATACCATTTAACTCTCCAAGACCCTCATAAACAAGAAGATCCTGTTTGACCCTTTCTGTGGCTCCTTGTTCACACCGGCCATAAAAATAAATGACACCCGAAAATGATGCAGACTTTGAGAAGACAATTCCAGAGGAAATACCATCAGGATATCGAAACCATAGAAAATACGCCACAAGTTGCAATCCTACCTGACCAGTCTCCTCAAAGCTTCCGCATAAGCTCAATTAAACGTACATGATATGCAGATAATTAATGTAATTTCAATTCTCATTTCGTGAGAGACTGTTACTTTAACAGCCTCTGAAAAATACATGACCTGATACCGAGGGTGCGGTCATGAAGAGTAGCTTTCTTAAAGACATCGAGACAGCTAGAATGGCTGTAGCAGACGGAATCCAAACGTTGCATATCAAAAACAGAAGTACGCATGACTGCGAGGGTAACTGATTGAAAGACTCATCAGGATGATCATACCATTTCTTTTTCTTTAGGTATTGGATATTAAATATAACTTCGTTAGCAAAAAAAAAACCTCCAAGAGAAAATTGAAACAAATTCTAAAGCTTGGATTTCTACTTCAAATGTATCATAATTGATACTCTTAATAAGTGAAAGAATTCAAAATATATCATAGAAGATTTAATTGTTTATAATGAACCTTTTTTCCACAATTATTTAATAATACAAACTTGGACATAGTTTTTGTACTGTATTGATTTTACAATATTTTTTTTATTTCACATACATATAAAAGGTAAAACATAGGATTGGAATTTTAATAAAGTTGATTTTTTTTAGCAAAAAGGAAAACACTCCATATTCATAACAATTGTAAAGAAAATCCAGCTACATGTCTGCTAATTGAGCAGTGCATACTCCTTATTATGAATTATTTCCCAAGTATTTACGTTACTGTCGGAATCCATACAAAAGTCATACCTCTCAACTGACCCAAAGATAAATGATACGAATCCCCGTGAAAGAAGATTTTGTGTAGTAGCCTCTAGTGGTGATAAGAAAACTGCTGACTCGTCTGAAGAACTTGAGCAAAGTATGTTGTCTAATTCGGTAGAGTTGGAATATCTTTCGGCAATCTCTGCTTCACCTTCCGTTAAAACCCGCAATTTGACCAGTGAATTCTGTGTCTTGCGGTCAAAATACATCTGGAGCCACGTTGATTTGGCTATAGGCATCAAAGAACTTTTAATAAAAAGGTAGTCGGCACCTGAGTTTCCTGATTCCAACGGCGCATCCTTCTGAATAAATATGACCATATTACGACTTTCCTGTCCTGAATGCATTTTTGGTAACTGGTAAGAGATGTTTTCTAATTGTAGATACTTTAGATTTGTGTGTGGCATGCTAAAGCAGAGGTTATCTGTCGACAAGACGTTTGAGCAGGTTATTTGTGCACCGTGCAAAGACATATATCTTAATTGTCTACAGCGAACCGAAATATAACTGAATAATTCTGTATCAATTTGACCAGTGTCAGTTTCGTCAGCATCGATATATAAAAGGCGTAATCCGTGCAAGGCGGGAGCTTCTGGTACTCCTGGACTCAGAGAGATGTTTACTTGCTTGAGGGTCAGCATTTTCAAAGCCGGGGAATTGTCCAATATTGTATCTAGCTGCACAGAAACGTCCTTTGCGCCCATATACAAGTACTTTAAATGATGACAAGCGCCAAGCGCAGTCGGGAGCGCCTCAAGATCAGTGAAATTAAACTCAGATGTGATGCGAAGAGAAACTATGGTAGCTGGAAAGACTCGCATACATGATTTTACGGCTTGCTGAATACCAGGGTCTTCCACATTAGTACGTAAATAGGTACTGAAATGCTTGATCGAGTTATTAAACCCGAAAATAAGATCTGCAAGGGCAATATGAGACCATGCTGTTGGTGAAAATCCGGTAAGATTGAGTGTCTCAAGGTACGGGAAACAATTCGAAAGCTTTGGAAACATGGCTCGTGCTTCCTCATAGGAACTCTTTCTGTGCATTCCACCATGATTGTACAATGTAAAGCCGCGTAAGTTCGGATACTTGTGTACATAATAGCATAGCCAGCGAGAGTCTAAATTGAGAAAACCGACCCGCAACTTAACCAGCTTTCTTGCTGGTACGACCTTTTCTAAAGACAATACATCTTCGGAGGAAAGAGGAGCAAATACGGAACCAATGCGTAGGACTTCCAGCTGAGGTAATATGTCATGAAGAGTTTCGATATCAATTAGATTAAAAGGCCGTGTTCTAAAAGGAGAAAACTCGGTACAGAATAATACTCGTAGGTTTGGAAAAAATGTCATGAACTTCAGGAATTCCTTTACGCCATCTGATGCGGCGATTCGTGAGGGACTTATATGAAGCTGTGTGAGAGATGGCCAGACATCAAATACTGCAGGAATGTCTCGTGGAAATAAATTTCTTGAAAGCTCAATTGAGAGGGATTGTAGATGTGGAAACTGACTTCGAATGGCATTAAGCTTCTCCACGGTCATTACGAGCTTCTGATCTAATGCTAGTATTCTGACTAGATGGCCGTTGTCTTGATAAGGGTTTTCTTCAGCTGTCGAGATGTCGCATAACTTCTCTAGCTGAATATCCGTCTCGATTGTTACTTCACGCCATATAACTTCATTAAAGGAATCATGCCATGATTTACAGACAACAGTACAAGTGCGCAATTCACTGGGTTGAAGAAGATTAGCTATCTTTGTTAGAATTTCAAAAGGCACCTCAGATGCAAGCATAGTTGAAGAGAAATTAAATAAGAAGGATGTTTCCGAGTATACGTAAGGCCTAATGTCTTATAAAGGTTATATATGTATATATATACTGAGCGCTTGGCGTGATATTTGTGGGGCTGAGGCTGGCTATTGCCAAGAACTGCGGATCACACGCGTGCCACTGTTGCTGATAGGTCAATAAGACTAGAGGTATGTTTCCCTATTACACATATTCTTAGGTAACAGTAAAGTAGTTTCTTGGCTAAAGAGAACGAAAAAAAAGAGTTTGATAAATAGCAGTAAATTCAACCTATTTATAGGATCATAAAAGAAGCAGAAGTAAAGACCAAATGGGTTGTTTTATAGACGATCTTGGATATATGAAATTGCCTTTTTATACACAAATATATGATGTGTACTTTCCTAAATTACACTTCTTCCGTCATAGAATATTGTACGTGAATATGTCCAAAGGCATAAGATTATTGAGAAACAAATCATTAAAAAGGAAAGCGATAAAACATTGGAGAAAATATATTTCCAAATTTTCCTACCTTTTAGATAGTTCAAGATATGAGAATACACCGTTGACTAATATATCAATTAAATAAAAAACAACAACAACAGTATTAAAGTATTGTCAGTCTATTGGGTTGGTAAACCCACATTTATATTTGATATACCTGGATTATTCCCGGTTTTTGTGCAATAAAGCCAAATGATGTATAAATGTCTTTTAAATCCAACACGTCGAACTCTTTAGTAAACAGTACTGGTAATAGCAGTAAACATTTCTATACAGTACAGCATATATATTATCAAAGCATTTCCTAGGATGTATAATCTTACACTATATCGACTCCATTAAAGCCATTCATTGTTGCTGTTTCTGTTATTATTGTTTACACTGTGTCTTTATTTATCCTCTCTCAAGCAGATGTTTCTTGGGTTATTCTAGCTGTATGGTAAATATGCATGAACTCAAAGTAATACTGTACATGATGTATTTAAAGTATTGGGTTACATCTTAATATAGATTTCAGCCTGTTAGGAATATTGTACACCCATTCGTTTTATGACTCAAGTCCATTAAACGTAGTGTATTAACGCCTTGGAATTAAAATAATAATAATTTGACCCGATATAGGGTGCACCTTTTTTATAATAGACAATTTTTGAAAAGAGGACATTTTTTGGAATTTAAGTACCGATTCCAAAATAGTATTTTAAAGTCAGAAATGTGATATTTATTGATTTAATCTCAGCTTACGATGAGATTTGTGAAGCTTTGAGAATTGTTTCACGATTTCAAATGCATGTTCAGCATCATGACCAAGACTGTAGGCATTGATGTAGGCAAAACTTTTGTGGAAGTATCTTCGAATTTTTTCAGGGACATCATCTTCTGGTGGGCAAACACTATCCAGAAACGAATTGATTTTTCTATTCAATGATTGAAAAGAATAATCACATTCACGTCGTGCTTCTTTCTTGGCTGCTCCCCAGTATCTTTCGATCCAATTACATTCACAGTGGTATTTTGGATACAGTTCAAATTTGTGTCTACTGCCTTCAACTATTTCTTCGAGTGCTGATTTTTGGTTGGCAAAGTCTGGTTGTCCCTCCATAATATGGATTGCACAACATCTAGAATCAGCTGTCGCGACATTATTGCAAGAACGTTTTAAAGAGTATCTCTCTGCTTCGTTTCTATACATAGAACGTTGCTGTAATATGCCGCGAAGGCCAATGAAATATTTTTTTGTATTTTTTATTCTAAATATGAATAGTTTATAGACACGTCTTTTAGCATAAAGTGATCCCTTATTGTAATTGTATAAATTATGTTTCTATTCGGATAGGATTGTATATAAATCACTTACTTTATGGAGCCGAGACTCGATTACTTCATATTCTTTAAGTTTTTCTTCATTACTCTTTTTTTGAAAAAAAACTTTTTGCTGTTCTGCATAGTCGTATTGCTTTCTGACATAAAATGAGCTGTCACGAAATTTTCCCTGGCCTGAGTCACTGTCTTTTACTTCAATTGCACACAAGTTCATGTTTTGTGCCAAAAGAGCGTCTTCAGGATAGGCTTTATGATTGCTGCTTTGATCAAAAAGAAAGACAGCTACTGCATTTGGGTGTATGGCATTGAAAAGAGGTATTGTATCTGTAAGCTGGGCACACATATGACTACTTTTCCAATAGCCTTCGTATTGAGCTCCAGGATAAAATACCACTCGCGAAGTTTTGTACTGGTTTCCTACATATCCTCTCATTGTTCCATGACAAGGGCATTGGAACTCGGAGATCATTATTGATCTACCCTCAGACTTTGGCAAACAATAGCTTTCACCATCTTCCACCCAGGCGTACTTTTGATAGTCATTAGCATAGAATGTACTTTCGTCATGTGTGACAAATACATGCTGTTTGACACCTTCTGTCAATTGAGGATATGACACAAGAGAAGGTGTAACATTGTCATATTTCTCAGAGTATTGATAGTATTCCATCATGCGTTTGCTCCATGCATTTCTATAAGTAAGCACATCCTCGCGCTCATGCCCATCAAAGTATACAACTTTTCCTGTAAAATAAACATAAGTTATATTAATGTGACATTCTATTTTTATAGAGAAAACCGCATTCTGGTTTTCTATATTTGCCTACCTAAATGCTTAAAATGAAATCCCCAAGATATCAGCTTTCGTCTTAGGCAATATGTAGACAACGGCTTAATTGCACTACCTTCGATCTCTAACTCATCTGATAGTAAGCTGCTACCAATGGCCTTAGGCAGAATGACTTCTTTCAAGTGGACTGAAAGTCCAGCAATACTTCTTTTAGCTCTTGGCTGACTTCTGAACCATTCGAGTATTTGCTGCTTGATGACTTCATCATCAAGAACAGAGACACGTTTGGCATGCTTGCCTTGTGCACCAAGACTGATTCGTCTAGTCTCCAAATACTCCTTTGCATGTTGGCGAATCTTACGGGCTCTGTACCAAGTAGATTTTTGCTTGTATACAATGTCGCTTGCAAACTTAGAAGCTGCCATTTTCTTCATGTCCGTATTGATCAAAGCATATAAGTAATGATATGCTCCTTCGTACTTTCCCATCTCTGCTACACCAAGTTTTTGCTGCTCTGAAGTCGAACTGATGACAGGTACTGCGAACTTTGACAAGTCAATGATTGCGTCTTTTACTCTGCTTTTGAACTCTTCCTTTGACTCGACTTCATCTGCACTATCACTTTCTTCATCCAATCCAATTTCTGTCTCAGCAGAAGAAGAGTTTGCGATAGGCAAGAAAAAGGAGTCAACTCTAGCACTTCCTTTTGCTGCTTCTCTTTCTGCCTTTTTCAGTCTACGAACATGTCGAGATGAGTATGATGAACGATTGCGACTGTATTTTCCATTGAGAGCATCTTCAGCTTTTTTGGTCCAAGAAAGTCCGAGATTTTTGACATCACTGCCAGAAGATTCCGAAATCTCGGGGGTAGGATCAACTTCCTTTCTAACTAACTCTACACTTTCGCTCTGAGAGTGAGAAAGACTTTTAGCAGCAGCTTTTTGAGATAAAGCTCTCATTTTAGAATTGATTTTTGGCATTGTCGATTGTGTTTTTATCAGGAACAAATTGTTTTTTTTTTAAAATAGATTGTCTTATTTAGTAACGTTTTACATTATGCAAGTTGATAAAGAACTCAGTTGGTTATATTATTGGTTGAAAAATGAAGCCATCATTTTGGCCGCACTGCTTAAACACTGAGATGTTACCTTGTTTAAAAAAATATTTTTGCAGAAAAGTAGTAGATATCTCACCGCAGAGAGTTTCTAAATAGCATTAAGAGCATATTAAAGCGAACAGAACTCAAAAATATTAAGATTCCAGAAAGCCTTTTGGTTTTCTAGTTTTATTAATAAAAAATATTTATTTTGAAAAAGGGCATACTCTACTATATATAAGTGGATATTAAACTCAGTCGATTATATTATTGGTTGAAAAATAAAGCCATCATTTTGGCCGCACTGCTTAAACACTGAGATGTTACCTTGTCTAAAAAAATATTTTTGCAAAAAAGTAGTAGATGTCTCCCCGCAGAGAGTTTCTAAATAGCATTAAGAGTATATTAAAGCAAACAAAACTCAAAAATATTAAGATCCCAGAAAGCCTTTTGGCTTTCTAGTTTTATTAATAAAAAATACACACTATAAAAAGATACACTATACGTTACACAAATATCAAATTAAAACCCAGGGAGCATTATTATTGGCCAGAAAATGAGGACATTTTTTGAGCCTCCCTGCTTAAATATCGAAACTTCATCTTGCTTAAAGTTTTTTTTTTGCAGAGAAGTAAAAGAAGTCTCACCGCAGAGATCTTGTAAATAGTAAAGCAAACGACTCAGCGGTAACAAAATTCAAAAAAATTAAGATCCCATAAAGCCTTATGGTTTTCTAATTTTACATATAAAAATTGTCGATTATAAAAAAGGTGCACCCTATATATATAAGGACAGAGTATAGATATTATTTATACGCTTATTCAGGAGTACATTGTTTATAGTCGTATGACAAGGAGTTGGTGTATTTAAGATTTGATACAAGTTTTCTGTATATCTAAAGAGACTAGATGTTCAAAAGATATATCATATTAACTACTAATTATTGCATTACATTGATTACATCGTTGTGTGGGAGAAAAAGAAGAAGAATATTGGTTATACTGACAGTTATGTAAAAGAAACCCATGGTCTCATAATGCGTAGATGATGTACAGAGTAGGACAGACGCAAGAGAGTGATACAAGATGGTGAGGACACTTTATTATCACCTTTGAGTGCCTCTCTTCTTATACAAATAAGAGCTCATATAGCTATCATAGTGGATACTTAACTTAGGGCTGTTACAGACAGTATATATTTTAATTCACTTGGTCTTAAAAAATTGATATTCAATAGCTGAATTCCTTCTTCAGTCTTTCACGTGAGAGAATTATGAACTTAAAACTAAAAAAAAAATGCCTGAAAAATAAAGGTTACAGAGGATACGTATGCTTTTGGTAGAAGCATTTTGTGTGTGCATTGGGTTTGGCGTTTCTCATTGACTTTTCACTCAATAGGGCGAGGAGTGCTACATAGGCAGCATATAGCCAAGCGGTTTATAAGAGCAATGAAAAAGTTTCTTTTTGTTTTGTTTTGTTCGTTTAACTACCAGCGGATATTGCTGGCGTGCACTTGCCACTAGATTAAAGCTTACGATTTTTTTATTGTTCTTTTTTAGATTGGTTTAGTCACTTCATTTGATCTCGGCTGAAGAAAATAAAACACAACCTAGTGTGTCCTATATACAACTCGGGATGCTCCGCTGTGACCAAACTCGCTCATCAGACATCCGCATAAATATCCGGATCTCTTGGATTTATTCCTGTTCCTCTTTCTTCTCCTGGCCTGCCTCTTTGGGATCTACTTTGATGTCTGCGTCCAAACTTCCCTTCGAAATCCTAAGTCAAGTTGCAGAATATCTCTCATTCCGGGACTGGTGGAGTTGCAGTCTTGTTTGCAAAGCATGGCATGAACCATTCAATCAGTGTGTTTGGAGTATAGTCGAAATCAATACCAAATCCCAGCTAGAACACGCCAGCTTCGATTCCCTTGAACCACAAAATCCGTACAGAAAAAACAGCTTTTTTGTAAAAAACATATATATCTTTTGGGGTCTCCTTTTAAACGATGATCAGCTCAATGGCATTCAAAAGCAGTTTCCAAACGTCAAATCGCTTGAACTTCAAGTTCCACGCTATTTTTCATATGTATTTAATAAAAATCTCTTTCAATACACGAACTGGAGACCATGGATGTCGGTCAAAAACCTTAACATAACCGTACCTGTTCACGACATAACTTATGGTAATAGAATATAGTGATGTTAAAATTCATTTTTGCATATTAGCAGCCATTATCTCATTTTGTATCTATATATATATATATATTACACAATAGGTGATATGGAGACACTTCACACGTATTTCCCATCGTTGGAGTATTTGAAAATAAGCGCCACTTTTGGGAATTTCCAGTTAATAGATCCTCACATATTACAGTCTATACAACCAGCTACTAGTCTGATCAATGTACATCTCGAAGTTTTCGATATTGACATTCAATGGCTTGTTTACTTTGCCTACAAGTTTACTCACGTACGTACATTAACATGGAGCAACCATGGGGAGTGTAAAATGGCAAGAGTCAACTACTTTGTAGCCAAAGATGTTATCCAAGGTCTTCCATACATCTTTCCACGACTGGAGAACCTTTACATGCTTCGATCTGAATATAAAAATTGGGCTTACTATACTCTTCTATTGGTTGCCTCAACCAGCGGATCATCTCTTCGATGTATACGAGACCGCCTACGTAATGACAGCAAAGAAGATCGGTTTCGACCAGCATTAGGCAATTCACTAAAGTCATATCCAGATTCAGTGGTGTCTCTTACAGTCGAAAACAGCTGCTTTTACCAGAATACGCTCATTATCCCAGCGGAATTAGGACTTTGTTCAAGGCTGGCTCATCTGTGCTTGATTCTGCCTACTATGTGGCTTAAGCTGGATACCGTTCTGGATCACTGTGAAATGTTGAAGATATTGATAGTACATGTCAGCAAGGTGTCACTGAGGGTGCAGGAGTATGAATGTATGGTTGGGCATGATCTTCGGCTTATAAAGATTGCAGCAGAGGAAGCAGATGTGAAAGTGTTTCGATACTTGTCGCACCGATGTCGAAATCTGAAATACGTGTCGTTATTTGGCATAAAACTGGTTAATGTTTTTGGACCTATATCTCAAGATGTCTTATTCGATATGCGTTTTAGTCATCTGAAATATTTTGAGCTGAATAAGGTCACTTTTTACAGCAATAAGGATATTATGAGCTCAGAAACTGCCATTCATCTGATTCAGTCTGCTTTTGCTGGCAATAGCCGGACACAATTGATATCCGGCAGTTCCGATCGGCTGGACTCACCATCGCGTGTTCCTGGATTTGAGGGCTCTCACATTCTGCACACGTGGCATCAGATGTACTTTGACTGGAGTCAGACATACCCTGTTTATGATGTTCGAATTCTTACCCAAAGTGAAGCCAGTCAGGCCGAGACCTTGTTTTCACAGCCCAGTATGGTCCAAAATTCTGCTAAGCTGGCAGAAAAACATGAGCGGAATTTGACGGCAGATGGATCGGAGGATGACTGGGAAAACGTACTTTTGGCTGGATATGTGAAGTTGATTTTAGGATCTGCAGAACAATGCAACATAAGTACATGTACCTCTGATGATTTTAAAAAGTGGAAGAGGATATATGAAGATGAGCTGAGCTTATGGGTTTGATGATGTGATCAGCTTTTTTTTTTAAAAAAAAAATGGTTACTATGACAGCCTAAATGAATATAAGGTTTTTGTGTGTGTCAAAAGGGATTATAGACAATTAGACCTTTTAAAGAGAGAGAGAGAGAAAGAAAGAAAAAGAGAGATTGGTTACCCTGATCTATCTACCTTGAATAAAGCAAGTTTTAATTATCTATCAAAGTTGCCAGTCCAAGTGATTTTTCTTTAGCATTCTTTTTTATAGAGGGGGTGGGGTACTAAAATAAAAAAGCAGTAGGTACTCCCAATCTTTGCACAACCTATATATTTCAATAAAAGCTTGTACTTTGTAATTAACGGTATTTTTGATTCTCAACCGCCATCTCGATTTCTTATTTGGTGCCAAGTTTTGGGCCATATTTAAGTCATTTAATTAAATTTGAATTTGTTTAATTTATTTCATAGTTCACAATTCACATCTTACCTAAATAATTATCAGGCACTCAATGTATATACATACATATATAGCTATAGACGACTTGACGAAGTGAAAGGAAAAGAGGGAGCGAAAAGGAAAAAAAAAGAGAGAACTTCCAGATGTAAGTTGCGTGTACTTTGATAATGACGCTTTTAGTTAAAGCAGTTGAATATTATATATGTTGTGTTTCTCCGAAATGAACACAATCACTTTCAAAAATTACCCATTGACAGAAAAGAGAGAAAGGATTAGGAAACTCCCGCTTGTTAGTGGAACCACGCTTGTTGAATGGGGCGACATGAACTTCTTGACTGTGCTACTTCCTGACTCAGCCTCAGTGCTACCCGGCAGGAATGCTTCTGCCGATCCTACAAAGGCACCCGTGAAAGCCTAATTGTGTGCCTTTATGATTATTGTCATTAGCTTACATTATTATTATTTGGAGGAGCGCCTGTTTATATATGTCAATTCCACTGTACGTACATGCCTGTTTTGGTACAACTACGTATGTATATTTCACTAAAATAAAGGTAAAACAGAGGTAAATTATATAGATTGGATATATAGCAATTAACGTAGGTTTATTGTAATAAACTGTAATATATCAAAAAGCACACAGCATGAGTATCAATTAGATTTGAATTCAATTCAGAGCCTTTATTTATTTAATTAATTAATATAAGAAAAAGTAATTTGTTTATCATAGCACGCTCCGTTAAAGAAGAACCTTGGCTCGATAAAAGAAATAAAATATATATGTAAAAAAAAAAGAAGAAGAATAAGAGAAAAAGGAATATAAGAAAAGGCGAACAAAAGGAAGAAAATAAAGTTCATAAAAACCAATACATAAGCCTATTTGTATTATTGTGATAGTGATAGTGATTGTGATTGTTATTGATATAGTGATTGTAATTGTAATATATATATATATTTTTCTGTTGCCTTGTAGAATGAGTGCATCTAAAGTTTTGTGAGATCTTCAAGAATCTTCTTGCTGAGATCCATGCTTTTCAGCTTGGTAGCTCTCTTGATAAGCAGACGTTCGGTACGGTACCGCTCATAATAATCTTCAATGGTAGCTGTCTTAAGGAACCCGCGGTGAGTGTCGAGAAGAATGGATTTCAGGTCATTAAAGTCGCTAAAAGTTGGACTCATACAATCGATTGTACCCCAGCCATAATCACGTCCAATGGGTGTTCCTTCAATTGCAATAGGCTTTCCAGTCTGAGGATCATCTTCGTAGGCGATCATGGTAAAGGGTAACATGTGGATATAATCAATGAGAATGCGTGTGTCCTCATCTTCGTTTTCGTAGTCAAACTGCTTAAGGAACCCTTCAAGTGACGAACCAGCCGTCTTGTCTTTCTCTTCGTCCTCATCCTCTTCATCTTCTTCTGGCATACCATAGATGGGTATCTTGTTCACAGCATTATAAACACTCTGCATGATCGCAGGCTTCATTCTGTCTCTCTGAGCCTTTGTGAGCGTGTCAGCCTTGCCGAGAACCGGGATCACATTTACACGTCGTGAAAGTCGTGTTAGGATCCGGATATCATACTCATCCAATACAGATTTGGTAGGATCGAGGAAGTAGAGGCAGGCATGGACCTGGGTATCAACTGCCTTTGGATTACGCTTCACTTTGGATTCCTATAAAAGAAAGTTTGTTAGTGCTATCAGTTTACTTATTTATTTATTTTAGAAAAATAATCGTATTATAATAATCCTTATTTATTTATTTTTTTACCTCGGCAAGGGTCAGATCAAATTGGTGCTCAATGTAGCCGAGAATATCGTGCAACTGTTTGTCAGCAAGAAAACTCGCCTGGAATCCTGGAGTGTCTATGAGTGTCAGGGCTACCTTCTCACCATCGATATCAAGATCAACAGAAACAGTATAAGGTGCTGCAGTCTTTGTTAAGGGCCCTTGGAGGACCGGAGGGTCAAACAATGTATGTCTCTCTTTAGGGCTATCAAGCTTAAGTGCCTCGAGGAGGGTCTTGATAAATGCGGTCTTGCCGACACCAGCAAAGCCAACGACCATGACATTGAATTGAGATGTCGCATTCTTCCTTGAGCGAGGAGCCATTACGGATGGAGGGATGGCGTCAATGTGATGAACAAGGGAAAAAGGATTGTAAATTAAATGTGCAGTAAAAGAGTAAGAGCAAAAAAAACGAATAATAATAAACACACAGAGAAAGAAAAAAAAACGAAAGAACGAACGAAATATAGAGGCGCACGATGAATAACGGTTGCAAGACAGCGTGCTCTGTTGTCTGATTTTATGTTTTTGTGTAGCCTTGCACGGTGGTCCATTGACACACCGTCAAGGAAACAGGCGGTTTGTTCCTGAGATTATTTAAATAAATAAAATAAATAAATAAGATAAAATAAAATAGAATAAAATAAAATAAAATAAATAAATATATATGTATATGTATATGTATATGTTATATGTATATGAATAGCATTGATATATGAGAATAAGAAGATATAGGAAGATATAAGATTATATACAAGATGGCTTGGTTGGGGGTATGTATGTAAGAGTATAAATAACAGAGAAGTTCGAAGCTAGAGATAAACGATTGGATAGGATGGCTGCCCAGGAGAGGAAGGCGGGGGTGTAGGCATGCCGACAGAATGAGCAGGCACAAAAGGTGGAGCATGAATAGAAGTGAGTGAAAGCCTGCGAGAAACAGGTTCATTTGCTTTCCAATAGTCTGCCTGCATATTAGCGCTTGACTGCGAATGCCGGGGAATACGTGGCTGCCATGGTTCCCGAGGGTGTCGCAGAGTTGGTTTGGGTGACGGTTGAGACCATTCTCCAGGGTGACCACCATATGGAATCGGTCGCCAATATTTTGTCTCATTGTCTTCTGTTTCCCCTACTGGGCTATGTTGAAGATCACTCGGATAGCCATAAGTGCGTGGAGATTGTCGCAGGTTGCCAAAGCTTGTCATACGTCGCATGTTTGGACGTACACAATTATTATTATTGTTACTATTATTACTACTATTATTATTACTATTGTTGCTGTTGATGCTGCTGTTGCTGCTGTTATTATTCAGTGTATAAATATTGTAGCCAGTAGGCCGTTTAGCAATATTCTCCATTGACACACGCGAAGTGAGATCACAGAGACGATCGATGGCTGCATCATTCTGTAAATTGTCCATATATGCCAGTGATCCAAGCGACGTCGAACGGCCATGGCGGAAGAGACTGGGCGAATATGACACCTTTTCCAGTGTCTTTCGCATCTCTTGTTCCATGTGCGCCACCTTTACTAGCTGGTCCCCATATCGCTGCAGATCGACGATCGATACTGCCAGATTGAAGCCGTTGAGTTTAAGGAACTCCAGCTCGAGTATATTGAGTTCCGAGGCTGGTAGTCCACCCACCTACAATAAATAAAATAAAAATTAGATCGAAATGCACCCTTGCACATTTTTTTTGTGATCCGTACCTTCGCATATCGCGTATTTGTATAGAAGACATCACTAAAAAATTTACTTGACACCATAACACCTGCAATAATCAGTCTGTGAATATTGTACGAGTCGATCGCAAAGGGTCTTCCTGTGGTTGCTAATGCTTGTTTTGACATGCGGTCAAAATATACTAATAAGCTGAGAAAGCATTCGTTTGCGCATGGGCAGTATTTTAGAATACGTGCCAGATAAGAGAATATGTCGATGGACGGAATTGAGTGGGCATGAAACCGGGTATAAGCATGCGTAACTGCAGCCAAGGGTTTTTGGTGTGAGCTCAAGGGAGATGCCGAGACAGTGCGGCGAATGTCACCTTTGCGACCTGCCACAGATGCTGCATTGATCTGATCGTTTGCAGCTGTCATACGCTCGAGTAGAGATGCCAAAAGACGGATGGTCTCCATGGTAGGATAAAGAGAAAGATCGAAGGTAGGTGGATGCATCGCTCGTATGCTGTGACTTTTTACAAAGGCAATATAATGAGATGATGAAGCCCAGGTATTGGGCAAGACGGGTTCTCGGCAGAAAGAGAGAGAGAGAGAGTAACGAAATCGATAAAATAAAAATAAAATAAAATAAAATAATAGAAAAAAAAAGGGGAAAGCTGCAAAATCGAAGTCTACAAAACAGCTCTTGCCATTTAGGGGGATTGGTATGCGCACTATATTCCGGTCACACTTGTCTTGTTGTTTTCTCGCCCTCTATCTTTACTTTACAACAAGGGCTCTTAAGTTTAGGATAGATTATATAGCCTTATCTGATTATTATAGTGGCTGCCATTATTTGCGCTGGAGTAAACATACTATTAATCTAATATTTATACAAGCTACACCACCCTAAGAAAGAAGAGGGAGAAGGAACTCTTATTGGGTAGGTCAGTATTCATGCTCAGCTGATACTGGTGGCACAGTTTGTAGACCGTCGCTTGTTGGGTGAACGGCTTTTGGCTATGGGAATCCTTGGTAGGACATTACAGAAGGACCATGAGGAAACAATAATAGTTGTACTGATACTGATACAAGAATATTGTAATCAACTGATAAAGAAAAGAGAAAAATAAAACCTTGTTTCTTGCTAACAGACATGAAACCATGACAGTTTGCCCACTATTATTTCATGTATCTTTTTGTAGAGAAGTTCAGGCTAGTTCGTCTCTGTAGATGCGTACATTCATACATACATACATACATACATATATATATATATATAGCTATTTTGACTGATATGTTTTAATGCTATTAATGTGTAAAAACGTGATGTACAATTTTCTTTTTTTAGTTTGTTTAGCGTCTGAAGTGCCTGAAGTGTCAAATGTGGCTACAGTGGCAGGATATTTATTGTTGACAGCCGCTTATAATAATGCCGCAGTTTTGTTAGGGCAGAATGTACACATTGAAAGAGAACTTGAATGATTTCCCGACAGGCGGATTGTTTAACACTTACATTTTTACTAACGGTAAAACAGCCTGTTAAAAGAGAAAAACTCTTATGGTTGTTACAAAAGCACAATTGTCTATATATTTATTAACCTTGGATTTTCTGACTTGTTATTGGTGCTTATTCTTGAAATACAGATGTTTAGTATACTGCGGTTAAAGTTAAGTTTTTCTCTTGTAACTGAAATCACAAGAATACATTAACTGTATGAACCTCGAGTACAACTAGCTAAGTCAGATTTGGTTGGTTAATAGTTTATGCTGATAATAGAAAGGTTATATGCAAAGTAAGATGTAAATACATAAACCTTTAGTTTCACATTGATATTTTCTGGAAAGATCCAATAATGGGTGCATACATTGCATGTAAGCAGATACTGCTTGTTCCAAATAAAGAATTGCCTGCACAGAATTTATGTCTTTTGAATGGGGCTGTGTTTCTATGACTGCAGTCATTTTAAAAGAAAACAAAATAAAATAAAAATACAGTTACAATTACGATTACGATCAAATATTTCTTTTTATATATAAATTCAAGACATTACCGAGACAAGAGTCTGTGCACAATAGACCATGGTTTTTGATGCCTTGATTTTATATATTATTATTAGGTTAGGATTGTTCAAGAATAAATATTCCGAGCATTTGCCTCTTTAAGTGTGTCCCGGTTATCTAGAGATCAATAAGATTATGGAAGGATGTCACAGTACATGTTGCACTGAAAAAGTTATTTGCACATAAACTCTAGTTGTAGTGATGTATTTGCATATATAAATTACTGTATCCAATTCATATTTCGCTAGTATTGTGCTGCGTGAATCATTAAGTAGAGACTGTGTATCAACTCCGCGTGGTCTACACACATAGCCAAATTGCAAAACGTTAATTTAATTGATCGTATAAATAACATATTCTTATATTTCACTCTGTATTTACAAAGCACTGGACTATTTTATTTTAGATCATTTATTAAAATCATTTTCCTATTATTATTATCATTATTATTATTAATTTACAGCTAGCTGTTATTTTGCAGATGTTTTTTTTTAAACCAAGTATCACACACATAGGTGTGTCCTGGTATGCCAATTGAATTTATATGCAACCAAAACAATATCAAATATTACAGAAATATCTGATTCACAATTGATTTTCTTATAGCAACAAAAGATAGGAAAGTTAATCTGTCAAGCAGCAATCCAGAAACTCAATAATAGAAATTACAGAGTAATATATAATTTAGCTCGCCTTTTCAGTGTTCTTGTGTTTTCTTTCTTTCCAAATGATCTATGCTTTTTATGTTTGAGAAGTACGTCAAAAATACCACTTGACTAAATCTCAAATAAGTATACCGTAAGGACAACACTCACTAGATATATAAATATATTTTTAACCTTTGGAAGATTTATTTTAAACATATTATAGTTTTACCATTTGTATCAGTTTCAGATTGATATATTTTGTATTTACTTGAGATCAAACTCTACCAATGCACTTTTTGAAGATTATCTTTATTCACACTTTACTGTCTGTCTAAAGATATATATAACAGTCAAACAGTATCTGCTCACAATCTATATTTACTATATATCCAGATGTGCTACGTGTAGATGAGGTTTGAATTATAATGGTAAAATTTCATTTTCCTTTCCAAAATATTTTTGTACTGCTAGTAAAACGTAATTTTTCTCTTCCTTGAAAGCTCTCATAGACAATAATCAAACAATCTTTAGACTTTACAGTCAGTAAGATGAAGTAGTGTAGAGAATAAGCCTTGCTTTGTAAAGCATTTATCAGACCAAATTATGGTATCAAAATGTTTGTACTACAGATTCAGAGAGCCAATTGGAAATTGTACTTATTTATTTTAATCAAATCTTGATTTTTCTTTTCTTTAGAACCACTCTATAAGAGGAGATATCAGCTCCTTGTGAAAAACCTTTGACGAGTCCCAATCGACACGAGCTTTGATAAAGCTTTATATACGCTGGTTAATCTCAAACAATATTGCCTTTTTTGATATCTTTATTACATTCTTCTGGTCTAAAACGTTGCATACTAGAATTGTATGAGCACTATTTCTTGTAGATTTTAATAGTCTATACTATCGTACCTTTGCTTATACTAATTTACACGCTTTCCTTTTTTTTTCGTACTGATAGCTTGACTAGCGCCACGGCTTACACTCAAATACATATATTTATTTTAGCTTTAAAGTTCTGTCGAATTAACCGTGTTAACCATGGGCTAGTGCATTTCAAATATATAATTGGAAAGAGCTCAGTTAAAATATAATTCGGGTT
This sequence comes from Phycomyces blakesleeanus NRRL 1555(-), assembly GCF_001638985.1. Taxonomy (NCBI): domain Eukaryota; kingdom Fungi; phylum Mucoromycota; class Mucoromycetes; order Mucorales; family Phycomycetaceae; genus Phycomyces; species Phycomyces blakesleeanus. The sequence continues at coordinate 1,469,495 of NW_017265140.1, forward strand.
TTTATTGTTCTTATGGTTTTCAGTGTTTCTTTCTTTCTTTTTTTTGGTATGGTGTTTCCTTGTACTTGTATCTGACTTATCACAAAGCTTTAGTGAATTATATTAAAGTCAACTATACGGCTTTAGCTTTTTTTAGATACTGTAGTTTCGTAGGATTGCTAATCCTACCCACCTACAGACACACACACACAAGACTACGACACCAATGTATCTCATCATATCTTTATAAAATAATACTAATAATCAAACATTCTTTTTTGTTTCTGTAATGGATTTTTCTTTGTCGGTTTGGTTTTTTGCTACATCAAGTGAAGCAATTAACTCTGAGGTATTTTCTTCAATATCATCAATTCGGAAGATTGGATGATGGGCTGATTTTGTTAAAGGTGGCAAGCTTGTCATCGATTCGATCTTGAACCCCTCCATACTCAATAGACCGTTCACAAAACTACTGGCCCGACTTCTATTACGGCTTCCTTGTTTAGAAGATGAAGCCATTTGATCAGACGAAGCTTCTCCACTAGTAGATCCGCTTCTGCTCCGCCCACCGTTACGGAAACTGGTGAACAGATCAAGAAAGTAAAAGTCATCGGCATCAGATTCTTCAGTTCGACCCCAATTAAAAATATTCTTGTCGTCCAGCCAATCCATACGTGCTGCCTGTTGTAGAAACCCGCTTGCAATCTTTGGAAGCTTGCTTTGTGTATTTGTCCATGGCAATCCAACTGAGCTTGAGGATCGACTCATAGACGGGCTGGGTGCCGGTTGGGATATACGGCGAATATAATCAGCTATATAATAGTAATAATAATAATAAACATATATACTTGACAGTCATTATTGATTTTCTTCCAAAATAATATCAATATACCACACACCATCAAAATCAGGGAATACTCTGGGACCATATTCATTAATAAGATCTGTGATGTCACGTGAAAGGGTCTCTCGGTTGATGCATAGGGTTTTGGCTGCATCAGAATCCAACAGCGCCATGATACTTGGTTTGAGTGACCTTTAATGGTACACAGCATATTTGTTTAGGTTGGGAAGTTGGCAGACCATGTCAGACTTACTTGACCATATCATGACCAATTTCACCAAAGCGTAGACTGGCGTAGGATACAAATGGAAGAAGAATCCATGTGGCGATAGGAAGAAGCCATTTCCAGACAGGATCTAGATTGGTCTGGAGCACGACAACTAGCATTATGAAACTGTAAAATGCATAGAGCGTCGGTAGTACCACCAGACCAACCAAAAGCTTCCATGTTGCCAATACATCTCTTCCTGCGATTTTGACTGTCGAGCCTTTCAAGGCATCTGCGTATACATGTGCGGTAACATGAAATAAGGTATTATAGCAGGAGAGGGAATAAGGGTTAGAATGGGGGTGGAAGATGTGAAAGATGATGTTTAACTTACCTGCTGCTTTTCGCTGACTGATCACTTTAGCCAATATAGCTACCGGGAGGTTCAAAAGTCCACTATGTGCCGAATAAGATTATCAAAAAGGTTATTCCCAAAGCGCGTGGTCTAGATATTATATTGTCTTACCCTGGAAATGCCCACAAGGCCAATAAGGTGATTATGCATATACGCTTCAGAATTAGACCGGCTGTGCGTCGTCTACCACGTACACTTGTTTTGGAGACCTGGTGGTCTTTGATCCCATGGTATTTGAGTAACTGATTGTAGGCCAATACTTTTTGTTGGAGGTCGATAACCTTGGGGTCATCTTTGAATAAATTATAGCCTATCAAGAAGCGGCGATTGAGATCCACAACCTGAGAGATGCGTAGTTTGCGGTGTGCAGGCTTGTATAGACGCCTGCCTGCTTGAATCAACTAGATTACAAAATAGTAGATATTGTTGGGGGATGTTTTTTTTCTTTCTTTCAATAAAAAAGATAATAATATTGGGTGATAAGCTATTTTACTACTATCTTACCATAAGTGTTTCATAACTTCCCGCATTGACCGTGACACTCTTGAGAGCACCATATATTGTATCTAAAAGTTTTCCACATGCATCTCTCTTGTCATTTCCACCACATTTGTACATATCGACCATTTCAGTTGATATAGTCAATGGAGTACCAAACTCAATTACAGCTCTAGAACGAAATCGGTGGGCATGGAAATAATTAAGTCCACAGGGTACAATCTTGACATCAAGCCCAGGATATTTCGCCATAGCGCCCAAAGCCATCAATGTTACACCCGCTAAGATTACCCCCCACATAAAAGAAAATAAAAATAGGAGGAATTTGTTGTATTTGTCAATAAATAGATAAATAAGTAAGCGAATGAATGAATAGCTTAGCATTAGTGTTATTGTTTCTATTGTTGCTATTATCGGTAATTGTCGCTGTTGTGTAGTTCGATTTCATACCTTTGAGAGGGAGAATCTCGGCCCGATCATGACTTCCTCCTTCGGGGAACACAGTGATGCATTCATTACGATATAGCTGTTCATAGACTTGCTCATAGACAGATCCTTGTTCAATATGAGGCATACACTTATATTTTGTTCCATTGGCCGAGTTTGTCAGTAAATCGATTGCTTTGAGTGCTTTGAATTCTTTGCACAGCTCAAGTTGGGTATCAGAGACTATCCTGGCCACTTCAGCTACTCCCGCTCCACCAGGCAAGACAATTGAATCTCTTGGTTTCAGCTGCGATAGAAATTCGGTGTCTGTTCCATTAATTAACAGAGAATATTCACGATCGAGGTGGATAACACCTTTTCCGGGAATAGCTGAATCTTGGGGACGAATAACGGGAACTGATATCGTACAAGCACAGGTACACACAAACACACATAAATATATACATATATATATAGATATATAAATAAATATTTATAAGAATAAAAACCGGTTGGTTGCTACGCAAAATAGGTGTGTGTATCTCATTGTCATTCTATTGTCTAATTTCAAAATTCCAAAATAAAAATCAATCCTTACTGGCATTGACCATTCGAGCAAAAGTACCAACTCCTTTTTGATGCATAGATTTCTCGGCTATGAGAAATGAGACGCGTCTTTTACATTCTCGCATAAGAATGATAGGATCGACAAACTAAATGAAAATAATAATGAGTATCATTTGTAAGGAAACGATACAAAAGTTAATTATTATTATTATTATCATTATTTTTTAAAGAAAAAAAAAGAACAACAACAATAATAATAAAATGTTTCTATTTTTTTGTACACTAGAAACTTATGGAATAGAAAGATATGTGTAAAATATAAAGAATGAATAGCTTACTTGATTAGCATGAGGAGCAACTACAAATATGACAGGTCCTTGTTGAGGAATCTTGTGAGATCCTCTTGGTCGGACCTCACGAAAGAAGATGTCGATCATGAGATTGAACAACCATAGGGCAATGTCGTATGAAGCCTTTGACATTTTAAAGAGATTGTGTATATATGTATATATATATATATATAAACTTTGTCTTTCTTCCTTTTTCCTCTTTTATATATATATATATTGAAAGAAAAAGAAAGCTTAGGGAAAGAACAAGTGAATTCCCATTTATGTTTTGTGAGAAGAAAATATACAATAATAATAATAATAATAATAATAATAATCGCATTAAGAATAGTATACATATAAATACATATCTGTGATAAATACTATAATAAAATAGGGAAAAGAGGATAGGAGCGTTTCATGTTAGTGGCTTTTATACATACACAAGCATAACAACATAAATGTATAGATGTATAGATGTATCAATGTATCAATGTATCAATGTATCAATGTATCAATGTATCAATGTATCAATGTATCAATGTATAAATATATACATGTGTACATGTATATATGTATTTATATATTTGTGTAAAGGTAAGTAAAGAGGTAGATAAGTAGATCAATATATGTATGAATAAAGATGATAGGAAGAAGAAGTGTGTGTGTGTATTTGTGTAAGTTTGTTCGTGCGTTTGTGAATGTGTGAGAGTGTAAAAATAAATAATTAAAGAAAAAATATGAAAAATAAAACATACAAAAAGAACAAGAAGTGTATGTAGAAGAAGTGTATGTAAAGTATATGATGAGGGTTGACCTTAAGAAATCCAAAAAAAAATCAAAGCAATATTCTGCTTGTTTGTTTGCTTGTTTGCTTGGTTTTTGTTTGTTTGCTTGTTTGTTTTTGTTTTTGTTTTTGTTTGATTGATTGATTGATTTGGGTTGAATTCTTTTTCGTGTATAATAAAAAGAGGTATTTTTCGATTGTTTGTTTCTTTGTTTCTTTTCTTTTATGCATTCATTCTTAGTTGGGTAAAGAAGTCTTATCTTGTCTTGGCTCTTGCTGTTCATGAAGTTCCATTTCTTGAATTACACGTAACCATTCAGTACCTGCTTCTTGTCGAATGGCCTCAATCTTGCGCCGGAATACATCATCAGTTCTGTCAGTAAAAGGTGACAATGAACGATTTTGTTTGGAGCTCTTGGAGCTCTTGGTTGATTGTTGCCCAGGGGAACGACTACGGCGCATTGAAGACCGAGGGCGACGCGATGATCGACGAGCTAATGTCTCATTTTGGACAGTCTGTTCAAGCTCAGCAATACGGGACATTCGTTGATCAGGTCTGTTGGTTGAGTCATTCGTGTGATCATCACTTTGTCCAAGGCGGATAAGACGTTTGTTTTTCTTATTCTTTGGTTTGACCATAGCGATAGGTCCATCCGGAGCCGTTCCTTCTGGCTTCTCATCCTCGCCTGCATGTGCAGCCGGCCAAGTGGCAGTATCTGTGCTGTTGCTTTGGCCCGCAATTACAGCTGCAGGTGGTGCAGCCGTGTCAGCTTTATCAGGGTTGATTCGTCTGCGTTCGAGAAAAGAAGGTGTTGAGCCGTCAAGTCGAATGTCAAGTTGGACATCCGCAAATGCCTTAAAGATCTGGACACGGTGGTCTGGCTGGAGAAGTGTGAAGGGATTGCCTGAAATCCAGATGTCTGCAATGTTTGGCAAACCGGTCAATCGACCGACTTCAGCACAGTCCTCGATTTGATTATCTCTGAGGTCCAAGCGTTCGAGTGCCCATAGACGGTCCAAGCCTGCCAGCTGGACAATCCGGTTACCACTGAGATCCAGTTCGAGGATATTTCCGAGGATTGTATTGATTCCTGTGACAGACGAGATCATGTTGTGAGCCAGCTGAAGAGATTGGAGATTGAAAAGAGTGGACAGTGCAGTAGGTACATCAATCAGCAGATTGTTGCTGAGATTGAGGTGGCTGACAGGGCGTATTTGGGACATTGCATGTGTGTCGAGGGTGGTGATATTGTTGTCCTGGAGGCTCAAATATCTCAATCTGTCCCAGGTGTCTTCTAGTCCCAACACTGAAGTACAGTCCTCAACATTGGCTCCCTTGACGACTAGCCGTACCAATGATTTACTCAAGTCAGTCCAGTCGGAAATCATGCGGGGATGAACGTTTGCCAATTCAAGGCTGGTGAGTCGTTTGAATGGCAGGAGTGACAACACGACCGACCCATCTTGAGGGAGCGGTGTTTCGTAGCCTGCGATGGTCCGCTGTCCACTCCGCGTCATGCCCGTGTGAGGATCCACGACAACACTCATGTGCAGTCGCAGAGCGGTTATGTTTGCGAAATAGTTGTAGATATGCTCGATGTCCATGTGAATAGGTTTGTCCTGTTGGGGTTGCTGGCGCCAGAAGTTCCAGTGTGTCGAGAGTGAGAGGGTCGAGAGGGTCGAGGCTATGGAGTTGACAGACATGATTGAAGGTGCTTCTCCCATAGTGGCCGATGTCTCTGTCTCGACTGTACCCCCGTCTGGTAACGGACCGAGCAAGGCAGGGTCCCCGATATCGAGGCCCGAGTGTTCAAATTGAACGAGCAAGAAATAGAGGTGGTGGATATCAAGCGTCAGACAAGGACGCTTGGGCATGTAGCTGGTTGTGGCAGCCCAGCCTGTACTGGCTGATGCTGTGGTTGCGGCAGATAACAAGGACATATAAGGCACCAGTCCACCTAGAGCACCTTGTTTTTGGGCTGGCATAGAAGTCCTCCGTAATAGGTTGTTACTGCTGTTCATTATACCGCTCATGATGCCCTTCATCCCATCTTCTCCATAGAATGAGGATGTCGGACTGGAGCTGGATGATAACAATCGTCCTTGGTTGGAATCAAGGTAATGGGTTAGCGTACGAATAAACTGTTCGCCGGGAATAATAGACATGACTGGACTGGTTGCTTTCTTTTACTGGTTTACAGAATTAATTATAGAGTATAAGAAAGATAAAGAACAAAAAGGAGGGCTAGATAATGAATAGTGAAAGAAATACTGGTTCTTTTTGTATTATTTTTTGTTTTGTTTTGTTTGTTTCGGCAGTGCAATAAATATGTGAATATTATCGTGTATTTTTTGTGAGTCGGTTATTCGTGTATGTGTGTGTATCAGTTGTCTGTGTCTGCTTAAAATTTATAGATATATATATATGTATATATATATAAGCATGTGTGTGTGTGTGTGTGTGTGTATCTGTATGTATCTGTATGTATATATATATATATGTATTTATGTATTTATGTATGTATGTATATGCTTGTGTATATACAAAGGCACTATTATTATTATTATTTTAATTTTATATTTGCAGTCAAAAAGATATATAAATGTATGTATTCCAAAATAAGTAAGTAAAATAAGTAGTAGCTATAATATGAGAATAAGAAGAAGCAGAAGAGACAGAAGAGACAGAAGAAGTATAAGGTGTGTACCAAGAGTAATTTTTGTTTGACCAAAAAAACAAAAACAAAAAAAAAACAAAAAAATAACGCACCCACACACAGAGAGATATATACGTGTGTGTGTGTAAAGTGTTTATCTGTAAAACAACATATTAGGCGCTGTTTCAAAAAAAATATCTTGAAAACTGATCATTTTCTGTCATATACATTTACACTTGATTTTAATATGTGATAAGATTATATACATGCTTTTGCTGTATGTATTTTGTGTTATCGAATCATAAAAAGAATCGCATTTATTTATGTAATTGATGAATTTTTTTTGATTGATTAATTAAGAAAGAGTTGGAAAATCCAAAACCATAAGTTCCTTTTTTTAATAATAGTAATAAAACAAAATCGTAAAGATCCTATTTACTCTTCATCAGACTCGGCCTTGTCAGCGGCAACGGGAGCAGCCTTCTCATCACCAGTAGCACGGGCTAAAAAGTTAACCAAAAAATAAAATAAAGTGTACTTCATTAGAACCATAATCCCAAAATAATATATATATATGTGTGTGTGTGTGTGTAAATGTGTACGTACTGTAGATAACCTGGGCATGGTGACGGGACAAGGGCTTAATCAAACCCTGGGCCTCGAGCTCACGGATGGCAATGCGAGCCAAGGAACCGTTAAGTCTCAGACGATCGACGAGGACAGACTGAGAGATGAGCTTGTAGGTGGGAACCTCCTTGAACAAACGCTCATGGGTAGGCTTGTCGAGGACAACCAAGTTGTTAGACTTGTCCTTGACCTTCTTGGCAGACCACTTCTTCTTGGCCTTCTTTCCTCCGGAGGAAGAGCTAGGCTTGGCGGCAACGTCCTTCTTGGCCTAAGTCATGGAAAGCAAAATAATAATAATATATATATATATATACAAAAAAGTATACGATCCATCCAAAAAAGAGAGAATTCGTAATTTTTATATATAAGAAAGTCAATCCATCGTGTTCATCCATCGTTTCCATCCATTCATCCATTCATCAATCGACGTTTCTATATGTCTTTATTTTTCATCTATGTACTGTTGTGCTGCCGCTGTTGATGTTGATGTACGCACCATTGTTCAATAAGGATAGGTTAAGAGGAAGATAAATCTGGCCTGGCCAATCCACTTACTTTTACACCCATCCACCCACCCATCGCCTGCTTCCCCGCCCGCCAGGTCCCTCCACTAACAAGCCCGGCTGCCGAACTAATCTCTGTCTGCGTCTGGCGAAAATCTTCTCAACTAGCAATGCTTCTATTTTCTATTGTAAATATATACACGCATATATATATATACATATACACTTTCTCTCTCTTTCTATTCATCTTCCATTCTTTCTTTATCTCTATATAAACAATATATAAATACTTCTTTATTATCTATAAATAATTTCATACGGTTACTAGTAATAATAACTTTAGTAAATAATAAATAAATATATAATATTAATAATCAAGTACAGTTCTTCTTCGTTGTGCTATCAAACCAAAACTATATTACAAAGTGTGTTTATGAGCGTTTTTGTTGAGTTTTAATCATAATTGGTCCCTCTCTTCTTGAAGTTCTGTTTTGTGAACATGACCGGCGATGAATATAAAAGGGCTCAAGAAGCTTGGGTGTCGGATTGTACAGGAGGATCTACATTTGAAGTGATAACCATCTGCTTTAGTTCTGTTGTAAGCTTATTTTGTAAACAATGAATTATATATTTTCTTTTTATATATATATATAATGTTAACATATTAAAAGATATAATAATAATAATAATAATAAAAAAGGCATCACATATACTTTGGTCATCTCTTTCCAGGGCCAATATCAAGATATCTGATAGTTACTGGGCCCAAGTATTGATATATTGCTTGCCAGTCTTTGCATGCCAAACTTTGGCTGCTGATTATGCACATTTAGTATCAATTGGTCTTTTGACTGCTAGTGCTCTTGTGTATAATCTGACATCAGAATCAGCATCAGCATCAGTGTCACCATTACCTGAAGCCAAAACATCAATGTTTAAATCTTACTTGACAGTCTATCGAGGCTGTACTATGCTCATGACTTGTATTGCTATTCTTGCTGTCGATTTCCCCATTTTCCCTCGGCGCTTTGCAAAAGTAGAGACCTTTGGAACCTCTCTTGTAAGTCAATTGAGTATTTACAATAATAAAAAATAGTACATCAATAACATTCGCCTTTTTTTTTATATATATTTTCATATTTTATTTACTTCTTCTTTGCTTGTAGATGGATGTCGGTGTTGGATCATTTGTATTCTCTTCTGGGGTAGTGGCCTCGCGTGCTTACCTTGCCGGAAATTCATCATTGTCAAAGTCAAAGGCTCTCGTACAATCCTTTAGATCTGCCTTGCCAATTCTTGTTTTGGGAGGACTTCGTCTTGTTTTGACCCGAGGTGTTGATTATCAGGTAAAAAATATTGTGAATATACATAGACTTTGGGGGGGTTAAAACAAATAACACTCATAACCATCATCATCTTCTCTGTTGTTGCTGTTGTTGTAGACTCACACATCGGAATATGGATTGCATTGGAACTTTTTCTTTACTCTCGGATTCCTTCCTGCTTTTGTTACACTTGTTAGTTTTCTTCAAAGATATGCTTCGTTTGGCGTGCTTGCCCTGACGGTTGGTGCTTGTAAGTCAGTGTATTTACGTATGAGCAATATATTAATTAATTGATTTTTTTTGCTTGCTTGCTTGCTTTGAAAAGTGTATGAGGCAGTGCTTCAGTATGGTCTCCAGACCTGGATATTAGAGGCACCCAGAGTGGATCTTTTGAGTGCAAACAAGGAAGGAATATTTAGCTTTTTTGGTAATTGTTTGCTTTCTATACATTGAAATGAATGTGATTACCCTTTTTTTTTCTTTTTCTTTACTGATTTTGTTTCTTTTTCTATATATGAAATCATGATAATGATCATAATTTTAACAGGGTACCTATCTATATTCTTATTTGGATTGGATTCTGGATTGGTTGTATTTAAGAAATACAAGGCAGATGACGATAGATGCCCTACTGGACGCCAATTGATCAAGAGAGCTGTTGGTCTGTGGATTGTGTATATGGCCTGGACAGGGACAACCGACTTTGCTGTTTCCCGTCGCTTGGTAAATGATAAATAGATATCCAAAAGATATATGTGTGGAAGTTTATTAGCATTTACTGATGTAAATAACAGGCCAATGGACCATATGTTCTGTGGGTGGTTGCATTCAACCTATCTCTATTGGCTGCGCTTGTGTTTGTAGATCATAAATCACAAGTAAAAGGTCAAGGTCCTAGTCTATTATTTGCTATGAACCAAAATGGTCTAGTTACTTTTCTGGTTGTAAGTAGCTTGTTTGAATATAATATATTTATAATATATACTGACTGTTATTCTTTAATATAGGCTAATGTATTGACTGGGCTGGTTAATCTCAGTATAAGAACCCTGTATTGTAGTGCTATTGTGAGCTTCTTGGTTTGCTCAATCTACATTGTGGCCGTGACTTTATTCCCTTGGGTATTGTGGACCAAATTTCAGATACGATTTAAGCTCTGAAGGGATCCTTTCCCGTTATTTATTATTTTGGATATAAAATAGAGTGTGTGTGTGTCTGTGTATATACAGATGTATTTATACAATAAAATAATATATATTATTTAATTTTTATATTATATTATATTATTTTTATTTTACTTTATATTTTAATTTTTTTTTTTTTTTTGTAATTTTGACTTCTTTGCTTCAATCATCTGAAATGCAAGGTAAAGTGACTCCTTGCTATAATCAAATCCCAAAATATCACTTTATACATTTTTATATAATTGTCCTTTCTTTTCTCTCTTTCTTTCTTTCTTCTTTTCCTTTATTTATTTTGCTTCTATTATTTCTTCTTTCACTGTAATATATATATATATATATATATTTTCCTTCTTTCACTATATATATATATACATATATATATGTATGTGTGTGTGTGTGTGTTTGTTTGTTTGTTTGTTTGTATACGTGTATTTGATATCCTTGGACTCCTTGAACTCCTTGAACCCTTTATTTACACTCAGTAATTGACTACACAACGACAACTATTCAATAATATTACTCTTATAATCAATCGCATTCAAATTCAATACTCTTCATCAAAATCAACATCAACATCAACAACATGAAGAAAGAGATAATGAATAAACAACGACATCTTCAACAGTCCACACCTATACATGTATAAACAAAATACTTTCATTCTTCATTCTTTATTCTTTGTATCAAAATAAAGGTAAAAAGAAAAAGAAGAAGAAGAAGCACCAAAGACACTCTTATTTCAATCTACTGCTTATTCAACCTCTAAAGGCAATGAAGCGCTTGAAACAAAACACAAAAGAAAATATACTCATTATCAAAGCTCATTGGTCATTGACACTTGTTCAAACTATTTCTTTATCTGTTCATCAAGTTTCCTTTTTATTTTCTTTTTGTCAAAGTGTATTATTTGAACAATAATTACAGCATAAACACAAACACCACCACCACCACCACCAACTACAGTAGCAGCAACAACAACAACAACAACAATGCTCACTACTACTAAAACACTTACAGCAACAGTAACAGCGACAACAGCAATAACAGAACAGACAACTACAACAATTACAACAACTACATAATAAAGAAGTCGTTTCTAAATTGAAAAGCAAATTAGATATATACATATACACACACATACTTTCATATTCCCCAACAAGAGAGTGGTAGTACATCTCAACCAAGAACAGAAGAAAAAAAAAAAGTCAATATGGCGGTCAATATTGACTTTCTCTCTTCCATCATTGACATTTGTCAGCATTAGTCATTCCATCCACTTTCTTCTTCTTTTTACAATTATATTTTTATTTTTTATTTTTTATTTTTTATTTTTTTATTTTTTATTTTTTATTTCTTTATTTATATATATACAAATATATATTATTTTTAATTTTTAATTTTTTAATTTTTTAATTTTTTAATTTTTTAATTTTTTAATTTTTTAAAGATTCATATAAATAATTTATTGACGTGACTCCTTCCTTATTTTTTTTTTTTTAACTCATGTCTTCTCATCCATCGCCTATAGCACAAAGACCACCTGCTAAGCGTGGTCCTGAGGAAGACGCCAGTCAACGTCACCGACGGCGTGTATCTTCTGATGACGGACGCCCCTATCGCCCCAGTGGTGGCAAAACCCTGCCTCCCCCTGCCGCGATGGAACCTAGTAGTCCAATGAGCTCCGAGGCATCAAGTCTAGAAGATGACGACGATGAAGATGACGACGATGACGACGACGAAGAAGACGACGACGACGAAGAAGACGAAGAAGACGAAGAAGAGGATGACGAAGATAATCAACCTCACCACCCAACACACAGCTATAAATATACTCGAGCTGGAAATAACGTTCAAGAATATCTTCAAGACCAAAATGATTATGACGACGACGAAGAAGAAGAAGAACAGGTGGATGAGCAGATGGTTGAGGAAGAAGAAGAGGTTGAAGAAATTGAACAAGAAGTAGAAGAAGTAGAAGAATATCAAGAATATCAAGAAGACTATCAAGAAGAATATCAAACAGAATACCAGGAAGTTTATCAGGAAGAATATCAACAAGTGGAACAAGACATCCAAGACGAACCTGTGTATGAAGCTGAACCTGATGATTATGAAGAATATGAGGAAGACGAAAACAGAAACGAAAATGAAAACGACGAAGACGACGACGACGACGAAGCTCTTGACCTGGGCAGACTGGACCCGGATTTATATTGTCTGCGTCGGTCTCGACGAGTAACCGTCCAGCGACGAGAGGTAAAGAGGGAGTATTAGCAAGAGTGGTTATTGACTCTCGCAGACGTCTCCTCTCACCGAAAGTGAAGAGAGTCAAGACAGCAGTAGTGGCGATGAATACGAAGAACATCTGGCTGGGCTGGGCAAGCGAAACCGGGGTGGTCGGTTAGCTCAACCTGTCCAACCAGCCATCTTGTACGATGGTAAAGTTATCTTTATATAATTTACTGTATAATATTTGGTCTTTATATATACATATATAAAGAATTACTGTTGATATTATTATCTATTTACTTGATCATTTATTTAATGTATTCCTTATTTCTTATTTTATTTTATTTTATTTGTAGCCGTCTCGTCTGCCGACGCTTTATCTAGTGATCTGGGTTCCGAGGCCAGTAGTGCAAACAACGATAGTGATTCAGATGACTGGGCCGGATCATCTAGAGTACGAAAAAATAACAAGTCGAAAAAGAAGAAGAAGAAGAAGAAGCCTGTCATGTCAGACTGGGGTAAACCAACAGCAACATCAACAAAAAAAATAAGAATTATCATCAGAAGCTACCAATTAATAATCATAATCATAATCATAATTATATAAATTTACATACACAAACACACATGCATACACCCAAAACGATACTAAATTATTGACAAACCTTTAATAATAATAATAATAAGACAATATAGAGATTAACAACATTAATTGTGTAGTCGACCCAGCTCTCAGCGAAACTCGACATTCTATGCGTAAGAGAACCGTGACCTCTTACAATGAAGATAAAGCAGACGCATGGGGTTTATCAGAACCAGAATCTGTTGTCAATATGGGAGCACAACCCGAAGAAGAGGAAGAAGAGGAAGGAGATGTTATTGAAAGTGTTCACGATCATCGGCGGAAAGCAGATTTTGGTAAGTTACTCTCTCTTTATTTTTTATGGCTTTGTTTTGTTTTGATATAATGCACATGTATCTTTCTGTATGTATGTATGTATGTATGTATGTATGCTTATATACATATAGGTATGTATTTTACATATCTTTTCTCTCTCTATAATTATATGCACACACATACACATACATACACATACGGAAAGAGGAGAGAAAAAGATAAAGATACATATACACACACACCTTTGTACCTATACAAATTGTCTTTTTTTTTTTTACTTTATATTATATTATTATATAAAAAATTACCTATAATACAACAGTTGATGAAGAGGAAGACGTCGGTGAACGCAATATGGAGTTCCTGGTCAAATGGAAAAAGTGGTCACATTTGCATGATACCTGGGACTCGTACGATTACCTGCGCAACTTCAAGGGTGCCAAGAAGCTCCTAAACTACATTAAAAGCAGCATTCGTGATGAAATTCGGTTCAGAAACCACCCCGAAACCACCAAAGAAGAAATCGAACAGCATGACATCAACCTCGAACGCCAACGAGACGAACTTAAGGACTGGAGAACAGTTGAGCGAGTGATCGGCATGAGAGGCCCTTCGTCTGCGCCCGAGTACTTTGTCAAATGGAAATGCCTGCATTATAGCGAGTGCACCTGGGAGTCAGCTGAATTGATCACCAAAGAATACCAAGCCGAGGTAGACGCATTTCTTGACCGCGAACAAAACGACCAGATTCCGTCCCGCTCGGTGTCGTACCACAGATCTGGTCGTCCCAATTTTACCTTTTTTAAAGACCAACCCGCGTTTATCCAGGGTGGCCAGTTACGCGATTACCAGCTGCATGGCATCAGTTGGATGTACCATTTGTGGTGCAACAACCAAAATGGCATATTGGCCGATGAAATGGGACTAGGAAAAACTGTCCAGACAATCGGTTTACTCAGTACTCTATTCCACAAGCAATCCCTTTTCGGTCCCTTTTTGATCGTCGTTCCTCTCTCGACAACTGACAACTGGATGAGCGAACTCAGACAGTGGGCTCCTGCCATGAATGCCCTGTGCTACATTGGCGACAGACAGTCGCGTCAGGTTATCCGAGACCATGAATTTTATGTAGCCGACACCAAGAAGCTCAAGTTTAATGTGCTGGTGACAACCTATGAGCTCGCCATGAAAGATCGAGTCGAATTGGGTGCAATCAAGTGGCAGTATCTTGCGGTAGACGAAGCACATCGTCTAAAGAATTCCGAAAGTCTATTGTACGAAGTCTTGCTGGGATTCAATACTGTCAATCGTCTCTTGATTACCGGCACGCCTCTTCAGAACAGTGTCAAGGAATTGTTCGCACTCGTGCGATTCCTGATGCCCGATTTCGAACTCAAAGAACTTGACATCGATCTTGATCAACAGGACGATCACCAGACCGACAAAATCAAGACTCTGCAGAACAGCATTCGGTCCATGATGCTCAGACGTCTCAAGAAGGATGTCGAGAAGTCTTTGCCCAACAAGTCCGAACGTATCCTCAGAGTTGAGATGAGTGAGATGCAAAAGAACTTTTACAAAAACATCCTGGCCAAAAACTTTGCTGTGCTGAATGCAGGCTCTGAAAAGAGCAAAAAGCAGTGGCTCAACATTGCGATTGAACTTAAAAAGGCCAGCAATCACCCCTATTTATTCCCACAGGCCGAAACGATTTCGTACAGCCGCCGTGAACAGCTAAAAGGCCTGGTCGAGAACAGCGGCAAGATGGTGCTGCTGGACAAGCTCCTGACTCGGCTCAAGACAGACGGCCACCGGGTGCTCATCTTTTCCCAGCTGGTCATGATGTTGGACATCTTGTCGGACTACATGGCCATGCGTGGACACCCTTTCCAGCGCCTGGATGGCTCGATGAAGACCGAGGAACGCAACAAGGCGATCGAACACTACAATGCCCCTGACAGTCCAGATTTTGTGTTTTTGTTGTCAACACGTGCAGGTGGTATGGGCATTAACCTCTGCACCGCTGACACTGTAATCATTTTTGACTCGGACTGGAACCCCCAGAATGATCTGCAAGCCATGTCCCGCGCTCACCGCATTGGTCAGACCCGGTCTGTCAATGTCTACAGACTGGTAACCAAAGGCACGATGGAGGAAGACATTATTGAACGTGCAAAACGTAAGATGGTATTGGAATATTGCATTATCAACCAGATGGACACCTCGGGACTGTCTTTGCTGCCCGAGAACTCGCTCGTAACCGCATCCGGAAAACCACGCGAATTGCCGTTCAGCAAAGAAGAAATGTCAGCAGTTCTCAAATTCGGTGCCCAAAATATGTTCCAGAACACCGAAAACACCGAAAAGTTGACCGACATGGATCTTGACGACATTTTGGCCCGTGCAGAACACACCGAGACCCTGGATCGTGGCGAGTCGGTCGGTAACGAAGAGTTCCTGGCTCAGTTCAAGGTGACCGATTACGGAGGCACTGCAAGCGACCTGCGATGGGACGAGATCATTCCGGATGAAGTCAGGGTTGAGGAAGAAGCCGAGTTGTTATTGAAACAGCAACAGCAGCACCAGGCTGATCTTTTTGAGCGGGCGGCCAAGAAGAACCGAAGACCGTATCTGGAACCTCTGGAGGAATCTTCATCGGATGAGCAAGCCATTCAAACCAATGGAAAGCCAGTAGGTCGGCGGAAACGAGCAGGTCAATCATCATCGTTATTGGCAGCAGGAGGAGCAAATGGGGCTGGTGGTACGAATGCAAACGGCACCAGTGCGGGGTCCAAAGCATTGGCTCGTGAACGCAAAGCCAAGGGCAGCCCAAATAGCCTAAGTGAAAAAGACCTCCGGGTGTTGATTCGGGCTGTTCTGCGGTACGGCGATGTAGAAAAGCGATATGACGAGGCCGTTCAAGACAATGAGCTGCGACACAAGAGCAAAAAGGTTGTACTGGAGCATTTGCAAGACCTGCTGTCGAGCTGCCGGACCCGAGTCCGGGACCAATTGGCAACCTCGTCGACTTTGCAATATCATGGAGGTGCAGACAGCGACAGTCTTCTGCGGGAGCTGCGACACACCAAGCAAAAGGCGATCCTGTTTACATGGAAGGACATCCACAGTGTGAATGCCGGACAGATCTTGCAGCGACACCACGACATGACGGTTCTTGCGCGCCGGCTGGATGCCATGGCTGACAAACTCAAGTTCCGCATGGCGCTTGGAGCAAAGCGTGTGCAAGGGTGGTCCTGCGTGTGGGGTCAGAAGGAGGATGCGATGCTGCTGGTTGGAGTCCATATGTGTGGGTTTGGACGATGGTGCCAGATCCAGGCCGAGCCTTCGTTGCAGCTGACGACCAAGTTCTTTTTGAATAACTCTCAGGACGATGATGACAATGCTGGTGGTGATGATGCCGAAAAGAGCAAAGATCACGACAAACGGACGCCAAAATCAATCCACCTGGCCCGTCGAGCAGAGCAGTTGATGAAGATCCTTGCGGAGGATGATCGCGGAGAGTCTACGGCTGCTGCATCATCAACCTCAGGGTCGATGTCGGTGGGAGGTAGTGGACTGCGATCTTCAGAACGCTCGGACCGGAGAGTAGGAAACAGCAGTAGCAGTAGTAGCCATAACAACAATAATACTATAAGTAGTAGTAGCAGTAGTGGAGGTGGAAGTACACGGCGGAAAGAACGGGGCCGAGAACGAGAAAGAGATCGTGAACGGGATCGAGATCGAGATCGAGATCGGGACCGGGGCCGGGACCGGGACAGAGAACGGGGCCGGGATCGTGAACGAGGACAGCCACCGACCAGCCGACGAAGGGTTGAATCCAATTCAAGGGACTCTCAACAGTCTGAAAATGACGCTGATCGTAAATACCGGTCATCAAAGTCATCTCGAACCGACAGTGATCATCGCCACACAACCTCTATTACTACAGAAAGTAAAACAACTACAACAACTACAACAAATACAACAAATACAACAACAATATCTGCTTATGCTTCCTCAAATTCCGTACCTACTACTAATACTGCTCCATCATCCTCATCAACATCAACCACCGCCCACTCACATCCACCACCAGCGTCATCCTCACGCTCCTCAGTAGAGCGCACACCAAGACCCAGTAGGGTGATTGAAGGATTTGTAGATTATGACGATGAAGAGGCGCACCGAACCATGCGTCCTATGCGCGAGACACTGTACAGACTGCGGGACGAGAGTCCTCGACTGTCTGGGCCAGAGAAGGCTGTGATGATTCGAGAATGTATCCAGCGGGTGGGCCAGTATGTAGACAAGCAATTGGCCCACTTGAGAGGCGACGAGAACACACACCTGCGCACGCGATGCCACCGAGACCTGTGGTTGTATACGACCAAGTTCTGGCCCAATGCCAGCATCACACACACGACCCTGATTGAGGTGTATGGCCGGATTGTGGCAGCGCAGGCAGAAATGGATGCTCGGCCTTCAGGACATTCACAGGACAGTAGTGTGAGGAACAGGAGCAGGTCAGAGTCTAGGGACGATCGAAGACGAGATGAGAGGAGGCGAGATGATAGACGACGGGAAGATAGAGATCGAGATCACCGAGATCATCATCACCGCAGGCATCGTCGTTAACACTAATAAGAAAGGGCATAAAGAAAGAGAAGAAGAAGAAGAAGAAAATTCTTATAAAAAAAAAGAAAAGAAAAGAAAATACATCCAATTCATACACTCCAACAAGAAGAAGAAGAAAAGTTATTATTATTATTGTTGTTGTTATTCAAGCAAACACACTACAATTCACAAAGCACACATTTTATATTTTATATATTTTCCTTATCTTATTTTTTTTATTTTATTTTTATTCTTGCTCTCTCACATCCACACAAGCACGCACAAAATGTGTCTGTATATCTATACACAATTTCCAAACAAACAAACAAAAAAATATGAGAATACAAGATGTACACATATTATACTACATATTGACTTTATTGACTTGATTGTATTGTGACCCTTTTTTTCTTCTTCTTCTTCTTCTTCTTCTTTTCTTTATTACACTTCTTTACTACAAAAGAGAAAGAATAGAAAATGTACCTCTTTATTTTCTTGTTTCAAAAATAATAATAACAATAATAATAATAATAATAATAAAAAAAAAATTAAATAATTTTTAATTGTATTTTTATTGTTACAACTCCAAAAGTCACATAGGATTTTTTTTTATATATATATACCTTTCTTTTTTTTTCTTCTTCTTTTGTACACATCATTTATTTATATCAGTTGTCTTGTTTATAAATGCCACCAAAACCAGCTATTGAAATCAGTGCTTCAACTGTAATTACTTCTCACGATTGACTGTTAATGCTGTTATATACAAAATTATCAACATAATGATTAGCATCATAACAAATGAGTAATTATATATATATATATATATATATATATTTCTTTTGGTAGGTATTTGATCTCAAGGCTCAACTTGCGCAACACACTGAACAATTTGAACGAGGAAGATCAGGTGGTAAACAAGTATCTGCAGCAACAAGAAGAAGTGATAAGGTGAGAATGGGAGTAGAAGCTTTGAAGTAATTGTATTAATCAATCCTCATTTTGTTTTTTAACTATATTTAAATATATATATATATGTATGTATATGTATAGAAACCAACTGTTTGGGCTAGACAAAATAAAGGTGTTTCAAGTAGATCAGAACGAGATGCACCTGTACTAGAGGCAGTCGAGTCTGATGTTTTGATGAAGAGTCGAGAAGCTTTGGAACGTAAAGCAAGACTGTACGATCAAATGAGTCGGCAAGTGAATCCGAATGATGAGGATGAAGATATATTGATTGACTTTGATCGCAAGTACTGGCAACAAGTATATAAAATATAAAATATATTTACGCATAAAAAAAGTTAAAAGAAAAATAAAATTGTACTGAGTATTGAATGTATGTACATGTTTTTCTTGTGTAGCGCGAGATGAATACTACTAGACAACCGAAACGAAAAGACAGAAAGGACGATGAAGAAGACGATCCTTGGGTTGAGCATGAGGATGAGTTTGGTCGTACACGGGTAATCCGAAGAAGTCAAATACCGTCACGATCGCCTTCTCCTATACGATCACGATCACGATCACGATCACGATCACGATCACGGTCTCGTTCACGTTCACGTTCTCCTGGAAACTTTATTCCAAGAGATCCAAACCAACTTGCTGATCGATCCAATATACTACATTATGAAGCTGACCGAGAGATCCGAACCAAGGGAGTGGGCTTTTACACGTTTTCAAAGGACGAAGAGGGACGTGAGGAGCAGTTGGAGCGGCTGAATGCGCTGCGAAGGGAGACCGAAGAGGCCCGGAGGAATGCACAGAGTGTGGCGTCCAAGCGAAAGGCGATAATGGCGCGTAATGCACAAAAGATTCATGCAAGACGAGCAGCCATACAAGGGAAATCGACACCGACTGACAAGGATGATGACAAAGATAATAATAATATTAGGGTTAATGAGGATAGTGTGACTGAATTTTTGCGGTCCGTGCGAAGGAAGATTGAATGATGTACAAATATACTTTATGTATTAAATTTTTATTTTAATATTCCTGTCAAGTACATTACATTACCAAATACATTGTCAATTATGATTTACAATTTTTTTTTTCTCTCTCTCTCTCTTTATTTTATATAATCAAGGTAAACATTTTTATTTTTATTTTTATTTTGTATATATATATTTATTTATTATAGACAAGGACAAGGATAAAGTGAGAGAAAGAATAAGAATATTAGTAATATATAAAAAAAAAAGGGGGGGGGGATTGTATTTTTTGTGGTTTAAAAATATCTACCAGAAATACTTGTGCATATATAAAATAGAATAGAATAGAATAGAATAGACAATTGGACAAGTTGGATAGATATATAGAATAAATAAAAGCGAAATAACAGAGTAAGAGAAAATAAAGTACATTGAAATAAAGTAAAGTAAAAGAAGTGTATGTAAAGAAGAAGGAGAAGAAGAAGAGGTCTGTTTTTTTTTGTTTTTTTTTTTTTTAGTTGGTTGGTTGATGATCATTTTTGGTGTTGATTAATTTTTTTTGTAAAGAATAAAAAAAAAAAAAAAAAAGAGGAAAAGAGGGGGTAATGAAAATCATATATGTATTGTTATTTTTAAAATAAATAAAAAATAAAATTAATTGACCACATTCTCTTCTTGAATTGGTTGCCAAATGATTCGAAAGTCTTGGGTGTCAACGACGACTTGGTGAGGGACAGAGTCTGGGACAGAATAGAGAGTGTTTCTGGCTGCGTTCTGGGACATGCAGTAGAGAATGATGGATGCATTGATGCGTTCGAGTGTTTCTGGGTCACCTGATGCGAGCGGTTCGTTCGGCAGGTCGCCGAGATGAGACCAATCGATGTCCACAATAGGCAAGATGCGAGGGGTAGAAGAGCACCTGAGGGTGTTATTAGAGTTGTGATGGATGTGGTTTGTGTTGTTGGTGCTTATTGAGCTGGTTGATGATGTTGAGGTTGATGAGCTGTAGATTGGAGCTAGGACTGGACCTGAATGTTTGAGAATATCTGGGTATGGCCAGTCAAAGGATTGTGGTTGATAATGACGGGGGAATGTTGGGGACGGGGTTGTATTTGGGCTCTGGGAGTCTCGATCGAAGAGATCATCGGGGTCATCGAGAAAGGATGATAGAGAGAGTGGGGATTGGTGGGAGAGGGTTGGGGATGGTTGGTTGAGTAGACGGGAGAGGGACATTGATGAGGCGACTCTGGTGTTGTCCTGGCTTGAGGGTTGATAAGCCAAGAGGATTGTTTGATCTTTAGAGTGTTTTGGAGATCCTGGTTGAGTATTGGAGTGAATGGAATTTGAAATTGCTGGATTTGATGATTTTCGGGGAGCTAGTAAGACTGGTTTGTCACGGGATGCACGTCGCATGTAGTCGCGTTTGTAAGGGTGGCTGGATTGGCGCATGGTTGTGACCCGGGATGATGATGTTGGACGGTTAAAGGTGCTGTTTGGGTCGAGCAAGAGACAGCCGTACTGGGGGTGATCTGGCTCCAGACACTGGTCGACGAATCTGGCGCCGAATACTGGGACGAGTTCCTTGCGTACATGGAATGCGGTGCGTTTGCAGAGTATGAGGGCAAATTCGTAAGGAATCCAGGTGCCTTGGATCTTGAGGAATCCACCCCGGATTTTCTTTACTCGCAGATCAGGATTGGAGTCGACCATCTTGACGATGTCAGCCTTTGAGTTATTCAAGGATTTCCAGATTCCTGTAAAGAACACATAACCGGTTTCTCTATCCCACATTATTGGTTGACCGTTGATCATGTATTCATAGACTACATAAAGTTAATCAATTGAACTGGCATTAATACAGAATTTATTTAAACAAGAGAGATGTACCAGGAATGTATCCACGAGGATCAAGAGAGGTAGAGTATTTGGCCTTCTTGACCTTGACTGGCACCTGAACGTGGCATCCAAAGGGACGGAAGCGGGGTGAATCGTTGGGGTCCATGGTGTCCATTTTGATTCAAAAGGAGGTGAAAAAAAAAAGCGAATATTAAATTATTAAATTATTTATTTTTTTAAAAGAAAAAAAAAAGAAAAAGGTTTTTATTTTATTTTATTTTATTTTATTTTATTTTATTTTATATGTTGTTTATACGCAAGAAAATAAAAATAAAATAGATAAATGAAAGGCAGGGAAGTTAAAATAAATAAATAAAAAAGAAAGTTGTTTTTTGTTTTATTTTTTATTTTTATTTTTTGTGTACAGTGTACAGTGTACAGTGTATACGTGTACGTGTGTTTATTAAGAAAGAGAGAAAGACAAGAACAAGAACAAGAACAAGAACAAGAACAAGAACAAAATAATCCAAAAAAATAATAAAAAATAATCAAGAACAAGGGAAAAAAAATTTATAAAAAAAAAAGGGGGGGGGAGGAAGGGAATAAGTGAATTAAGGGGGTGGTGGGATGAGAAATAAAATAAAAGAGAGAAAGATGATAGTGTTTGTTTGGTTGGTTAGTAGCTTTTTTGGGGGGGTTTTTTTTTTTGTGTTTGTTGTGCTTGTAGTGTTTGTAATGTTTGTAGTGTTTGTGGGGGAGTGAAGGATAATATTGAGGATTTTGAAGGGATGAAGAATTGTGATTTGATTTGATTTGATTTTATAATACACTCTATATACAAACACACACAATATATATATATATATATATATATATGTCTTTATTTATTTATGCAAAAAGGGGACGATAGCAACACCAAACAAAATAAAATAAAATTATAAGCATGTACAAATATATACACTACACAAACACAGTTACAACAGGCACATAAATATATATAAAAATATATAACATATAGTTTATGTGTAACAAAGAGATAGACAACCGAGAAACCATTTGACCCATTCGACAAACAAATTGATTAACTGACATTGAGAGAGAGAGAGAGAGAGAGAAGGAGAGAGAGAGAGAGAAATGTTAATTTATGCTGTTTTGGAGAATGTGACGCGCTCATCTTAATCCACAATGTCGATCACTAACGCAAAACAAATAAAAAAAAAACAAACATATATATTATTATTATTGATGCCATTAATTTGATTTGATTTGATTTGATTTGATTTTTATACTTATTGTCGAATTCCAATCGGCAAGAGAATGCTGGCAAGGTTCAAAAGTGGCCTGTGTCTTTTATGCACAGTGCACAGTGTGTACAAAATGTACAATGTGTATAGAGTAGGCAGGTAAGCAGCCAATCGACTATAAAACCAAATAACACTAATATTCATCAATCCATTCTATCTCTTCTCAATCACACTGTCCTACCCCCTCATTTTCTTTCTTTTCTTTGTTTGTTTGCGGGGTCAAGCCATCAAATACAAGTCAAATAAGTCCAGCCAAAAAGTTTTGCCAGTCAATCTATGTTTTATTTATTTATTTAAAAAATAAAAATGTCCTCGACATCTTCTGACTCCCCCCCCCCCTTTAAATTTTTTATTTTTTATTTTCTTGCTGATATTCTCGACTAAAATAAATAAATAAATAATTTATTATTCTAAAGACAACTAGATAAAAACAAACAATAGAAAGACAACAACATAATGTATTCTCTGATGTGATTGTCCCGGGAAAACCAGGCACGTGCCCTAAAAGAATAAAACTAATAAACATTTTTATCTATTCTTTTAATCACAATATTCAAGGCTGATCAATACAATAAAACATAAAAAATAAAATAAAAAGTGGTCCATGCTCAAAATACAACTCGATTTGATTTTGATTTTGATTTAGATTTAATAAGCACAACATCTCGAGACCTCTTTTTTATTCAAATCATTTATTAGATTAATAAAATCATATAAAATCATAACATAACATAACATAACATAACATTCCCCCCTCTTTCTTTATTTGGGTGGTGATTCTGAACATCGGACCCCGTGTCTCCGAAAGGTTCACATCACCGAGATAATTATGACGAAAATGGTTATATTTTGATGCACAGAAAACAAAGAATACAAAATAAAATATTTATTTATTTATTTATTTATTTATTTATTTCCTAGCAGCAATCTTACGGGGACAACATTTTCAGGATGGGGCACTACCTTTTTTTTGCCGGACTAATTCGTTGTGACCACTTGTCCGAGGTCCGAGGTGTTTTCTCCAATCCTTCAGGGCAAAACGATGTGTCCTGAAATTCCTAATCCATTTAAATATAAAACCTTCTTTTCTATTCTATACTCAAAAGGCGATCAATGAAGAGGATAATGTCAGCCATAAGTTGTATGTGAATGACATCAACAATATCAAGGCTGCTTTTGCTCGTGCTACTGCTTCCACTTCTCAGGATGCAGGTACTGAACTCGTTAAAACCATGGAAGCTAAGGGATATCTTGTACGCTATGACGCTAGCAAATATGGATCTCTTGAAAGAGTATTTTTCTCACACCCAAAGATGCTAGAAAGAGCTCATCGCTTCCCAGAAGTCATGCCCATCGATGCCACCTACTCAAACAATAATTTGGAAATGCCTCTTGTATGCGTGGAAGGTGTCCATAACCTTGGGGGAGACACTCTTAAATCGTTTCCCATTGCCTTTGCCTGGATTTCAAATGAGAAACAAGAGACCTACATTTGGTTCCTTGAGCAGCTCAAGACATTTGTTTTTGAAAACAAGAAAAGCAGTTCTCTATTTGTAACAGACAAATGTATGGCCTTAATGAATGCACTTGACATTGCATTCCCAAAAAATGTCAAATTGTTATGCTACTGGCATATGTTGAATAGCATTGAAAAAGTCTTCGCTGGAAAACTCAAGTCAGTTGCAGAGAAAGAGGTCCTTATGGAGTATATGAACTCCATGATTCACAGCAGTACCATAAGGGATTTCGAGGTTGCGTTGATGAAGTTCAATGCAGTATCTTCTGGTTGCGAAGTAGACGAAGGAGGGTCCAAGGTAGATGCATCGGTTTACTTTGCCGAAAGATGGATAAAGTGCCAGGAGAAGTGGGCAGGATACCTGACCAGCCAGCAAATGCATTTTGGGTGTACAACTACCCAGAGAATCGAGAGCGCACACCAAGCTTTGAAAAGAGGGATATCAGCAATTTCGTCTTTGGGGCTTGCATTTGAAGCTATCAACTCCTATGTAGACAGGCTCGAAAGAGACTTCAATGCTATAAAAATCAGGGAATCGACAACTGTTGATGTCTTGGTTGGCCGCAACAAGCAGCTTTCCAGGCTTTTTATGAAAGTCTCTAAGAGAGCATTGCTTGTTATTAATCAAGAACTTTGATTGATTAATAGAGACAATGAATTTTGTCATTGCAAAAACAGGTTTGAGTTCGGCTTGCCCTGCAAACACTTGCTGCCAGCTGGAAGGGAGCTCACTCTTGATGATGTTCTAGAAAGATGGATCATAAACCCTGTTCTAAAAGAGACATCTTTCGAAGAAAGTTGTACAGCGCACGTAATTGCCGAGAGGCCAGAAGAGTGGATGCAAGAGATTGTAAAGCTTGAGGCTCTTTTCCGCTCTTATGAGGGCAGCCAGCAAGTGGCCAACCTCCTTCAAAAGATCAAGAAGGTTACTTCTGAATTCGAAGGCAAAACTGGGCACCCTTCGATTAACTTTCAAGCCCCAGAAAAAATTAAATATCCTGGCAGAAGAAAGGGTGGTGCACGTCCCAAATACCTTCCCAAAGACTTTGGTCGGGCAAACTGGAGGAAGATCAGTGTTTCGTCTGGTCATGTAAGATAAAATATAACATAACAAAGTACTAATATGTATCTTGAAATACTAGGCTGGCCTTAAGGCAATGGTTAGACTGAGAGCTAAAATGAGGGAGGGAAAGCCTGCAGCTACACAAAAAACAAAAAACAACAAAAAACAAAACAAAAGCAAAAAAGAGCCTCTCGACCTAAGTAAGATGCTTTTTTATTTTACATATAATTGAGTTTATGAAAAAGAATCTTGTCATATATTTACATACATTTTTTAGTCGATGCTACCAAAAACAAAATAAAACAAATTAAAAAAGAGCCTCTCGACCCAGGTAATATGTGCTTTTATTTTATAGTGTAATTGAATCCATAAAGAGAAATATCGTTGTATACTTATATGCTCTTTAGTCGATGCCACAAAAGAAATAGGGTTTAAAAGACCCGCTACAGCTCAAGAAGATTACCAATATGACTATCGCACCTCTGTTGGCAAGAGGGTTAAATTCCAGCCCGGTTTTCCTGTCTCTCATGAGATAGTCGATGACGTTAAGGTTGGGTTTAACCCTACTGCTGATGGATGGTGTGGTTTTCGGGTCCTTGCCCATTTGATCTATAAAGATCAAGAAAAGTTCCCTCTTGTGAAAAGAGATATGCTTGCTACCCTTCCAAAATACAGCAGTATTTACGCTAGCACGTTTGGAACCGATGTCAAGCAATCAGAAGACATTATAAAGCATGGTTCTGATCTCTGCATCACCAACTCCAACTCCAACTTCATCCCAGCGTGTTTAGATGCCAGTATGTGGTTTAGCACATCCGACTGTGCTCAACTAGCTGCGGACACCTATAAGCGACCAGTCTACGTCTACTCAGACAACCCCAACACCCCTTCCGTATCGTTCCTTCCCTTCACCCTTCCCAAAAACATATCAAAACATCAACAACCTCTGATTTTCAATCATGTTAACAATAACCACTGGACAACAGTACACCTCTCCCGCAATGTCTCAAGGAAATGGCCAACCATTCCTGAGTTATTCTTTTTGGGTTGTGTCAGAAACCAGATTCCCGACAACTTTGATACTTACTGGAACAAGTTTAAAGAGTTCAATAAGTATGATCGTAGAAATGCGATGTTCTCTTTTCTTTCCGATCAAGAGGAACATGTTGATCTCACTATAACATAATCTTTTTTTTTTTACCTTTATAAATCTTATCAATCTGTTTCTTTGCGTCAACATAAGCTATCTATCACTTGTGGGTTAAATGACTCTCCGCTCTGTTTTTTCATAGAAATCATTCGTGGGAAGTACTTTACCCTACGAGTTACACATATATCCAGCGAATTAAAAAGCATAAATGTCGGGTGGTGTTACACAGATAGAGCCAAACTATCTTCGAATATGTTATATTATGCATTTGCATCTATTTATTTCATCAATTCAAGACTTGGCTCTCTATAACTTTGGATCCAAGTAGTGTATAGATATATGTATGGGTTCTAGGATTTTTAGTTGAATTGAAAGGGTCGATCATGAGAAAACTAACGTAATATCTCAAAAATTTGCTTTTTTTCAATAAAATAAAATATTGTATTTGCTTGTAGAATCACTTTTTTCTCATTTGTTTTCTATAAAACTTTTACTGGATTCATATGTTATCTGAATATATGTAATTAAAAACTTTTTTTGGTCTTATATGAATATTTTTCATTTTTTTGTATTTTTGATAAAATATCTCATGTACATGTTGTAAGGAAATGATAGAAAGAGTTTTTACAGAATAAATAAAAACATGAATTTTGTGAATATATATTCGCTTAACTTCTATGCAAACTTTCTTAGGCATAAACGGCTTCATTACCTTTATATCCATTATGAAAGTTTTTGAAAAAAATGCAAATTATATGGATTATAATCTTTTCCACTTAAATCACACAAAATGAAAACATATGATTTATGTCTCAAGTTAAATCGCGAAAATATGACTCATTAGCAGCCACAGGTATGTGATTTGTTGACGGGAGCCAAATAAATCTTATATCTTACAAATACTCGATTTTAGTTACCATTTTTGTATAATAAATTGATTCTATTTTTGCTTCTTTGCCTTATAATATTATATCATAATTATAGTAAGAAGTAAACTTATTAGTGTTTAACTATTAATTATGACTCTAAGTAGCTGTCACTTTATCTAATATATATATTTTTTAATGTAAACTACATTTATTCTACAATTATTAGATATACTTTTTAATATATGCAAAATTAATTAATACTATATGTATTCTCAGGCATTTTTGCGACTTTGTTTTTCTTTTCTGAAGAAGATTTAGCAGTTTTTATTAGTGTTTATCTTAAATAAGTATTAACAAAAGGTAATGTTTATTACATTAAAGGATATTATAAGCCTAATAAAGTATTTAGTAAAGAAATTTCAAATTTTATAAGGTATTTTTTCAATAGGCAAGATATGAAAAGTCGTGACTTTTGGGGGACGACGTTTCCAGGGTAGGGCACGACATTTTCTATTAGGATATAATGTCTTGAAGTAACATGTTAGATAGTTTTTTATTATTCTATATATATATCAGTTAATTTATTACATATAGTATAAAACTTTAAGTATAGAATTATATATATAAAACAACGCTTTTATATTTAGTCAAAGCTATTTTTTTATATGAGAAGATTTTTTATTATCATTTTGCCCAAAAACAGGTCGTGCCTCCTAAAGAAGGAGAGGTATATGCCTGGAGACAGTTTGATGAATGCAAAAAGTTTGGGAGCAATTTAGTGAGCTAATACGCATGAGTGGAGAAGGAAAAGACATAATTAAATAGAGGAAAGAAGCGTAGAAAAAGCTATTATCCTGCCTTGTATAAAAGTATCTTTATTATGATAAGTATGAATCCTTAGGGACCAGATATAATTATTTGATACCGGACAGCAAGTCACAATTTGTGGTCCGGTAAAATCAAAACAACGTTTCCCATCAAAAAGGTAGTGCCCCATCCTGAAAATGCCGTCCCCCTAATATTAGCGTTCAATTCAATTTGAAGGAGAACAACACTTTATTTTGTATTATAATACAAAATATACATATCAGACAATGACAACATTCGAAAGTTGTAATATACGATCGAGCATGTGTGTCATATATACATACCTTTTCTTTCTTTATTGAACCAATTAAGCTTAGTGTGACAGGCAGACCAAGGCAGACCAAAGCAAACAATCAGATTATGGTGAATACTAAACAACAACAACAACAACAACAACAACAACAACAATAATAATAATAATAATATTTATTTACACAAGCACAAGCACAAGCACAAGCACAGGTTACATTCTTGACCCATCTATTTATTTATTCATTTATTCATAAATACAGGCACATACATACAATTCAATTCAATTCAATGCATTCCTTGATACCCCTCCTTTTTTTTTTTTTAGTATCTACCTATCATAAATCATCAGCACCATTGAAATAATATAATAAAATATCATTTTTTTTTGTTATAGTTGCTGTCATCAATTCAATTCAATAAATAGTCACAAATTATATCAATATTATTTTCAATATTTTTATTGGATTGGCACAAAATATTAAGATAGGGTATTGATTCTTTTTTAAACAAATAATGAACATTTAGTTGATGCCACTGGGAGGCAATTTGAATCTGGCTTGGAAATGCTCAATCAGATACTCTTCACTCTTAATCGTTTCCTTGAACGATGGCCGGCTAAGGATACCCTCCACAAATGCCTCCAATCGCTTGTCATTCTGGATAGCCTTGTGCTTGTAATCTCCGACCCAGTGCTTGAAGGTCAACAGAACTCGGCCCAAGAATGGCGCAATAGCAACATCGGCAAGCGAATACTCTTCACCAAGGAAATAAGGTCCGGTCTCACTTTGTTCACGGAGCAACTCACCAAGTCTCGTAAATCCTGCCTCGGTCTCTTTAATAAATCCTTCCTTGGTCTCGTCACCGTAATTGAAAAGAACCTTGTACCAAGGCGACGAAATCTTGGTTGCAAAGTACTCAATCGCAAACCGAATCGATGCTCTCTTGAAAGGATCACTAGGAAGAAGTCTAACAAAACATAATTCATTAGATTATTTAATAACTACCAGTCATTCAAATCAACCTTTTCTCGGGATAGAGATCACTAAGAAGCTCAATGATCACAAGAGACTCTGCAAACGTCTTTCCGTCAATCGTAATAGCGGGCACCTTGAGTTCAGGATTAACCTTATGATACCTAACATGCATATAAATATATATATATATATTTACTTGGTTTATAATCATCTACTTACCATTCGGGCTTGTTGGCAAGGTCAATGTAAACTTCTTCAAATTTAGCCCCAGTCTCATTCAAAGTAATGGCTGCACGTTGGGCATAAGGACAACCGGGAAAGTTGTAGAATACAATCTTGCGTTCTTTGTTTGTTTGTTTGTTAGTTTACATAGTCTTTATATCCCCCACTCGCTCTTGCTCTTGCTCTTAGTCTTCATTATTTTACCTGCGCTCATGGTGTTATGCTAAGAAAGAATAGACAGGTAGTTTTGTAATGAAAAAGGATGATAATTAAAAAGAAACACAATCTTTCTTTTCATTTTATACATTTAATTTAATTTTTTTTTATTTTTTATTTTTGCTTGTCAGCTCTACATTTAGTAAGCAACCATCGAAACACCTAAACACAAGAACGCGCGTATTTCTTATTTCATTTTAACCGGAGAATAACTAGCCGTAAATGAACAACTTAAAAAAAGAAAAAGACAACCAGAGCTTTAGACAGTAACCACCAAGTCATCTAATGCATAGTAAATTGATTATTAATACTGATATTTCTTACATATTCATTTAGCTTACTTCTTCTCTTGTTGTTATCTTGTAATATACAACTTGCTTTTATATAAATATATATATATAAATACAAAAATGTATAAAGTCTATTCACTGCTTCTATGGGTTTGATGACAAATACAAAAATTACTAGATAATAGATAATAAATTTCATAAGAAAATAAAAAGAAGGTTTTCTTGTACAACATCTTTGGTTATCCTTTTTTTCTTTTATTGAAACGTCATTTTGTGGTTACCGGGCGTCATTTGGAATACCCTACAATGTTGCAACAACGAAAAATGAAGACCTCATATATATATATATTTATATTACAAATCAATCAATTAAGCTATATCAAACTTTATTTATAAGCATTTGGTAATCATCACCTTTTATTCCACCTTACATTATACCATACCCCACATAACAACTTGGCTTTATTCTTTCTTTGTACATTATTCATCAAATCTACAACATATCAAAGTCACGTGCATAATCCCTCAACCAGCAATCAAATGAATCCTTCTTCTAGAAGAATTCAAAGTAGTATATACAAAACTATATTTAATAGTTATAACAAGGAATTCTCCTTTTTTCTTTCTTTCTTTCTTTCTTTTATATATATAAATCTATTTTGCTTGCTTATTTGTTTGTTTGTTTGTTTGTCCGTAACCAAATAGGCCGTGCACGAGCCATCTCAGTCCATCAATTAATGCCTACCATATTCCATTCAATTCCATTCAATTCTTGATAATTTCACTCCTTTTACTTGTTATTTGAAACTCTTTAAATATATATATATATACATACATTTAATATTCTTAATGACTTTATATATTCATTTATTAAACAAAAATATAAATATAAACAAGGATACATACATGCATGTCTTTATTATTATGTATTGTCTATTATGTAGTATATACATACATATTTATATATATATTGTGTATGTTGTAGTGTGAGAGCGGTTAAAGAATATCCCATCCAATTGAAAAATTTTCACTAGTACCATCTTATATATATATATATATATATACATATCTAATTTTTTTTTGTTAATGTTATTGTTAATCTAATAGCCATTATAATCATTAATACAAAAAATATTCCAAAAAAATAATAACAACAACAAAAATATGGGAATACCACTCTGGAAACCAAAAGACGAAATCAAGCAAATTCATACACAATCTCCAACTCATTCTAATGATTATCAAAACCTTGATATCCTTACATTCCAACAACGACCAACTATGGTCAGCAGACACAGTAGTTCAAACAGCTCTACCTCTAGTGCCAATAGCATTGGTTCTAGTTCGATTGCAAATGCCATTGCTCTTGCTAATGCTAATGGTGCACTTGGAAGTGGAGGAGTAAGCGTGAGTGTGAATAGTAGTGCTGGAGGTGGAATAAGCTCTTCAAGACCTCGCCACACACATCGCATCAGTCCACTTGATTCATCAGGTGGGAGTAACCGAAGCCGTCGTTCGACTCCAATATCCAGACCGACCTTCCAACCAAGAAGAACAGAACTTGACAGGCAGATTGCGATCCGAATGAGCGAAAAAGAAGACCTTTTGGCCCAACTTGAAGTAACAGTCTCACTACTCGACCAATTTTTGTCTGCCCGGTCTGCTCTGGGTTCTGAAGTGATGGCCATACCAACATTTATCACTCAAGGTAACAAATACATAATACATTCTATCTTTGTGCATATTTATATATATATATTTTTGTGTGTTCTAGATCTACCAGCATTACTGGCTTCTGCTGCATCTGTCTCAGTCTCTCCACCAAGAGATATCACGTTTGCGAATAGCTATCAAGGTGTACTTGACAGAGTCATGCAAATCTCACCATACTCCTCTCTTCTACCCCAACTCGAATCAAGTATTGCGTCTGCCCATCGACGTATCCGTGATCAGTTGGCCTTGCTGGGAACCACAATCCCTTCCATAAGTCCTGATAATCTTTTACCTTTAGACAGCGCTACCTCTACCACCTCCACCTTCACTTCCACTCCCAACCCTACTACCACCATTACAAACAGAAACAACAACAACAACAACAACAACAACAGTCATAATCGATCTATTACTTTGAGTAATTCAGAAAGTGACTCGGCCTAAAATCATCTCAATATCTTTGTAAATCTTCCTTCCTTCCTTCCTTCCTTCCTTCCTTCCTTCCTTCCTTACTTACCTACTTATTATTACTATTATTACTATCATTATTTACTATTCTCTTTCTTACTTACTTATTTTTATACCTATCTTATTTGTTTTCTTTATTATTTTCTTGAATATCTACTCCATTTTCAACCAACAACACTTACATAGAAGATTGAACACACCACCACACACACACACGCACACAATCACTTTGTCTATTTCTCAAGGATTGTAATAGTTGTAATAATAATAATAATAATTTAATTAATTAATGGGTTATTATTTATTATCAGTGAATTTTTCTTTTTTTTTTAAAAAAAAAAAAAAGAACAATATTTCATTCAATTGATGTTCTTGTAACTAACTATTGCTTGGGTATTTGGATGCAGGTTTGTGTATTGTGTATTTAGTAATAAAATATAGTAACAATAAACGATCTTTTCCTTTTTCTCTTTTTCTCTCTTTAAAGATTTGCACATATGATACATGCGAGTGTAAATAGCAGGTGATAACCAACAATGAATAAATGAATGAATAAATGAATGAATAAATGAATAAATAAATGAACAATTTTTTTTGACGTTATAGTTAAATTTATATATATATATATATATATAAAGATATATTTTATATTTTATCAAGTGGACTTGGTGCGCTGGTCAGTGTTGGTGAAATAATCTCCATCCTCGTGGACCGAATCAACCGAGAGGTTAAGAGCCTTTTCTAATCGCGAATTTATCTCGTCAATCGAACCCGCCTCGTTTTGATGTGTCACAGCCTCAGATTCAGAAGCCCGACTGTTTTCAATAATCGGCTTGAAGTCCTGATCAAGACTCTTGATGTATTCTTCGAATGTAGGTAGTCCAGCCGTATTTTCGGCCCCATTCTTGTGGCCAGGAGCCTTGAAAGCTGTGGGAGCAGGAGAAATGTCATTACCATCAGCATCTGCATCAGCATCATTACCACCACGGGCAGGAGGAGTAGGCGAAATGTCAGCAGCAGCAGCAGCAGCATCATCATCATCATTTCCACCGCGAGTAGGAGGATCAGAAACCGCACTATCGTCGTCAGAGGCACCAGTACGACCACCACGAGCAGGAGAGGCAGAAGCAGTCGAATCATCGTTTCCTTGTCTTCCAGATTTAGAAGCTTCTGCACCCAGAGCATCCAGCATTTCGTTCAAAGCCTTGTTTTCGTGCTTGTTATTCTTTTGTGTTCCAACATTATTCTTGTGCGTCTTCTGGAGCTCATCAAGCATTTCATTCATAGCCTTGTTTGGGTGAGAAGGTGCCTTTGTTGCCGGTCTTGCGTTCTTGTGTGATGCCTGGAGCTGGTCGAGCATCTCATTCAAGGCTGCGTTGGAGTGAGAAGGTGCCTTTGTTGCTGGTGCTGCGTTCTTGTGTGATGCCTGGAGTTGATCGAGCATCTCATTCAAGGCTGCGTTGGAGTGAGAAGGTGCTTTTGTTGCTGGTGCTGCGTTCTTGTGGGATGCCTGGAGTTGATCGAGCATTTCATTCATAGCCTTGTTTGGGTGAGAAGGTGCCTTTGTTGCTGGTGCTGCGTTCTTGTGTGATGCCTGGAGTTGATCGAGCATCTCATTCAAGGCTGCGTTGGAGTGAGAAGGTGCCTTTGTTGCTGGTGCTGCGTTCTTGTGTGATGCCTGGAGTTGATCGAGCATCTCGTTCAAGGCTGCGTTAGAGTGAGAGGGGGAAGCAGAACCTTTGTCGGTATAGCCCTGGAGGCTGTCCAACATCGCATCCCAAGTGGCGTCTTTGTGAACAGGCACAGAGGGATGGCTGTTTGAGCCGTTGGAATTTTCTTCCCAGGCCAGGTTCTGGTGCGGTGCTTTGGCAGCTGTGTCAGAAGAACTTTGGGCAGATCTAGCAGGAGTCCATTCAGAAGCCTTGGCAGGAGTGACAGGACTGGCGGAAGAAGCCGGTTCTTCAGCTGGCGATGT
Source organism: Phycomyces blakesleeanus NRRL 1555(-) (assembly GCF_001638985.1). Taxonomy (NCBI): domain Eukaryota; kingdom Fungi; phylum Mucoromycota; class Mucoromycetes; order Mucorales; family Phycomycetaceae; genus Phycomyces; species Phycomyces blakesleeanus. The sequence goes on from NW_017265140.1 coordinate 1,504,237, forward strand.
CTGCCAGTTTGGGGAAGCCGCATCAGAAGGACCGGGAACTTCACGGTCCTGATCCTGTCCACCGGCATTCTTGGTCAAACTGCCAGAAGCCAAAAGGTTATCTAATTCTTCGTTGACATGGTGTGCAATCGAAGCCTTGTTAGCATTGCTGTCCGATGACGTTTCTCCTTTTTCGTCTTCCCAGCTCACAGGAGATCTATTGTCGTGAGTTTCGGCACTTTGTCCAGAAGCCTGGGACTCCTTTACGGCGTCCAGTAGACTATTGAGGGCATCAACATTACTGGCTGTATCTGAGTCCTGAGACTCGTTATCTGAGCTATCAGTAGTTGTGGTCGAAGCGTCTTCGGATGCTGCTGCTCTCTTATTGATTTTGAAGTCTACAGAGTCTGCCTCACAGTTTGTTGTACCACCATAACTCTCGGCGTGAAAATGATAGTCTCCTGGAATCACCCAATTTATGTTGGGAAAAAGAAATCAGTTCCGTAGTTCCATAATTTAAGACAATGAACTGCCCTTTTTTTTTAAAAAAATAATAGTAATAATAGTAAAAGAACAATAATCCAAGATATGCACATTTTATTGTAATATTTATTTAAAGAAGAATAATAATAATAAATAGTCTCTAACCTTCATTTGATCCAAGGAGAAAAGGAAACTCTTCGGAACTTCCTTGAGAAGCAGCTAGTAATAGATGTATTAGTCTGGATACACAAAATTATAATGGTTCTTTGGATTCTCTTGATATATATATATATATATATATATATATATATTATTTGGGAAATCAAAAAATCAAATTTGAAATTTAAACTTACGGTAGAGACCGACGAATTTAGTGTTTTGTGTGCTGTTCTCGATCAAAGTTATATTGACTTGGTTAGCACCTTTGGGAATTTGCCAAGCAACAACGTGGTTTGACGAATCTTCAAATGAAAGGCCTGAAAACAAGTCAACATAAAGAGGTAGATATTGATACATAAGTATTATCGTTACAAGTCAATGTATACATTAGTGATAAAGTGTGTAGATAACAAACAAGTAAATAAAAGGTATATATATATGTTCTGTTGATCCCCCTTTCATTTATTGAATTCCTTTTTTTTCCTTTATATATCTTTAATTTTTATTTACTAATTTTGGTATTAAGCGAGTTATATAAATATAAATACAGATAAACTAATTTACTTTGTATTCATTGATTTCATTGAGCAAGGTATATAGATGTATATCTATTGTTAGTATTTCTTTATTACCTGTAGCAGATGGATATGTGATTCTGAAATCTATTGGGTTCGCAAGTGTTAAGTATTGTGCTTATTAAACCACAGAAACCAGCTAACAAAAACAAACAAGTTCGGTTTAATTGATGAGATTACCTGCACATGCTTCTGCATCAGCGAGGTATGAAGTATCTGTGAAGGTTGGCATGGCATTGGCAAATGAGCCTAATTGGAGCAGCATTGTTGCTGCCAATGTCAAACTTCCAATGGGAGACAATATCTTCATTGGAAATAAATGAATGAAATGAGTTTGGGTCCTTTTTTTTGCTGTTGCTGTTGCTGTTGCTGTTGCTGTTGCTGTTGTTGAAAAAAAAAAGTATATATATATATTGTTGGTGCTTTCTTTGATTGGAAAAATAAAGTAAGGACGGTAAAGAGGTAAAGAGATAAAGAGGTATATAAGAAACAAGCAGCAACCAAAAATAAATATATATATATATTTATATAAAAGAAAAGAAAAAAGAAAGGGAGAGAAAGAGAAAGAGTCTAGAGGAATAATTACAAGATGATTAAAAATAAAATAAAATATATAAATAAATATATAAAAAAGGGGGAGGACAAGAATAACAAAAAATAATTAAAAATAAAAATAAAAATCTCATTTAATAGGCTACGGTTGTATGGTCTACTAAAGATCCAGGGCGGGGTGGGAAAATGAAAATTAGAAAGTACCAAATTAAGACAAAAATACAAAAAAGAAAAAACCTATTTTTAGCTTACTCTAAACAGCTGTGGCAACAATAATGACCAAGGCGAACCAAGTAACCAAGCAACCAAGTAACCAAGCAACCAAACATAATTTCTCTTTATTATCTATTTACATTTACATCTACTCTATACATCTAATTATATATATATTCAAGAAATGTTTTAGTACAATTTTTTGAACAAATTATACTTATTCTGGGAAAATTGTACTAAATTTTATTTTCAAATTGTACCAAGGTTTTTTTTTCAAAAAAAAATAGTGTACTGAAAAGATATTGAATAGATAGACATATAGGCAAAAGGTGTTAGCCAAATGTAACTTGTACAAAATAGAAAACAAGGAATCTTACATATGGTATATATACGATCTATCTAACTATTAGCGTATCTCTAGTAGCTGCTTTACAAATATTATGCCTTGTATTTTACTATTTACTATTATTTATTAATCTCTTCATGGATAAGGTATATAACTTTGTAAAGAAGATTTCAAAAAAAAAAGTAATAAACTTTTGAACTTACTTTAGAATGTCAAGTAGATGACCAAAAGGTTTCAAGATTTTTGAATGTAAAATTAAACTTTAAAGTAACTGCTAGAAATTTTCTTCATTTTCTTCTTTGTTAGCGAGTTATACTTTACGGCTCTGGTGGTGATGCACAATAGTTGTCGTCTTTCTCTAAAGATAGCGTCCTGAAAATCCATAGAATTCTCTAATGATTCTGTCATGCTTAACAATATCCGTCTCGCATAGTTTATTATAATAGTCCAATATTACTTTCTATTCTTCAATAAATAACTACTTTTCGGTTCCTTTAGCATTGAAAAAAAACAAAAAAAAAATACATTTGATGGTCAGTATGGTTTAATATGTATAGCTTGTATATGTTTTTCTTTTCTATGTCTGTTGTATTTTGATATAAAATAAATCAGAACTTCATATTTAATAACTGTGAACAATAAAATATAAATATGAAAACGACAATGAAGTCCAGACAAAAGTTGAAAGCATTATTTCAGATACGATATATTTCAAGTATATACAGTGAGGGGCAAAAAGAATCGCCTTTTTTTAAGATCCCGATTGTTCTCCAAAATATATCTATTTTTCATGCTTAAAGAAAAGAAGCAAATACAGCACTTACAGCTCCCAAACTACTTCAGATTAAAGTTGAAAGCACTTGTTCTTATTATTTTATAGAAGAGTCTTTATTTTAGTACTTGGTATTATGACCATTTGCATCTATTACAGCTTGACATCTTCTGTTCATGCTCCGGACCAAACTCTGCAAATACTTCTGGGGGATTAACTTCCATTCCCTTATTACGGCATGTCTCAAATGGTAAATGCTATACAGGTTGTATCTGTTCATACGCACTCTACGCTTGAAATATGCCCAGAGATGCTCGATTGGATTCAAGTCTGGACTTTGAGGTGGCCAGCTGCCCAAAAGTTTCACCTTGTTTTTTTTCTTCCATTCTTTTGTCAGCGCACTCACATGGCAGCTAGCGTTATCCTCTTGCAGTCGAAATCTTCTCCAGCTATCTTTCTCTTTGAATGCCTTTAAAGAAGGGAGGTAGGCTCTTTCCAAGGTTGCAACATACTTCTTGGAATCGATATTTCCAGGCACAACGTCTAAAACTCCGACAGCCTTTCCATAGAAGCACCCCCAGACCATAATGGAGCCACCTCCAAACTTCACAGTTGGCGAGACGAAGTTGGGCTTAAAGCCCTTGCCGTTTGGCCTGAGAACGCACCGGTGCCCATCACTTCCGTGGAGCTGGATCTTTGACTCATCAGACCAGATGACGGAATTCCAATCTGCCGTTTTCCAGTGCAGATGTTCCTTAGCCCATTGCAATCGCTTTTTACGATTGATTTCCGAAATCTTTGGTTTCGGAATCATCTTTCGAGAGTATATTCCAGCCTTGCGAAGAAACTTTCTCAAAGTCTTTACAGAAACTGGTGTGAGCAAGGTTCTAGCAATGGTACTCATTGGCTGTGTTGGATCACGACTAATCTGAAGCATAATTCCTCTTTTGTCTCTCTAATTTAACTTTAAAGGTCTACCAGATCGTGGTGCAGCCATATGCGAGCCAGTTTTTTTGTAGCTCTGAAGAACACGCTTCACCACGTCTTTGCTTACGCCTATTTTTTTGGCAATGTCAACCTGACTAGTGCCATTCTTAACACTCTCATGGACAATGATTGCACGAGTTGTATTATCCGTGTTTTTATGTCCATTGGTGGAAATCTTAGTAATCTTTTTTGTGCATTCGGTTTGATTCTTCATTTCATAAAATGTTAATTTAAGAGAAAAGGAGAGAGACTATTACGTTTGCTGATTTCGGCATTTTAAAAAAAGGCGATTCTTTTTGCCCCTCACTGTATGCATACAAATATACGACTGGGAAATATTAGCTCATTCACGCTATGAAAATTTTGTACTAAACAATTCGTACTTTTGCATTATGGGGTTCTCAATTAAGAAGCAACAGTATTGGTCAAGAAAGATTCTTAAAGTGTACACACGTTTATTATTGTACCATTTACGTATATATATACAATACTTAGTTGTAACTAGTGTGTCCCATTGATTCCCACGCAATTCCATGCAAACTTCCTCCAAAGCCTCCATCTTCTACACCCTCTAATACATCGTCTTCTGCGTAATAATTTACCGCCGGAAGAGATGTCTCGTTTCGACTAAGTAAAAAAAAATAGTATAAATTAATATATAGATATATCTTCTCTCTTTCTTTCTCATTCATTCATTCATTCATTCATTCATTCATTAAAGACAAGCCTGCTTAAATATTAGCTGTAACAAACAGGACTTACTTTGGTTTGTGTCTGTGTCTGTCTTGCCGGGCTACACTACGAGCAATCGTTCGATTTTGACGCACTAGTGTTCTTCCTCGGTGAGAGTGAGACGTAGAGGTACTAGGATTGTCTTCAATTGTATAAACACACATATATACATACATGTTTATTTATTTAGTCGTCCATTTTACCTCCCTGAGTAATTTACTTGTAATTACAACAAATATTTGCATCACTTACCTAGTGCGGTTTCATCATCCTCTTGGCGTGATGTATTACTCCGTGAACGGGGGTTTCCATTGGACGTGCGTGGGTTCCTGGGAGTTCTCTGTGGCTGATCGTGCTCGTCGTTTGTGTCAGTAAAGCCTCCTCTGCAGCCTGACGCATGTATCTGCAGTACCTCGTCCGGAAATGAATGGAAACACAGAGGGCACTTTGAAAATACAGGAACCTGCAAAGCAAAATATATGAAATATATAGATATATAAATAAATAAATAAATAATCAGGATGCCAATATCAATATCAACATATTAAATTGTATTTACTTACTACTGATGCTGGAGCATTACTTGTTTTTCCTTGGGTTAGCCAGGAACTCAAGAAATCACCAACAACATCTTCAGTATTGTGTGAAGTAGGTGGGTCTGACTGTAGTCGGCGTTGTTTTACGGGGTCTAATTTGAAAGGATTGATTATTTTATGCTTTTGATTTGATTTCTCCTTTGGCTGCAATGGACTATTCTCGTCAGAATTAACCAGCACAGAAGGACTGGAGCGCTGTTCAAAGTAGTTTGGTGTCTCTGGAGATGTAGCGTGGGATCGTTTTCTTGCAGAGAACGGAATTTCAGGAATTTCAGGATTCTTTTTAATCCGAATAGGTCGAGATGAACTGCGGAAACCAAAAGGTACAGCCTTTTCAGTCGTTGGTTTGTGGTCAGAGGTAGATGAGTTGGGAATAGATGTAATTTCATCAAAATCTTCATTAGAGTTGTCTGTGTCGTTGTGTCCTGTGGGATGAGATGAATCTAAAGGCGGGCTGCTAGAAAACTGTCTTGCATCTTCTGGCCCAGTACTTTTGTAATCTATCTGACCAAATAAATCCGAAGGAGGACTCGAAGACAATTGCCTTGGAGTATAACTTGGGTGTTCGGTACTAGCACAATTTGTCTGGCCAAATAAATCCGAAGGAGGACTCGAAGACAGCTGGCGTAAAGTAGGGTTTGTTTCCTCGGCGTGTGGGTCATCGAAACCATCGTATGCATTTAAAGACGGACTCCAGGACGGTTCACCCTGTTTGTCTTTTGGTTTATCTTCACTGCCATAGTTTATCTGGCCAAATAAATCTGAAGGTGGACTGGATGAAAGCTGCCGTAAAGTTGTCTTTGATTCCTCAGTATGTGCGAGATCCAAATAGTCACGTCGGTCTGATATGGGACTACAGGAGGGTTTATCCTGTCCCTTTTCTCGCTGGTCCTTACCGGCTTGGTTTATTTGGCCAAATAAATCTGAAGGTGGACTGGATGAAAGCTGCCGTAAATTTGGTTTTGATTTCTCAGTATGTGCGAGATCCAAATGATCATGTCGATCTAATATTGGACTCCAGAAGGGTTTATCCTGTCCCTTTACTCGCTGGTCTTTACTGGCTTGGTCTATTTGGCCAAATAAATCTGAAGGCGGACTGGATGAAAGCTGCTGTAAATTTGGTTTGGATACTTGGATATGTGTGTTCTCTATTTGGCCAAAGATCCCTGAATTAGGACTCCAAGAATAGTTATTTAGGTTATAATCTGGTATGTCTGTGCGATCTTGGCACTTTTCTTGGACGAATTGATCTGAGAGAGGGCTCAGAGACTGACGATCCAAACTATCTCCTGATAATTTTGAATTGGTACGCTCAATTTGATCAAAGTTATCAGAGCACCAACCGAAATTATCCAAATGATCCTTATTTTGTGCATCGACATGGTTGTCATTTGCCTTGTTAAATTTATCGGAAAATGAACCCTGACCGAATTGGTTGTGATAATCTTCCGGGTGTTTCTCATCAATGCATTCTGTTTGTTTAAAATAATCCGGGGGGCTTGATGACAGTTGATTCAGGGCCTTGTCTGATGATTTATTTGTGTGACGATCTTTGTGATATTCGTCGCCACCAAAAAGAGAAGAAGGCATACTAGATGCCATTGAATCATAAGATGTCCTGGTGTGTACAACAGGTGGATCGTCTTTGTAATTACCAATCAGAGATGAAGGCGGACTGGAGTTAATAAGCTCTTTTGAATGGGATGGCGTTTCGGAATGAAGTTCTTCCAACCAAGTCGATACATCTTCAATCACAATTTCCTCTCCTTTGTCGTTTTTATCATTCATTTTTTTTCTGTCATTGCCACTGAATTCACATTCGATGACAATGTGTTTTTGGCGAGATTTATCAGAAGATTTGTCAGGCAGTGTCGTATGCGTTTGGATCAATTCCTCTATGCTTTCCCGCACTGGAATGAATTGTTTTCGGTTTGAATCCGCAGCTTTTGACACTGATCGAGATTGAACATTGTCATTGATCTTATTTTCATTGTCTTCGTCATCAAACAAAGATTTTTGCTGTCGACGTTTGGGAAATGAGACTTTTGATGTTGATCGAGATTGATCACTAAACATAGCAAATAGTCGCGTTTGTTCTTCTCGATGAGTTTGTTTGCTCAATTCAATGGCCTTTAGCATGTCTTGATCTAGATCATCAAAATCGTCTTTACGTGTTTCTTTTTCAGTTTTTGCGATCCATGATTCAATGAACCTTGATGAATTAGGTGCCTTTGACATTATTCCTTAAAATAGTAATAAACAGAGAGAGAGAATATGTATAAAGAAACCGCTTACAAGGCTCTTTTTTTATTTTTATTTATTTTTATTATTATTTTTATTATTCTACTATATATTTCGGTCTCTTACAAATTTGTTTGTATGCTATGGAAAAGATAGTGATAGGTTGACCAATATTGAGTTTGGTTATACTATGCAACAAAACAAATATATACACATTTATATAATTAGATATTATATAGAAAGTGATTACTTCTTTTTTTTTAATAGCATGAGATTATTTATATTAAAGAGAAGAGAGGTGTTTGGAGGCATGAAGAATAGACTAGAAAAAAAATATAGAAAGAAAAAAAAAGTGATAATATGGGACCTTACAAGAGTGGGGGGTTTGGGTTGGTAAAATAAGAAAGTAGTGAATAATAATAATATAAATAATGAAGTGGAAATAATAACAGAAGATAGTGATAGTGATAATGTTAGTATCAGAGTGCTTAGTTATGATACAATGCAAGTGCGAAAGAGAGAAAGAACAAGTGTGAGTGAGGGATAGATAGAGGGGGGGGGGAAGAGTGGGAAACAATGGGAGCTATACTACAGAGTGTGAGAGTGGAGAGGTGTTTGTTGTTTGATTGTTTTTTTTTTTGGTTCTGATTGTTCATTTAAAGCTATTTTTTTGGGGTGATCAAAAATGCGGTATGTTGATTTCCAGATTGTTGTTCGTTCTAGCTGTGCCGTTCTCCATTACAAATGAAGACGCATAGGATTGATAGACATTCTGGGCATTCGATAGACTGAAATTTGGATCTGGTGGTGGCTGGTAGTAGTAAGACCGTCCGATATCCATTAGTTGGGGAGATGGACTAGGAGAAAACGGCTTGGGAACACGATGTGACTTTGGAGAACATGTAGGTGGAAGAGTTGGTCTGGGCTTTTTGGGGTGTTTCTTATTCAGATGACCACCTTCGTATCGTTGTCTTTTCTTAATTGTGTCTGTCTTCATTGACATTGGTCGTCGTTCATTGTGAAGTTTGAGACTAAATTATTTTTTATTTTATTTTTAAAAAAATTAATATTATAAATATTATATAAATATGTATACTTACTAAAGGCCACAGGCATTGCACAGCGATGCCCCGTCATCATCTCTACGCCACAGAGGTGTCTTATTTGTATAGCAGTTTGAGCATATCAATTGTGGAATATCTTCCTTGACTTCTTTGCGAGTCTGATTGGGTTTTAGTGTCTTTGGTCTTGGTGCATGGTGAAGTTTTTGGCTATTATGATTAGAAGTTAGTCTGATGTATATGTTATTTAAGCAATGCACGAGCTATTTATTAGACGTACTAAAGGCCACATGCATTGCAGAGTAGTTCATCGTCGGCAGATCGCCTCCATAGTGGTGTGGATGTTGCTTCACAGTTTGTGCATACGGGTAATTGTTGGAATTCGTCTTCTTGGCCAGATTCAGAAGGAGCAATAGATTGTTCAAATGGAATGTTTGAAGAAAATGACCTGTAAATAGTGATTTTTGTAAGGTAAAGAAAATAAAAGGTAACGATAGAAATAGCAATAGTAAGCATTTGAATTTAATTTTTGAATTATTCTATCAAGAAATAAATTTGGGTTGGTATTTACTTTTCAGGGGAGCAGACGTCCATATTATTTGGCATTCGTGACAGGGCATCATTGTATCCTGGTGGCGGCATCATTTTTTCATAATGAGAATCTGGAGTTTGTGGAGTAGTGTAGGGTGGTAGGTGAGGATGCATTGAGACCGGGCTCGAAGGCATTGACATTGAAACCGACAAAGATGTAGCATCAAACCCGGGCATAGGATTTGTGTAGAATGAGTGGTGGGGAATTGTCATTGCACCTGTTGCTGCTGCTGCCACTGAGATTGCCTCAGACGACAGATAGTCCCAGGTGTCTTGGGGTCCAAATAAGTCCTCAACTTGGAAATTATTTGGTTCATTGGTGCATTTGTTGAGCTGCTCAACTGCCAGACCAACATCTGCTCCATTTATTGAATGAAATTCGTGGTGATGTGGCATGCTGTCTATATGATCGATTTCTGGAGACATTGGGTACTGAACAGGGGTCTGTGTGGCCTGGGGTTGACTTATTATTGGGGCTTGTTTATTACGCTGGATCAATTGATGACGAAACCAGAGACGCCATGACATATTTTCTAGTCGAGGGCCGTTCTCTAGTGAATCTTTAACCCGAGTGCACATGCGCCAGGTTTTTGTAAGGTCACTGTTATCGGATTCGAGTACCTCAAGTGGTGAGTTTGAATTGCTGCTGGTTATCTTAAGTTTAAGAGGGGCCATGACAGCATAGGATATAATATCAAAGAGAAAGGGGGAGTGGTGAAAATAAATAAGAAAGAGAAAGAGAAAGAAAGAAAAGCCAATTGTTCACAAATCAACAAAAAATATCGTACTTTGGACTCCCTCCATTTAAAGCCAGTTCATCTCCCAAACCTTCCTTCTTTTTTTTTTTTTTATTATTATTGCTCCTCACAGCAAGGCGGCTTTTTATTTTTATTTTTATTTTTATTTTTATTTATTTTTTCACTATATATTATATTATTATTTTTTTATTGAAATTACACGTGGGTTTTTGTTGATGATGTTAATGGAATATAAGCCAATAAAAAAATAGGGCTAGTTAATGAATAGTATCTAATAAATAAAATTGGATAATAATAATAATAATAATAATAATAATAATATTTGATTAAAATATACAAAATGAGATAACGTTTCCTAAAAGTCAAAGGTTTCACGGTGAGTGTCCCAGTCATGCTTCAAGGCTGTGTTCCAAACGGTACGCATAAAGTCATCGGTACCACAAGTGTGGACATAGACATGGCTGTGATCACGACCTCTTTGCTTCTCTTCATCTTCAATCATCTGCATGTAACCAGGGATGTCTGGGCGAGTGCCATAGAAAACATCAGAGCCAGGGTAACCTTCCAGAAGGTTCTCGCCTGATTTCTGGCGGGTTACATGAATGAAGACAGTGAGAGAAATGGGGAGAATTGCAGACTTGCATTTCTCGTTCCAGTAGGCAAGCATGTCCATAAAAGAAGTGTATTCCTCTAATGGAATTTGTCCAAAAAAGAAATAAAGATAATCAATAAAAAAATCATTCGATACAAAAAAGGGGGAAATATTCAGAAAATTATCTTTAAGTTAAAAAATAAAAAGTAAAAACCTTACCGGAGACACGAACGCACCAAATGAAGTAGATGTGTTCAGTTGTAACAGTTTTGACACCTGCTGCACGACGCTCCACACAGTCCTTGATGAGAGTCATAGCAGGGGTGGCACCAATACCAAGAGCATAACAAGCAATGACCTTGTGATCACGGTAATCGAGCTTTGTACCATAAGGACCATCGACCTTGACCGCAAAGTCGTCGCCAGCGGCAGCAGCACGAAGAATTCTGCGGGTGTAGTTACCAAGACCCTTGATGTGTACAGTGGCAAGGATAGATTCTTCAGAATTTGGGGCCGAAACACCGGGAGCTCTGCGACGGAGCTGTGCAAGCTGGGATACACCTTCGGGGGTGTTAATGTCGAAATTCAACAGACTGTCCTCACTGTGACCCTTTTCGTTCTTCTTCTCGCCAGACATAACACGTTCTTCAATTTCCTTGGAGTTGGTAGAGGCAACATCGGACTTCTTGCCACGGAAAATCTCGGAAATGGTGAAGGGACGCCAGTTGGAAGCGAAAGCGAATTGCCACCACTTGTTGGCCTTGCTGGCAATAGCAAAGAAACCGTACTGACCAGGGGCAAAGTTGTTGAAGCCATTCTGCTCGAACAAGACACGGAGGATACCTTCCTGGGTAGCAGTCTGAGCAACAGTCTCGTCGACGCGGATAGGGGTCGACTTGACGAACCAGGAGCGGTAGGAACGAACGGCGCGATCAAGAAGCCAGAAGATGATACAGGGAATGAAGTAAAGGAAACAGGTGGTTTCGTGCCAGCAGGCAAAGGCGGTACCGATGATGAAACCAAAGATATGGCTGTAATAGAAGACCTCAAAGTGGTTACGACGAACGTATTCAAAGGAAGTAAGGTACATCAACAGGTAACCAAGAGTACTGATGGTACCGGTGGTGTACTCGGTGTTACGGAAAAGAGAATCAGCAACGACGTGAGTTCTTTGGTAACCGGCAATACTAAAAGGAATAACGATAGACAAATGGAAGTGTTAATAAAATAAAAAATAAAACGTTTAGATCAAGATCAAATATCTTACATTCTCCAGACAACGTGAAGCACATATTCAGCGAGACCAAGACGACCCAACCAGCGATGGAAGGGAATCAAGGATTCATATGTGAGACCGGACATGTGGGTGATAATGTTGTTGCGAGTACCGAAGATGATGGCAAAATCCCAGTTAACCATGGCAATGAAGGCAAGACGACGGTCCATAAGACCAACGGCGGGCAGAACCCAGCCAGCATCAGTGTAAACAAAGGGAGCCCACAAAGACCAGAGGACATTTACGACACAGAGAATGAAGACACCGACGATGTGCTTGGCAGCAATAAGGTTGGTTACGAAGGGAATTCTGACGAGGAAGTCGCATTTTTTGTAAAGGCTGGTGCCTGGCATCACAAAAGGCTGTCTGTCGATGCCTTTGATACGTTGCTGTCTGAGCCAGTAGGAGTACAGGCGCGTTGCCTGGAACCATATACAGTAGAGGGTGAACAGACCCCAGCAAAGGATTGCGTATGAGTAACCACAGGAGTGGAAACTTGACAGTCTGATTCTAAACATTGGTAGATAGACTTTGCTTCTTCTTCTTCTTTAGTGTTGGTGTGTTTTCCTTTTTTCTTTTTTTTTTGCTTCAGTAATAAATCAAGTGATTGGTCGATTCTTTCTATTCTTTTCTTTCTTTAGTTAATTTAAAATTAATAAATTACTAAAATATATATATAGATATATATAAAAGATAGAGAAAGAGAGGAGGTATAAAATAAGGGTTTAAAGAAAAGGAATATATTAAAGTAGAGGATAAAGTGGTGAGTTGATGTATTTTCCACAGCGAGTATTAGCAGTTTAAATATGTATGTCGCAAAAAAAAATATTAAAAAAAAAAAACAAAACAAAATTTGATAGCGCTGTAGTCAACAGGGTGGCCAATGACATCTGAGATTGAGTTATCTGATGGGGCCGTGGTTATCAGATTTTTGAGGTGGACCCCCGAAGATTATACAAGGCCGTAAAGGGAAATGAATATCCGAATAAAACTACGATCTCATCTATATTACACAGCACAATTTTTCGCCTACATTTCTCTTTCCGTTTCCTTGGCTGTATTCATCTCACATAGTTTGTACTCATTTCTGCTGGCTCACAATACGATGAATCATTTGACAAGATCTTGATCAATTGAATGTGTAGTGTAGTATACAGTTAATGTAATTACAATTATTATTGGCTGTTTTTTATTTGCATGATTATTTTCTTGGTTTATTGTTTTCCAAAGAGGTTTAACAGATTCACATGAAGCTAATTTTTTTCTATAGGATTTTTTTTTTAAAAAAAAAAAAAAAACTCTGTATTTGGGTTGATTCTAATCTCTATTTGATTCGACAGAATGGCCTGAGTTATTACCAGGTTTTTTCTTTTTTTTTCTTTCTCTTTGTTATACTTGGCTGTTGTTACCCTGCCTAGACACAGGATGGTTACGCTGAGTTATCAGATCAGTGGATTGATATCCGACAAGGCCAATCAGTTACCAACCTTCTCCACCAAACCCCTCTCCGATCAAGAACCTCTCCGCAATACACATACTACTTTTTTTTTTTTACTTATTCATTTCAAAGGGGAGAGGATCAAGTACGCACAATGCTATTGTCGTATAATGTCCGATTATCTGTTTTTGGTATATTTATTAAACAGGGATCACCATTTATTATTTTACTTTTTAAAGCTGTGTGGTTCTGGATCTTGACCGGATTTGGAAAGATCTGATAACATTGTGTACATTAAGATAATCAATCAACCCTAAAATAATATAAAATATATAAAAAAAAATTGCTAGGCAACTAAATGTAGTATGAATAATCGGCTTTGTTCTAAATTTCCCCCCTCTCTTTCTTCTTCTTGTACGCCTTTCAAATATATATTTTTATTGCAAGTGTTCCTTCCTTTCTAGATAATATTAAATAACAATAATCGAATCAAAAAAAATCAAAAACATCAGGATATATTCCTTCCAATCTGCACAGTAAATATAATATAACATACTAATAAAAAGGTTCATTTAACGCCAAAGTACAACCTATTTCCCGTGTTTAATTCCGTATTGGGCAAAAAAGAGAAATCATAGAAGAACACAAAAGCTCAAGCTTTTTTATATTTTATTATTATTTTATATTTTTTTTTTCAGTTTAGCCAGTGTGATTGTAGTAACTACTTTCACTCAATCGGTAAAGAAAGGTGTTACACCTTTTGCCGTAAAGAGATCATCTTACGGTGAAAATATTTTGACGGCATCGTTCCAACTGCTTCGATACTAGCACTAATCCGCGGTAGTTCGTGGCGGCGACAACTGCAAACCAAATATTAATAATAATATTTTATATACATTAAATAAAAAATAAAGAATACCCACAAATATACGATCAGACCTTAATCATTCATTAATATTACTATACCAAATGATAAAAAGGATTAGAAATCGTCAATGCGATGCAATTCATTAATTATGGACAGTATCGCTTAACTGGAATTCTATACATGAATTATGTATTAAGTCTGTCCTCCATTTGAGATACTGTTTGTATTTGCATTTGTATTTGTATTTGTATCAAATATATGATGATTTTTTTTATATATATCATTTTAGTATTAAATTTCTAACACAGGCTGTGGCGCTATCAAAGGTACAAAATAGCAACAGAAACAACAAGAAAAAAAAATACGAAAAAAATATGGAGGAGGTGGCCAGGACAACAATCTAAAAGATCAAGTTAAAGTAGCGCTTTTTAAAATGGAATATAATAGTAAAAATTATAATCTATATAGATCAATATTCTTATTCTTATTACTATGTTCAGATTTTCCTTCAATTTTCGTTGGATACTTAATCTACTGCTTATACCGATATTCAGTAAGACGCTTAGTATCAGCTCAACAAAAAAATTCATTAATCTTCCTATCTCCTTCTCCTCCTTTTTCTATCTTTGTTTTTCTCTATCTTTTTTTTCTGTTTTTTTTTTGGTTTTGTTTGCTTTCTTTCCTCTTTATTACTTCTTTCCTTTTCGCCTCCTGTGTCAGTGTGTCATTTTGTGTATTGTTTTGTGTGCTCTTGTGTATATATATATATATATATATATTATATATAGCTAAATTGTGTTTATTTAGCTCTATTTGGTAAGATCAATGGACCCCTCTCTCTCTCCTTTTTCTTTCTCTATATAGTGAATAATAAAAATACTAAAAAAAAAAATACTTTAACTTTACTAGATAAAGACCATAAATGATTTTTCCGCACATTGTTTTGCAAGCTTGTAGAAGTAATAAGGATAATAGGAATAGCAGCACCATCTACGCTTGTTGTACAGAGGGAAAAGTGGGAAACTCGGTCTTGAAAAAACAAAAAAAAATATAGCAAACCTTGTTAATTGAATATTGGGGTTCATTTTCCCTTAAGACCCAAACTCCGAGTATTTTTTTTTGATAATGAAAACAACAACAATAATTAATAATAATTAATAATCCTTTTGTCATATTTTATTTTTCAATATCTTTATTGTCGATATTTGTTCATAAAAAGGCGGAGTGAGCTGGGGAATAGTGGCGGTTTATCAGATCTTTCTTGGATCATGAATTGAGCTCAAATTTGAATCTTTATTGTTTAGATATTAAATTCATAATCTTGATCTACAAAGAGGATCTATAAAGAAGGTACATAGTATACTATTATAAGTCTGTGTAAGTCTGTGTGAGTGTGTGTGAGTATGGGATACTATTATTATTATTTTTTTATTATTATTTAAAAAAAGAGTCTCCATAATAAGGCAGATTTATTTGGCAGTGGACAATGATATTATTATTTTTCCGGTTTAGTTTCATCTTGAAAGGATAGTATGACCAACAGCTTCTTGTACCAGTTATCCGGATCTTAATTCCTATAAAATCTATAGCAACACTGTTTTGTGATCCTTATCTAAAATCGTGGCGTGTCTTTATTTTATTTTTATTTTTATTTTTATTTTGCTAGTGTGAGCACTAATATTATACTCTCTTCACAATAGCAATCAGATTTCCTTATAATTGTATATTTACAATTTACATATATTATTCATATCGATTGTACTCTTTAGCCCACTTGAGAGTTGGTCACTTGCTCTACTCTCTACTCATATTTATGTCACAAGCTAACATTGTGCGTGTATTCAAGAGCTTATTTTTTATTATCTAAAAAAGATCTTGATGATATGTATTTGCTATTCAATAAGAAATCTACCCCTTTTTTCTATTAAGAAATGGTGATGATAATGATGATATGTGGTTAATAAAGTCAAGTAATGTGTTTTGAAAGTCTAAATTATTCTTCTGTTTCCGATAAGTTTGTAACCTCGAGTACTTCTTCCAATGCCTTCTTGGGCGTGTTCTTCTTCTTGTTCTTCTTCTTGTTCTTGTTCTTCTTGGCCTTTGGCGCAGATTCAATCGCAGCCTCCTCAAGAGCGCGCTTTTCTCCGGATTTTCGTACAAAGCATGCAACAAAGAAACCATTGGTCAAGTCCTCAGCTGGGATAGTTCTTACTACAGCATCTGCACGACCTAGAGCGGACAATCAGAGAGCAAACGCGTTAGTTCATCAAGTTTATACAACGATCGTTAGAGAAATAAAATAAAAGAAAATAAAATATAATAAAAAATAAAAAGATCAAGATAACATATCAAGGTTTATACTTCAACTTGTTTATAGTCTGTACCTGTGTTTCCATCCATTTCCTCCGGGATGCCTCGTCTCTCCCAGGTTGGCAAAACTGTGTCTCGCGAAGCAAGCTCAAACTCGGGATTACTCTCCAGTACTTCTTTCACGACGCGTTCGTTTTCCTGGGCATGGATAGAGCACGTAGAATAGACTACTCTCTTTGCCTTTGGGACTGTGAAATCATGTGATATGCATTTTCATTACATTTATCCCGGTATTTTAGTACAGGGTCTCTTTTTTATATATATATTTTATTTGCCTTTTCTAGGTATCCTGATTTAACCTTAAAAAAATAAAATAATAAAACCTCCCCTCACCCTCCCACCATCAATCACCAGGTGACTTACATTTGAGTGCATGTTGAATAATAGATGTCTGAAATTCGGATAAATTAGTTAATCTATCTTCGCGGCTCTGTTCAGCTGCCTCGTTATCTTCTTGCTCATCTTCATCGTCAACTAGATGATCCAATCTACTGATGATTCCTGAGCCAGAACAAGAGGGATCTAGCAATAGGTACTCGACCTAACAGAAATGTAGTACAAATGAAGTTCAATAACCATTCCACTTCATTCGATTTCATTTCAATTCGTTCTATCGAAGCATTGTATTATTGCTTTAGAAAAAAAAAACATTGTTATTTTCGATGGGTTACTCACATTTGCAAACTTGGGATCTTTCGGATCAGTTTCCAAAAACGATCCATGCACAGGCGTGATATCTACACAAAAGTACAAAAATAGACAAAAAAGAAAAAATTAAAAAGATCAATTTAAAGATCAACAAGATATATATTATTTCATTTAACTAATAAAGTACAACGATCAAAAATAATAATAAAAAAAAAATTCAAAGATTAAAAAAGAAAATAGGGAAATAATAATAATAATAATAAATAAAACTTACTTTTGCAACCGGCCTTTGTTGTGAGTCGTT
The DNA here is from genome assembly GCF_001638985.1 of Phycomyces blakesleeanus NRRL 1555(-). Taxonomy (NCBI): domain Eukaryota; kingdom Fungi; phylum Mucoromycota; class Mucoromycetes; order Mucorales; family Phycomycetaceae; genus Phycomyces; species Phycomyces blakesleeanus. The sequence continues at coordinate 1,521,778 of NW_017265140.1, forward strand.
TCAAGAGATCTAAGCGACGAGAATCTAAATCAAAGGCCCAGATCTGACCAGTGTTCTTCATCAATGCAGACAAATGGGACGTCTTGTTTCCTGGGGCAGCACATGCATCAATAGCGTGAGCACCAGGCGTGGCCTGACATACATGAGCAGGAAAACAAGAAGCCTTGTCCTTTAGGTGCGGAAAAAAATTGAATTAAAAGTTTTGAACTTTTGCCAAGCCAAGCCAACATTAATATTATTATAATAATATTTACTTGAAGAATAATCTGGCCAGAAACATAAAGAGGATGTATGTGTAAATCTGTCTTGGGCGACATAACCAGTAAGTCATTCAGATGAAGATCTCTACAAAAGGTCTTTGGTCTGATAATAATAACAATAATACAAAAGTTCATTAAAAAAATTTAACTTGATCAGAGCACCCAAGTACAGCAGGAATAATAAATTTCCAAAAAAGAATATCTATTTTTCTTGTGTTACTTACTCCAATGTGCGTAAGTCATCAGGAGTATCAATGTACGTATAACCTTCCTTTTCGAACGCTTTAATTGCCTTTTCCATTGTTGTCTTGTGTGTATTAACGCGGGCATAGCGAGGAATATGAACTGAGATTATAGAATTTAGAGAATTTAGAGAATGTCATGCCACATTTACTTTATCTTAGATCTTTGATCAATCTGATAATACATAAATCACATATTTTGTGCTGCACACACCTGCATCCTTGACCTTTTGGCTCACAAGATCCGCATTAGTAGATGCCTTGCGTTTAATCTTGATCTTTGCCAATTCAGCCTTGAGCCGTGCTTGGTGTTTCTGAACACATTTCTTTAACGGGACTGTAATTGGCACAGGAATACCACGTTTGGTAAACAGGAGATCGTGTATCAATACAAGAGCAAGTGTTGGTGTCAACTACAGCAAATATTATTATGATTATTAGTATTAGTATTAGTATTAGTATTATTAGTATTATTAAGATTCCTTCTAATTTATATTATTCAAACTTTGTGTATTATTTTTCTTAATTTTTTTATATTAGTACCTTTTTCTCAAGTTTCAATATATCTGATGCCTCAATAATCTCATTTAGCACCTGTTTGTCTAAAATTGGAGTTAAGAATTAGAAGAAGAGTTTTTTTTTTCAAGATAATAAAATAATTATTGTTGTGATCGATCTACACAATGTGTACATAAATTATTCTACTAACATTTTAGAGTCTCGCACACAAGAGCGTACATCTTTTTCTTGTCTCGAACTTTAGGATCGCCGATCACCAGGCCCTTGATGGTACCCTGATGAAGACCAAGTTTCTCGAGAATCGTCGCTGCGTGCTTATAGAATTCCATTACAATCGAGTACAAATCAATGAGAAAGAAAAACTGAAAATGGAATCCAAGCAAAGAATCGTGACTCGTTTTTTGTGTGAAAGCTCTCCTTTCTCTCTCACTTTCTCACACACGCACTATCATTTTTTTTTAGGTTGCATTTGCCTACGTGAATTTTTTTTTTAAAAAAAATTAAAAATTAAAAATTAAAATAAATAATAATAATATATTATAATAACTGCGAAAGCGTGGTTCATTATAGTCATCTCTGTTCACCTATCATCATGGCCGCCGTAAGTCATTCGAATCAATACAATACTAACCACTCAAAGGCTTAATATAAATTATAAATATAATAGTTATATTCTTACTCTTATTATTATTATTATTATTATTATTATTAAAAAGCTAACGCCTTGGTTTCTTTAGTTTGTTCCTGTGAACCCCAAGCCTTTCCTCAATGAGTTGACTGGCAAGACTGTTCTTGTAAAGCTTAAGTGGGGTGGAGAGTACAAGGGATATCTTATCTCTGTTGATGCCTACATGAATCTTCAGGTAACTTTTATTTATTTATTTATTTATTTATGAAATGAGAATAAATAAATAAAAAGATCGTGATTATAGAAACTAATCTAATTGTGTACATCATTCTAGCTTGCAAACACTGAAGAATTCCAGGATGGCGTCTCTGTAGGAATCTTAGGCGAAGTTCTCATCAGGTAATAATAACAATATGGTTTGCTCTGGTGTGTGCGTGTTTTTTCTTAAACCATTTTTCTTTTTGAATTTATTTGTAGATGCAACAATGTGCTGTACATCAGTGGTGTGGAAGAAGATGCACCAATGGAGTAAACAAGTCATAAATTTGAATACTGTGAAGATTACCCTATCAGTTTTCACTCAGTGTGTGTATGTGTGTTTGTATGTGCTGTACGACAATAAGAAATCCATCACTCTGGATGCATTGGTTGTGTAATCTATCCTGCAAAAGTTTTGACGGTAGCAACTGTGTAAATAATAGAAGAAGAGAAAATATGAATGAATATTGAGACGATTTGATAAAACGCTATGGATCTAAGTTTTACTAAGAATGTAGAGGCGTGGAAAAGAAATGGTAATACATAATGTTTTGCGTAGACATAAGAATAAGTGTGAATTAAGGGTGTGTATGGGTGGGTGGATAATTATGATATAAAATAAGGTACTACTAGAATGTGTGATCCTGAGGCATGTATCGAGCCATGAAAACCGAGAATTTTACACGAAGAGATGTCGGTACAAGGCAAATTGAGTTTTTTTCGTGAGGTGTACCAAGTCTCCATGTACGGATCTGAGACATTTGGTGCTGGACACCAAGGACACCACTCTCTACCATGATTTCATAAAGACACACTTGCCAGTCTCCACCAGTGAGAACCCAATTGTCAACATCAATGTCTTCTTTTGCCATCTCACGCAACCTGTGCAAGGTGGGGCGGGATATCGACTTTAGCACGTTGTAGGCCAAAAGGAGTCGATCCATTGGCTGGGCCTCACATTTGCCTTGCATGCGATGCTCAATAGCTCCAAGCAATTTATGCCAGCCTGATCCAGATAGTAAGCGCATCATCAATGATCGAGAAGGCCTTTCTGGGATATCATACCCCGCAAACTGAGGGGGTGACAACATATTTCGATAGCGTGCCATTTCTTCATCAATGATTTTTACAAAATTATCCACAGCTTGCCATTTGGTTGCAAAATCTGGTCCACGCTCAATGTCGACTCGGCTCAAGAGTGGGATGTGGGGTGGGGTATTGTGGGCGTGGTTAGGACCAAGCGCTCTACAAGAGTGTTCCTGAAATTTAGTGAGCGATTTCTGTAGCGGGGTGTTTGGACTTGGTTGAAGATAAAGAACAAATGATCGTCTTGCTTCTCGAAGACGGTGAGGAGCAGGTGCGGCGCTGGCTTCTGAAACAAGAAATGGATCGAGTTTGAACTCGGTAAAACCTCCAACTTCAGCTCCAGTAATCCCGGCTACAATGGTTGTTGTGGTTGCTGTGGTGCTAATGGTGCTTGCCATGCAATCTGTTGCACTTGCTGAAGATCGGGTGTCTGGGGATGCCGGTCGTGCCATGATGAGTGTGACAAGTGGCTAATGGTAAATTTGAAAATAAAAAATAAAAAATAAAAATAAAAATAAAAGTTCAATATTGTTACTATTGTTGTTATTATTATTATTCAAAGCAGAGGAAAATAGGAAAACAAGATGTACATTGAATAAATTACGTTACATAAAGAGATCTATTCCAAAAACATATATGTATATTATATATATATATAATGATCTACTAATAGCTAAAGAATTTTTTTTTAATACTACCCACGAGGTAGCGGACAATTAATGCTTTGAAGGGCACCATATCACGGCGTTAAAGAAGCATTCTGATCATTAAACAGGCTCGCCTCTCGAGAGTGAAATGATAGACTGGCTAACCAGTTGATATATTATGATCTGACGTATGTGGGGTAGTGTATTTTATCAACTGTAAGATATATATATATTTGCCTTGTCCTACTAATGAAATGAATAAGAGCAATATGAAAATAATATCTAGTTAATAAAAGTAGAAATTATCTTGTAAGACAAAAACCATTAATACGGTACACAACTTATCTAAAGAGTAGAATTAACGAGTACTATTTTATGTACATAAATAAATATGCTAAATACTATTGGGACAAATATGCTATACTCATCGCATTCAAGCATTTGTCTAATATTTCACATATTGTTTTTTTTTACCATTGATGTTGAAATTATTATTTTGGTATTTACAAAGTATCATGTTTATTTCAAACGATCTATCATATGTTGATAGTCGATCATTCAATTTTGGGTTCTTTTTACAGAGAATAGTTACAGGGGATAAAGCTAAAAGTATGAAAAAGTATTACACAGTGTCGATGTACTATTTAGTCCTCTTTCAAGGTGACAGCTTCCTTATTAAAGGTATTGGCGGCATCAGTACCAGTAGTACCGATCTGGGCAACATAGGCTCTGGTCTTGGAGTAAGCATCACTCACACCTTCGGCAGCCATGTTCTGAGTACGTTCAAGCTTTGTCTTGAGGAGCTGCTCGCCACGGTTAAAATGGTGGTCAAGAACGTCCTTGTTGCTCATGTACAAACGGGGGAAGATAAATGCAGAGATGATAAAGGTCAGGATAATAGTCATAGTAGAGATGTAAGCAGAGGCAGTCCAGGTCAAGTAAAAGATGGCGAGCCACTTGAGACTTCTCTTGCTGTCCTCGATCAGAATGATCTTACTCAAGCCACGGATAATGGTCTCGGCCAGATCGACCATCAGGGTACTAAAATGGTGGACTCGGCTGCGGTTCATAGAAGTCAGGTTGTCATCATTAATCACATTGCTGTAGGGGTGAGAAGTCTTGCCATCGTAAAACACTTTCTGGCCTTGTACCATGGTGGTTACATATGCAAAGTTAATCGCTATTGCCAGAGTCAGTATACCGGCCGAGATTTGCAAAAGGGAGTAGTGGCGGGTGACAACGATACTGCTAACCAACAAGGCAAGAATTACGCCGGAACGGGTAGGATTGTCCCACTTGAGGATGGTCCAAATCTCACGTTCGATATTGCTCACAACTTCATTGCGGTTGTTGTCAGTGGATGTGTTATTAAGTCTGTTGTGGGTACCACGGGAGCTACGGTTCATGTTCAAATCGTGGTTCTTGTTTACGTTCAAGTCATTGTTCATGTTCATATCATGGTTCATGTTCAAGTCATGGTTCATGTTCAAGTCATGGTTCATGTTCAAGTCATGGTTCATGTTCAAGTCATGGTTCATGTTCAAGTCATGGTTCATGTTCAAGTCATGGTTCTTCTTCATTTCATGGTTCATGCCGATATCGCGGTTCAAGATGTTTTCGTGCGTATTGGTGCCATAAGGAGCTCCCTGGTGTGTGGGCTGGGTGTTACGAATGCCTATCAAATGCATCAGTATGTGGGATGGAAACAGAATTATATGTATACATATATAATATCGTATGATTATATGATATCTTATTTTGTTTACTCACGAGTATTGTGGGTTCTGTCTTGCTCAGAGCTAAAAGGGTTCATGCCATCCTTACGAGTGCGTTCCCCCATGGGCTCATTGAATACCATGTCGGCCTTGGTTGTGTTTGGATAAGGGTTGGCAGTGTTGGCGATTCCATGGGAAGGTACAGATGGAGGACTTGCTCTACGCTGGTCGTTGGAGAAGATTGATGTTGGTTGTGTTGCAGTAGGGCTCACACCCTTAAGAGAATGGTCTTCGGGGGGAGTAAGAGGTCTGGGGAGTCTGTTTTCATATGCGGACATGATGTTGAATGTACAAGAGGATGAAGTGTATTGAATTGCATTTGAATTGGTCTCGAGAAGCGAGTATTTAAGCATTTTGATTTTTGATACCTTTTCGAAGCCTGTCATCATCATGATATCAATAAGCCGATGCGTACGCTTGGATAGGGCTCACCATAGTCTAACCGTCATCATTTCACTTCCCGGCTTACTTTCTTGTCACTTCTCTCCGATTCAATCCTATACAAATTAGGATCACTCTGTCTTTCGTCATGCTGTCTAGACTTGATTGATTATCATGTCAGATTGGCCAATTGACGTCAATACTCGAATTGACAGTTTTGGTAGAGTCAATTGGCAAAATATTGCATTGAAACTGTTTTATAAACCGTTCGGTTTGTTATATAAAGGTCAAAGGGCATGCCTGTCTAATAAACTGCAGTAAGACAGCTTTACATGTAATGGATCTAGAGAGAAAGCGAAGAAGAAGAAGAAAAAAGAGTAAACTGTGATCAGACCATCCTCTTTTGAGAAATGAGAATTGAGTAACCATTGTTGGCTATTATAGGCTATGTCTTAACCGCTTGTAGGAATTTGATTTATCCAGGCTTTTATGAATTCCAAGCCTTTCCTTTTGCGACAATACGCACAAAAAGCAATTCAATAATATCAAGCGAACGTCAGGATGAACCTCTCTTTAATGTTCCTTTATGGAGTAGATACTGTAGCTTAACTGTATTCCAACTTTATATTTCAAAAAGGAACATATATCAATATGAGAATTTGAGATTGAAATGAAATAAGTACGTTCATGTGAACATATTTCTTGGTTTGATGCTAGAAATCATACCGTCTTGGTCCGAGCCGAGAGTATTTGAAGGTAGCATAGGCTGGGTTGGTTAAAGCAAAGGCTCGATAATCGAGGTGGCTTCTTTTCATCATTTTAGTCTTCGTATTGCTATTTATTTATTTACCAGATACCTTATGCAACTTAATGCTTACAATTTAAAGAGTTTATAAAAAGGCTCGGTACATTAATAATTATATAGCCATAATACGCACATATACATACACATATAAATATACATATTAAAGAATAATAGACTAATTTAATGGCAATTAATTCCAAAAGGTCCTTTTGGGTATCCAAGTCTATTATGATATATAAATTTAACCATCTTATCCAAGAGATTAATTATTAGTCCTTAACAAAATGCAGACTTTCAAATAAACAATATGGATATTGCGACTAATTATTTTGAGTTTGCATTTTTGTTTCGGGTAGCTTATACTTGTTTAGTACGTTTTATATTATATAAAGAAGTCTTTATAAATAACAGAACTTTCTACCAACTAGCTTACTTTTTATTTTATTTTATTTTTATTGCATTATTTCTTCCTTTAATCAAATCATACCCATACATCTGTTCACTGTTCGTTGTTTTAGATATATATATATATATATATATAATGATATGACAATATTTTATCTAATAGCATTTTTTTTTGAAATAGTACATTAGCACAGGAGAAATGCAGGCACTCAAAAGCAATGTCTTTTTTTTAAAAAAAAAAAATCGGTGACGGTTAGTATTTTCCCACGGCCTCAGTTTACCAAATTAATTTATTTCTTTATTCATTATGCAACCATTTTTTGACGCTCATTCCAAAGAAGTAGATTTTTATAAGGTGCTAGGGTGTGTGTCGACTTCTACAGTAAGTTTCTTTATGTTGCTGATTGTGTGTCATTCAAGACTCATTCAAGTGATTAGGGTAGAATGAACAAATTCGAGTAGAGTATCGACGACTGGCACTCATGTACCACCCTGATAAATTATCAATACACGATTCAAAAGACGCAGAAGACATTGCCTGTTAGTAGATATAGTACTGTCCATAAGCACACACAAAAATGTATATAAATATGGTAATATGTTAATGTATCATTAAATAGATAAATACAAGGAAATAAAGGCTGCATATGATGTGGTCGGAGACCCTGTAAAGAGAGCAATATACGATCGATGGCAGCAAAGTGAGCTTCAGATTCCATTTTCAGATTTTGCTCAGTTGAATTCCCATGGTCAGGTAAGCTTATAATACACACATACACGCATACATGCAATTCATCAGTCAAGATATCCTGACTTTATTCATTCTCCTTATCTTTCTTCTCCTATTAGGTTGTTCATTGGCAAACACTTCCGGCCAAGCGTACACTTACCACAAAAGAAAATCTCGGGGCTCAAGATGTAGATGAAAGAAGGCCTTTTGTAGGAGAAACTTCTTCCTCAATTCAAATCAATCCAGTATCTTTCTGGGCAAAGGACGATATATACTCTAAATTTAGGGATTATCGCATCTAATTTGACCAAATAAACCAACATTTCAAAAACACTTTATTGGTTTGGTATCCGTATTTTTATTATTATTATTTTATTATTTTATTACCTCTTTGTCTATCTTGAGACAAAAAGGAACGGGTTTATTCATCGCCCTCGTCCTCGCTATCTGTAACATCCTGGTTGAGATCTCTCAACCTCTTCCTGTACTTCTTGATATCAAGATCTTGTTCACCTAATAAATTAAACAGGTAAAATTAAACCAAAAAGATACTAGTAATCTTTACCAGTAAAACTCTTACCCATGCACACCAAAAGATCCTCTTGCTCTTTCTCGACTGTTTCACTCTTTAGCTTCTCAGTAGCCAGGTTATCCTCAAGTTTGGACACTTTTTCTTTAAGTGAAGCTTCTTCAGATTTCTAATGCGTGATACACGTATCATATCATCAATTATACATATATATATCAACGAAAAAGAAATAGTATCAAGTTAAAAATAATAATTTCCAACGTATCTTTTTTTTTTTACTATACCATAGTATTCAAAGCCATTGTAAGCTCAGAAACTTTTTCTTCAAGACTCTTGATATCTGAAGCTTGCTTTTCTATTGTAAGTTTATATGCGCTCACAATCTCATTTGAAACTGTCGAGCCTTCTGCTGCTGCTGATGCTACACAACATTTTAAAGTGTCACCACAGGATCCATAATTTGTACACACACACATGAAACTTACCATAGGATTTTCTTGGCACAAAGCTAGCTGGCTTCCTCTTAATAGATCTTTGAACATTCTCTGTAAAAAAAAACGTCATTTCAGCCATTATTGGATGATAATACTTTTCGTAAAGGGAAAGTATTACTGTATCTATATTTATTTTCTCTCTCTCTTCCTCCCTTTGTATATGCGTGTATTACCATATGTATCCTTGTAGAACTCTACAAACGAACTTTCGAGGAATAAGAATGGAAGCGAACTTGTACTGTTTGCGAGTGATTCTTCTTCCGCTGAAATTTGAAGGTACTGTGGCGAGTTCTTCACAGCAGGACTGTCACGAAGACGTGACATATGGCTATTAAACTGGTCCACACGACTAGATATGATGGCTTGGAGATTCTCTCTATCAACATCCAGCATAAATGATTTAAGATACTTATACTTGCTTCTATTGGACCACCCAATAAAATAATATATATATTGTATACCTGCTCAAAGGAGTGTTTGGGTCACTATTAAAGTCATAAGTAATACCCAGCAAAAAAGAAACGAGTCCTTGTACAATAGGGTCATTCGCTGGTGATTGCACTTCTTGGATTAGCTACATTACAATAGTAGGGATGTCAGTATTTAGACAGTCAACTGTGATAGGAGACCTACAAACTGGACATGTGTGCTTTCCGACAGAAATAGGCTCACTGACTCTGGACTATTATAAAGCCATGTACACAACAAGCACAAATAAGCAATAGGTATCCGTGGATTTGTGGCAGGGTTCTTGGTAGACATGAGTAACTGGGCAACAATATGATGCAACAGAGGAACAGGCTCTTCACCTACAAATATAAATATATAAGCTTAAGTCGCAAGTTTATTTCCATATCCTCGAACCTACCATTGGCTTCTTCTCCAAACATGACACTCCCAGCAATCTTTTTGGCAGTTTCATTGTCTTTGATTATTTGAGACAATATGGCACATGCAAACCACACCTTGTAAGGATCTGTAAAAGACAGTTCCCAATCATCAATCACACCCAGTAGAAAAGATCCAGCCGAGTATCCTTTTTCTGCACAATATTAAAAGAAACATTAGCACAAAATGTCTTGGGCGAAAAATAATAGAATCTACAAGATGTACATGAACATGTGGGTATGTGGATTGACATGCCTGTAAGTTGTTGTCCTGTAGCATTTCCTGGGGGAGCCTTCATAGTAGATGCCAAGATTATCTGAGCATCTTTATTTCTTTCTACACAAGCAAATACTGCATAAGCAGCAGCAGCTCTGCTAGCATAGCTATACTTGTTGCTAGGATCAGACATTGTGGCAATAGCAATCAAAGAAACTGTTGCAGGACGTGGCTGATCTGGTGTAGCATGAGTATCAATCTTTCCATCGATCATTTTAGGGGGAGTTGCAACAGCAATTTTCGAGAACAAATCCTGGTTGACTGGATTGGCACGGATGACATATGCAATCGAATACAAAGCTTCGGTACGAACAATGGAGGGTGCATTGGAGCATATACCCAATTGAACGATAGGTAATAAAATCCCGCTTTGGGCCATCACCTTTTGGTTCATGGGTGTGTTTGTACCGTCGGGCTCAGCCAAGACCCGGATGAGCTCAAGTACCAGCACTGTGTTGGCCACTTTTTGAGGAGGCCAGTCTTCATAAGAAAACGGAACATGATCAGCATCGCTGTCTCCTACATAACCAAGTAGTCCAGGGATTTGCTGAATACAGCTTGTCTCACGGAAGTACACCTGTGGTTTGTTGATAAGAGTCTGATCTGGTCAACACACCTGTTTAACTCCATGTGCATACCTGATCGGAAACATTATAACGAAGCAGGTTGTGCATCAATGTCAAACTGTCTTGAACGACAATATCACCCGAAATACCCTCTTGCTCCTCAATCACAACCAAAAGTTTCTCAAAGGTTGCTTGGAATGTAACCAACTTTTGGATCTCGGTGTTGTTACGAGTAAGTGCAATTAATAACAATAAACTCTCTGTGGTAAACAAGATCCATCTTCAGTTGATTAATATTTTTCTTCTTAAAAAAAGCAATGTAGAAATTTTTGTATTAAATATATCATTACCATTGCGGATAATATCTCTCTTGTCATCCAAAAGATCCACGAGACGAGTGATACCCATAGGACTTGTCAGGATACACTCTTGAATTCGCTTACTACGGTTTGTCAGGATGGTTGAGAGCAGTTTGATGGTGTTGAATCGAACATAAAAATCGTACTCCTCGAGAATATCGAGCAAGAGAGTTACATTTGTAGAGTCCTAATACATATATAAACATTTGCCCCATTAACTCATCACTGTTCAATGTGTGTATAAGATAGGCAAACAATAACACACATTACCTCAATAAAGTAGTCTGTGAAGCGATATCCCCTATCTTCTTTAACATCCTGTTCAAAATACATAATTTGTTAATACACATAGTTTTTTTTGTCTATATATATATTGCTCTATTCAAGTGTGTAATGGATAACCTACAGGATGGTCGACAGTGCACAGCACATTAATAGTTTCGAGAACAGATTTTGTGACATCTGCATCTCTGTAATCCGTGTGAAGTACTTTAATCAACCCAGGAAGACTCTTGTTGCCTACTTCCTGTTGTTTTGAATGTCAACAAGGTAATCACAGAAACATGACATGACTGACCTCTGGCCAATCTCGTACAAGGCCCTTTAAGCTAAGTACGCCAGCGCGTCGGTCCTCCAGAAGTGTCGCAGTCTCAAGACAGTCGGCTAGTTTCTCAATCGTCTCATCCGCTTCCTGAGGTTGTCCACGTTCACCTCGTATGGCTGCATAGCCTCTGCTAAAGAAGTCCATTTTTCAATAAAGAAAAAAAAATAGAATAAGGTAAAAAAAAACCTATTATTCAAAAAAAAATATAAAAAAAAAGTTCCCTTTTTTGTTCGATAAATGAAAAAAATAAAGGGGGGGGTTAAGGTAGGGCCAAAAGAATAAAGGGTAAAAAGCTTGGTTAGCCAATTATATTCAACACACATACACATAAGCCAATCAAAAAATAGTTTACAGAATAAAATTTGGTCTTTACAAAATGAACAATACACTACTATGCGTAGCTTATTTTTATTTTATTTTTTGGGTTCAAAAGAAAGATTTGATATCTTTCTTGTTTTATAGTTGAAATATAGAAAAGGCTACATTTTTTTATGCAATAAATAAAAGATGTCTAAGTGAAATGATGAGAAACGGAGAAATCAATGTGACATACAATAAAAGAGATAATAATAAAAAGAATATGGAAGTGTAAACCAAAGGTGGAAGGGTAATGATTTAGGGGCTATATATGAGAGTATTGGAACCTGGGATGAAAGAAAATGTTGCTGTTGAGTAATTTATCTGCGACCACCACGTCCGCCACCACGGCCTCCACCGTATCCTCCACCACGGCCTCCGCCGTATCCTCCACCGCCACCGTTGCGGTTTCCACCACCATAACCACCACCGTTACGGTTTCCACCACCGTATCCTCCACCACGGCCACCACCATAGCCACCGCCATAGCCACCTCCTCCACCACCGTTGCGCTGTTCACGCTCGGCAAGCTCGGGAAGGAAGCTAGGGGCCTCAAGAGTAATGTTGGGCTTCTGGGTCCATGCCTTGCCGGCAAGGCTAATGACACCATCGGTAATATCGACCTTCTTGGAAACAACATCAAATACGACACCAGTGGCATCCTTGGTCATACGCCATCCCTTGCAGTCATCGTAGGCAAGCTCGGGGAATTCACGGTTGAGGATGTTACGTACGTAACCAGCGTGGTTGATGGTGTGGTTGAGCTGGAAGAACAAAGTGGTCTGACCTTCCATAGAGGTGAGGAGGGAACGGTTGGCAATACCCTGGCCGTAGCCGGCCATGCAAGCGAGGGCAGCAGCGACAGCGTGTTCGGCACCGTGCTTCTCGATCAATTTCTGGGCAGACTCGGTGAAGTAAGGAATGACATCGGCCTTGACTTCATCGATAGACTTGAAAGCATCTTCAGTGGTAGCCTTGATGATGTCTTCAGGACGGGGAGCAGCCATAGACTCAAATTGGACACCAGTCTTCTTGGAGATGTATCCAAGGAGACCCTCTTCCATAGGCTTGTAGAAAGTGACACAGACACCTGAGCGACCTGCACGACCAGTACGACCAGAACGATGGACGTAACTCTCGGTATCCTTAGGAGGCTGACAGTTGATGACCAAATCGACCTGGGGAATATCAAGACCACGGGCGAGGACATCAGTACAGATAATGCACTTGTACTTGCCCTCACGGAAAGCCTTCATGGTTGCTTCTCTGGAAGCCTGTGCGATATCACCGTGGAGAACGGCAGAGTCGTTCTTGAGCTTCTCGTGGGTACCAAGCTCGTTAGCATCGGCTTTGGTGGCACAGAAGATGACGGTGAGACCACTCTTTCCATAGACGTTTACGACATCGCCGATAATATCAGCACGGGCCTGGTATGAGGAAGGCATGGCAATGTGACGGATGTTTGTGTTGGTTCTGTTCTTGGCGTTACCGATCAAATCGACACGGATGTAGTCCTGCTTCATGAAGCGCTGAATGGTCTCCATGACAGATTCGGGGACAGTAGCAGAGAACAAGAGGGTCTGGTAATCACGGGCAGTCTTCTGTTCCTTGATGTTTTCCAAAACCTTGAACATATCGTCCTGGAAACCACGGGCATCCAACCTAAAAGAATTGATATTTGCATAAATAACTTGCCCGAAAAAAAATCCCACAACAGCAGTAATTGCTTTTTACTTTTAATGACATCTATACTTACATCTCATCTGCCTCATCAAGAATGATGAAGGAAAGGTTGTGGAGCTTCATGTTTCCGAACTTGATGTGATCGAGGATACGACCAGGAGTACCGACAATGACATCGACACCATCTCTGAGGACAGAGGTCTGCTCGGGGTAAGGTACACCACCATAGACGGGGAGGGTCTTGAGTCTGTTTCCTGAGATGGACTCAAAGTCACCGCAAACCTGCTTTGCCAAATCACGGGTAGGGCACAAAACAAGAACACGGGGAGCACGACCGCGACGATCGTTGTTTTCCTTCTGCAGAGCAAGCTTCTCGATGACGGGAAGAGCGAAAGCAAGGGTCTTTCCGGTACCGGTACGGGCACGAGCAAGCATATCCTGGCCATCGTAAATGTTATCGAATGTAGCAGCCTGAATCTCGAAAAGAGACTTGATACCACGGGACTCGAGGTTCTTGATGGTACCCTCAGAGATACGGAAGCTAGAGAGACGCAAGTTGTCGGGGATCTCATCAGTCTCGCTGGGGGAAGTCTCTTCGATCTTGATCTCTTCCTTAGCAACTACTTTGCGCTTCTTTTGTTCAGGCTCTTCAGTGACGATGGGCTCAGCAACATTCTGGGTAACCTCTTCTTGGACATCCTTGAGTTCTTCCTCCTTACGCTTTCTGGACTTCTCTTCCTCCTTCTTGGCTCTGCGCTCTTCTTTGGAGGCCTTTTTCTCTTTCTTATCTACCTTTTCGGCTTTGACTACAATAAATAATAAGTGTGAGTATGATGTGCTTTAAACAACTTGTATAGGCTGGTATTCTTACCTTCAACATCTTTGGCTTGGTATGTGGATGGCATTATGATGAATGAGCACGATCTGAGAAAAGAGTGGAGGGAAGTAGGAAAGTTACTGAAGCTATTGGGCAAAGAAAAGTTTTATATAGAAATTTGGCCTTTTAGGGGACTTGCTTTTGTGACAAGGCCCGCTCTCTGTTCGGTTATCCAATCATAGGTCTCAAACCGGATTTTGTCTCAGACATTTTTGCACCCCATACATGCCGGCTGTCCACAGCAACTTGATCTTCAAAAGTAAAACCTTTTTCATGCTCACAGTTTTATCTGCTGGTTTTGCTGCTTACAAGTATACGACCAGATCTCTCTAGGTTTTTTTTTGATTGAGAAGTATATGGAAGACATCATTGAGCCAACGATTTATAAACTTCCTGCCTGATCTGTCTTTGCTTTAATCGCTCGTTAAGAGTGATAATATTTTGTTAGATCTTGCGCGCGCATCTTCAATCTGGAATTAGATCTAGCCTTTTAGTTTTAGAAATTTACTCCTTATTATTGTTTTCTAACTGGAATCGTGGTTGAAAAAGGATGTAGTACTATTGAGATCTCAACATTTTCGACATGGCGGGTGTTGGCTCATTTGCTTTTCACAATTTTTTTTCTAGCTTTTAATACCCGACAAATTCTCCAAAAATGTTCTTTACTGTTTGAGTCCTTTCATCAGTAATAATTCTTAACTGAAAGATAGAAAATCTTAAAATATAATATTTTTATTGATGTTTCGTAAACGTCTTTGTATGCATATTTTATCAGGTATAAAATAATTCAGAAATAGGAAGATTTATGTTTAATACTAGTAGAAATAGTAGGAGGTCTTTTATTACATCGTTTAATTCTTTGCACAATTTTTTTTTGTTCTTTAGGTATGAAACAAAAGAAGAAAAAAACTATTTTGTGACAAGCTGATTTGATGAACGAACGAAACACATATCCAATACACAACATTCAGGGCATGCAACTGTATATGTATATATGTGTGTGTCCGGTTGTTACTTTGTTCTATTTCTTGTCTCAGACGAACCAACCAATAAAATTTATATCCATCTATAATTCTATATAATTTTTTTTTGAAACATTCAATAAATGGTTCAAAAGGTATACTAGTTACTTTCGTTGCAATGAAAGCTTCAAGGCGAAAAGGTTTAATTTTAATTAGCTAGTTGATGATCAAGGTATCAAATAGGGGTGGTCAATTAACTACCACTTGAAAATTTAACTTTTAAAGATATATTATTGGCTACAATAGTGGTACCTTTTTTTTTCTTTTCTTCAAATAAACCACTAATACGTTTTCAGAGGGTGTTCTCAATTGACCATTCCTTATTATCCAACCTTGTGTTTTGATGGAATTCACCTTGAGAGGTTGCTATTTTACTAAAGCTTTTATCTGAAATATGATGCCCTTATTTAGGCCTTTAAGAGATCCTTCTAAATAACTTGGTATTTATTGACTCTACACCGATTCTTACTCTCAAATAATACAAATCAAATGCATTAAACAAATCGATAGCAAAACTATGTCCTGCTTCTCAAACTTGTTTAGGCTTTTTTTTTCTACATAACGAGTTTATTTATTCTAACCAATAGGAACCGAATACCAGATATTCATTAAAAGATAGTCACAGCAAATGGAAGACCAATTACATTGATCTATCACTGTAGTAAATGGCAGATTTTAGTAAATTAAAATCATTTACATCGAATACTATTTATGGGATTTCAGATTACTTTGCGTCTAATCCAATAGAATATTTTAAAAATAGTAACTTCTTACTTTTTTTATAACAAATTTGGAAAATATAATTCGTGAAATTTCAAACTATTTATGCATTTTATCCAATTAAATGCTTTATACAAGGTAAATCTATGCCTTTTTAGGTATCTCGATTGTCTACATGTACATTTTGATTCATCCAAAACATTTTCTAATTTGTCTCAATCTCAAGTAGGAACACTGTATCCTCTCGCTATAAGTATTTTTGAGATGGTCAGAAAACTATTTTTGTCTATAATGCGTGAATTTTGATAGACTGGTCACAAAGGCGATACGGCACACAGCAACACATATAAAAAATTAAAGTGTAGTGAAGATTTTATGGTATTGCCATATTTTTAATATATATATATATATATATATATAGGAGAGAAAGACTATCTTTCTGCGTATAATAAACCTTTGGTTAACACAAAACAAACACTAAGCGTTATTATTACTTTTGTCTACTATACATGCACTGACTTTCACTAGTCCTGAATAAATTTTTTCTTCTTATTTTTATATATGTAAGAATATACTTTCTAATAAATAATACAATACCATTAACATAGAATGCATATTACTCTTACGTAAAAAAACATCATATACTACTAATTCTTGATAAGTTCTGACCCGTTGGTTTTTTTCTAAACAAAAAAAAAGAAGAAAGAAAACCATCTAGTATAAGGTCTTCTCAACTCGCTCTAAAAAACTAATAGACCATCGTTTGGGCCCCTACTCTGTTTATTCTAGCCTCATTATTTCCATGAACTATAATATGCAACACTAATAATAATAAGGAGTAATAATAATTCTTTGAAGAAGTAAGGAGATAAGCAGCAAATATCAATAATGATAAGACTTTTTTTTAGAAATTATCTGCGTGTAGTAGACCGCACATTAAATGTCAGATAGACAAAGAGTATATTTACAGGTACAAGAAGCAATTGACCCAAGAGGAGAAAATTGAGATCGAAATCAACCATACCACACACACACAAATCAACAAGTCACCTAACACTTCCAAAAATAAATGCATGTTTAGGAGTGTGTTTTGTCACGACAATGTTACTGATATTCATATATTCTCTACCCAGTACATAGTTATAGCTTATTTAACTTTTCTTATTTTGGTATCGCATGCGTGAATCTCGCAAGCACACCGGCTACATTACGTACCAATAAACAAGAAGAAGGAAGATTCAAAAGTAAAGAGAAGAGGGCAACATGAAGTACTCCAACACACTTTGAAATTTTGAGCTCTTACTATCTCAATAATATGCGAGACTTACCAAGTAGCTCCAAGTTTATTTCATCTATATGCAAGTTCCCTTACCTACCAAGAATAGCTCTTGATTTTCCTCCTTTTTTTGTTGCTTCCTTTTGTTGCGACATTTTACGATATTCTTTGATTTTACACTTAATTTTTGAATCTACAAATAAACCAGTCTATTTCTCAAACACTAAAAGCTGAAACCTTGAATCCATCCCAAATATCTGGTACACTTTTGATAAACTATGCACGATATAAAGAATTTCTCAAAAGGTTTTCCAGCTGCATATTTATTTATTTGTTTTTCAATAAAGAGGCTTACACCTGTAGGTTAAGTCAAGTTGACAATTGATTTTTATATATTCTTATAGGAAGCTGTTCGCACTACAGTAGAATCGTCTTGGTTGTCTTACCAATTGAATTTCTGCGCGAATCAAATGGGTGAGGTAAAATTGGATGATATCAGAAAGAATAAATAAATATAAATATTGGCAGGTGAGCAAATGATGTACTAAGCAGTTTGAACCTTATTGACCAAATTCTTCATTTATTTATTTATATTACTTTGTGTTCCCACACCCAAAATGTGATTATTACTTTTAAGAAACAACAAACATCATGCCATTTCTTTCAAAGTCCAAGGAAGTTTACAATGGGCAGTATAGGGAACAACCCCAATTACCAAAGAAGGTATTCCCACAGAATATAGTTTTTTTTGTGTGCGTGTGTATCTGAAATGTATATATAAAGAAAAATTGGGGGTGTAAAGGGAACCCAATCCATTTTATAGATTTTGAAAGAGTTGTAATTCCTAAAGAATCAAAGCAATTGCTGTAATCAATATATATATATATATATATAGTTCTGACGGTGCCAAATTCCGGATTTTAAAACCCTGTGGGGCGGCTCTGACATTTTCAAATGACACTTTAGAAAGCGGCCGATTGTCGCTTTTTGTAAGCTCTATCGACGTTTTTTTTTTTTTTTTAGAAAAACCAATTGACACTGTAATAAAACGGTAATCCTATGAGGCCATCATTTTCTTGTGGGACACGACCTTTCTGTCCAACCAGATTAATCGATTCTGACCACCTCTCCTGTGCTCGGTGTCCTTTTCTAATCCTTCAGGGTAAAATAATGTGTCCAATAATTCATACAATTGATAGTGTCGTTAAAAGCTGTAATTTATTGCTCGCAAAAAAATATATAAGGACAAATCATGTCTCACATGGTTTTCCTGACATATTCTGTTCATCTTTCCTCCATGATACATCGAATAAATAGGCTGTATCTCCATGAAAATATATTTACAGTAGCTATAAATTATGCACAATATAGAGAAGACATACGTACATGTTTTGCCTATGAGCTTTGTCTTATTTAATAAGAAAAAAATAGCATAGCTCTTGCAAATTAAAAGTTGGACAAATTTTCCAGATTTTAAGAAAATCTTAATCTAAAAAATGCAACTTTGGGCCTGTTTCAGATGTCGATTGTTAAATATACCAACTTGCAGATGTCTCCATTTTTCTAGCGAGTTCAGAACATCTAACGAAAATATCTAGTATCTATTAATTCTAAGAAGAAAAGAACGTCTAAATACCACAACTTCTATGACATGACCGAAATAAAGATAATAATATGGGGACAATGATGAAATCAATCCAATTTATAAGGAGTTTGTATAGCAAGAGTGTCAAAACTAGTAATCTCTGTGATTATCCAAGATTGGGATATATTTTTTTTACATAGGAATGTAATATCAAAGTATGTCTCATATGTTGACTTGGTCTTAATTGTTTAACTTCGGCGAGTTTCCCAATACTCGTCCATAAATCGAGGCGGTATCAATTATAGCGTGGATAATTTTCATTGTAAACGAGATGTCTCTGACACAACGTTGTATTTGCTCCGCAAACGCGCTACTTTTCTTTTTATTTATTTCATTTCTACATCGATTTCCTGAGTAGCTTTGGAAGCAGAATAAAGCTTCAATTGCTATGCCTGTCATATGTCCAGCAAAACCAATATTACTGTCCTGTACGTATCTTCCTCCACCTCCACGAAGTCCATTGCCTCACTTCCATACTCATTATATACCACTCCTAGTATGTCTCCCTTTATAAATCTCAAACGCATAATAATTGTATAAATAGAAGTTTTTCATGAATGCGTCTTTGGAATTGCAAAAGCGTCACTTGAAAATGTTAGAGCCGCCACAGGGTTTTGAAATGCGTCATTTGGCACCGTTGGGGCTGTAAAAATGGAAATAACGATATATAGGTCTTTTTTGACTTGACATATCATACATTTTCATAACCGTATCGAAACTTTATTTATTTATTTTTATGTTTGCTGCCAAGGAAAATAAGCTTGGCAACCGCTTCAACTTTTCTAGGGTCCCACAGTTAATCATAATATAAACCTATCTTTTATACAAACAGTTTTTTTCATAATCGATGAATTTACTAAAAATCATTCAAAGTTAACAGATTACATGCAACCTTTATTATTTTATCTTATTTATTTATATTGACAATATCCATGAGGAGCGCAAGGTTTAATTCTAATTATATGATTTCTGTAATTTATTTATTTATCTTGTGAATTGGATATTTATTGCTAGAGAAGAAGAAAATAAAATATGCTTGCAAGAAACATACTACTTGTGACGATTAACATGAAATGCTCTTCAAATGTATTGCATTTGAGCATATATACATACATACGATAATAGACAGCTGGTAAATCTCTTGCCAGTTTAAGCAAACCATTAATCATTTCTTTAATTTCTTTAAACAGGAAATGAAGTCATAAAAATAATATATGACCCCACCTATTCATACACCCAACCTAGTTGAGCTAGAATACTAGGGCATCATAAGATATATATATATATATATATATTCCCACAATCGCTTCAAACTAACCAGAAATTTGATGAATCGAGCAACTATTAAAAGCTGTTCTTATATTTTATTTATTTAGTTAACCTTTGGGCAAGAAGACGTTTCTCTTTTATTTTATTTTTACTAATTATTTATTGGTCTAATTCTTAATGCAATTACCAATAGATGAAAACCGCCTAACATTATTAGTCTGAATGTTGCTTCCCTATATCAGATATTCTGACCTTTTATATATATATATATATCTGTGGAACCAAAAAAAGAAAGAAAGAAAGAAAATGATTAGGTTCCCCCAATTTTTATATTTTTAAACGTAAAATCTGTACATTTAGACATGTTATGGAATCTTGTGCGTTGTTGTTGTCCCATTTGGGTGCTTCGAGAACAATAGAAACCGCAAAAGTTGGGGGAGACATTTTCTTTTCTTTTTTTTTTACTTGAGACATAAAAAAAAATACAGATTGAGATGACTTGGACTATTTTATTTCGGTGCATATTGTATATTCAATATATACAGTGTATATGTGTAAGTGAGCGTGTGTGATATTTTTACTAGTGTTTTAGCTTTAGTTTTAACCTTTTTTTGGCTTGATATACAAGAGACCAAGAATATCTATGCCTGATTAATAGCACCCACACTACCAAAAAAATTCCTATAGCAACAGTAACCATAGCAACAGTAACCATAAAAGCAGTAACCATAGAAGCAGTAACCATAGCAACAGAAATAACAATATTAATAGATACATGGTTTTTTTGTACAACAGAATATTGAATGGTAAGTTACAGATCAAGACTGATAAATTGTTATAATTTTTTATATATTAATAAACAAGTACACAAGTACACAAGTACACATTACTCATCAAGGTAACAAGCATTCTCTTTGTATTCAGATTACCAAATCTAGTCTAACCATGGGCTTTTTGTGTATGATTTGATTGACCGATTTTTTTGTCTTTTATTTATTCATTCAATGTAATTCTTTTTTCCGTATACACATTTTCTGAATAGTAATACTAGCACCAAGAGATAGAAATACCGAAAGACCGAGAGGTTAAGAAATGGAGAAAATGTGTATATCAAAGCAGTGTGATAGCATATATATGGATATTTATAGATTAAAGTCTTCAACTATCATGCATTAATATCAAAACCAAACCAAACCAAACCAAACCTTACTTTAGCTATGGATAGAAAGATAGATTGTTATTTAACTGACATATTTCTGTCCATCAATTCTTATTGTTAATATTATCAAAGGGTTTGCAGACTGAGATGTGTATTCTAGCTATTTTTCCAAGGATCCCAGTCACTAGTACCAAACCAAAACCAAAAACAAACAAACAAACAACAACAACAACAACAAAAAACTAAATGAGGAACATGGCACCATAT
Source organism: Phycomyces blakesleeanus NRRL 1555(-) (assembly GCF_001638985.1). Lineage (NCBI taxonomy): Eukaryota > Fungi > Mucoromycota > Mucoromycetes > Mucorales > Phycomycetaceae > Phycomyces > Phycomyces blakesleeanus. Next base: position 1,543,505 of record NW_017265140.1, read on the forward strand.
TCACATTCCAAGTAGATGATACCAGTTACCACAATTGACTCTACATGATTTTGTAGAAGAGCCAGATATATATATATATATATATATATATATACGTATTCAGCGATTTAACTACTAGCCACCGCAAAATAAAGCAAAACAAAAGCCCGGATCCCAACCCGATTGAGCACGGACTGCATGCTCTAAAAGTCAATGATGAACAAGTAAAATAAAATAAAATAAAATAAAGTAAAATAAAAATAAAGATAATGTTGATCTACTAAACAATTTTTAAAAAAATACTTTAAAAATCTTTATCCTTCAAGGGTAGGAGTCATTTGGATTGGTTTAGTTTGGTTTGGCTTAGTTTGGCTTGGCCTGGTAAAGAAAGAAAAAAAAAGAAAAAAAAAGAAAAAAAAAGACTATATACTCCTGTGGCAAGTATTCCCAATAGAACCAAAACGACGATCAAAGCTCGTGGTATCAATAACTATATATTAACCTTTTTTTTATATCTTTATCTTTATCTCTTATTCTTCACTTTTATTTTATGCTATATATAAATATATATATATATATAATATTTAACAAAACGAGGTTTCAGCTCATTTGTTCGCCTTCATTAGAAGATACAGCGTAGACTTCTTTATGTATAGTTTATTCGGAATTAGAAATCAAAGAATTTATCGGTAATTTCTGGTTTGGGAGTGTATATATATAATAGATTTATATATAAATGTATGTATGTATGTATATATGTATATATGTATATATGTATATATGTATATATGTATATATGTATGTATGTATATGTGTGTATTACATGAATCTAGATTTCCTTTATTATACACACAGATGCACAATAAATAGTTATTAATTATATTATATTATAAAAAAAGTATATATATATATAGAGAGAGATAGAGATAGATGAATAGATAAGTAAGTAGGTAGGTAAGTAGATAAATATATATATATATATATATGTGTGTGTAGAAGGGACAAGAAATAAATATTAATTTATAAACCAAGCTTCCATTTTTTTACCATTGAAAAAAAATACGTTATTGTCATTGCTCTTCCCTTGATTTTATCTTTTTTTTTGTTTTGTTTTTTTTTTCAACTTTACAGTAGTAATAAATAGAGGGAGGTTAAAGAAGGGGTTTTTGCTTCAAAAAAATCTGTGTACGTGTGTAGATGTAGGTGTAGATATAGGTGTAAGTGTAAGTGTAAGTTTAGGTGTAAGTTTAGGTGTAAGTTTAGGTAGATAGATAGGTAGATATATATGTATATATGTATATAGATAAGTAAGTGGATGTTGTTCCTTGTTGTTGTTTTTTCTTTTCGTTTGTCTTTATGGAAAGGTAAAGAAATATATATATACGTGAATTGTCGGTCAAGGATATGGCATTATCGTTTACGTTTCTTCATTGGTTGGAGTGAATATTCTTCAGTTTCTGAATGTGATTTGCAGGAATTTGAGGATTGACTCTTGTAAGAAGTGGGATAGAGGTGGTAGTCATGCAATCCTAGTGGAGGCAGGTCACGGCTTTCGTGAGTATCAGACAGGTGATGGGAGTATGCCGAAGATGCCGAGAGGTTGTGGATTGAAGGGAGACGGAGATCATGAGGTGTACTCGGCCGTGCGGGTGTTGAGTGTGGCGGTTGGGATATCGGTTGCTGGGGTGGAGAGGGTGACAGATGTGGAAGTGGATAGTGCTGGGGAAGAGAGGAGGACGAAGGGGCTGGCGAGGGTGACAAGGGTTGCTGTTGCTGTTGTTGTTGTTGCTGTTGTTGTTGCTGTTGCTGTTGCTGTTGCTGTTGTTGCTGGTTGTTATGGTTATGGTTGTTATGGTTATGGTTGCTATTGTTGTGATGTTTGTCTCTGTTGAGAAAGTTGCTTACTGCCACAGGATCAAGATCGTTGACAGGAAGGTGAGATTGGAGGATAGTCTTTAACATATCTTCAATTGTCTTTAGTCGGTCTTCAATCGCTTCAAGCGCAGCTTTGCTGGGTGCGTTCCGTCTGTCGTCGCTGTGGGAGGAAGACGGGTAAACACACGGAACTCCCGACTTTAGACAATTCCGACATGGTTGTTCGCCATTACACTTTGTTTTCTTGCGTCGACATTCACCACATGCACTGACGATCTTTGCGCGCTTCTTACGAGGCTCAATAGGCTGTTCGTCTGCAGGCATCATATAAATGTATAATATTAATGAAGTAAATAAATAAGAGTAACAAGTGTTGTATTGACAATACGATTGGAAAGAAGAAGAAAGAAAAAAGAAGAAGAGAAAGAAGAGGAAGAAAAGGAAGAAGATCCGGAGGGAATTATAGGGGTTACTAGGGACAAAAGTATATATGTATATATATATATATATAATATAATATATATTATTAGATATAGATGTATAGATAGAAATATATGATATATACAAATATAAATAAATCAATACACAATACAATACAAAACAATATATTATATTATATTATATTATATTATATCAAATTATAATATACTTATATATACGTGTGAGTGTGGGTGTGGGTGTGGGTGTGGGTGTGTATAAATGTGTATATAATATAAATGTAAATATAAATATATAAGCAAGAGAATGGAAGGGATTAATGAAATTGAATGGAAAAAATAAGTGAGTGAGTGAGTGTGTAAATGAGTGAGTGAGTGAGTGCAAGAGAGTGAAATAGAGTGAGAGAAAGGAAAGGTGTGGGGTTGGGGAGTGCAAAGAGCGAAAGAAACAGGCAGTCAGTAAAAAAAGAAAAGAAAAAGGGAACAAGAGAGGGAGAGAGGGAGAGAAAGGCCGATTGAGCGAAAGTAAAAGAAAAGCCAAAAAAAAAAGTTTTTTTTTGGGGGGGAGGAGAGAGGAGTCAATTTGATGGTAATATGGCGGACGACGGACGACGGACGACCGACGGCGGATAGTAGACGGTAGATTACAAGCAATAGGGCCAGTGGTTATGTATATATTATATAATAGTATTATAAAAAATGCCTATATATATAGAGAGAGAGAAAGAGAGAGGAGTGGAGGGTAAGGGAGATGAAAAAAAAAAAATAGAAACAAAATGATGATGAGAGGAGGGGGAAATGAGTACAGACGGACTGTGATTGGCGATCAAGCCGGACGCGCGAACGGCAGAACACCGACAGAAAGACCCACGTTCCCACTTACTCGTACTAGAAAGTCAACTCCTGCTTACACTTTGCTTTGCACGCCAAAATAGAATAAAAATGTGCTATAGAAAAATATCAAATCAAAATCAAAATCAAAATCAAAATCAAAATAAAGACACACATACACACATGTAAAGGAGAATATAAAAGAGACACTAGATAGACAAGCCACTATAATAAAACAACAAAAGAAAATAAAAAAAGATGTTGGTTTCAATTTTATTTATTTATCTTTTCATTAGTCATTGGCGAGCAACCTTGGGATCTAATGTTAAATTCATCAGAATCATAATCTTTTTCACAATTACTCTTGCTCTTTTCATAATTTTCTCCAAACAAATCGATTCATATCCATTCTAATTCATTCAGTTGAGGATCTGCAAAGAAATAATCTTTTGTTGCCAGGATGTATTCATTGAGAGAATCATACATTATATTCAGTTAATCGTCTATTTTCTAGCATTATATCTTAACCCTCAAACTCACCTTATAATCGAATATTTCTTATGTCTTCGGCTTCCATATAAAAGTCCATGGAAAAACCATGAATACCTCTAGCTTAAATTGAATGTAACCGTTCAGAAGTCCATCTCATAGCTGTCACGAGAAATAACTTATTTCTTTATTACAAGCACACCCTACCATATACACACTTATATAAACACATCATCCTTCACCTGTTTGGTGCCTAGTATTTTAAAAGTGTTTTTTATTAGTATATACATATATATATATATATATATATATATAATCACGATATTAAATATATATATCAATCAAGACATTGATAGAAAATATACAAATATATAAAAATTAGCTTCTAATCTTTGCATTGGTCAAGTGGGATAAGAAATATGTTAAGAAATGTATATATATATATACACACATTTTGGATACCAATTGTCATCTCGACCAGGACTGACAAACATGCCTCTTACTTACTATCATTAGCATACAACCAAAAATAATAATAATCAAATCAAGTCCCAGCTTTAATTCCCTGGTGTAGAAAACCCCTAGGCTTGTCTTTTAAACATACAGACCAAAAAAGAAAAAGAGAGAGTGAGAGAGACAAGGCAGAAAATTGTTAATTCTTCTTTTTCTTTCATTTCAATTTACCTTTTTTCCTCTTGATTTCTCTCTAGCGACCAGCTAAATGCAACCGTTTATTTGTGAATATGGTGACAATCCTATCTCGCAGCAAGACTACCAGGCGCCTATCATGGAACTAACAACAGCCCCAACTAACAAGCCTACGCGCTTCTCACTACAGAACCGTCGACTGAGAAGCTCATCCTCAGTCGGAATTGCATCCTCTTCACGCTTCCGGCTAGCAAGAGAAGACCCCATACTATCTTGTGGTATCAATACTCTAACAAGCTTATATCATCGTACCACACCTAGCCGTACACACGTCAAGCCGCATCTAAGCTCAACTTCCTACCAGTCTACCTTATCATGGTCTCCACCAGGAACCTTAGAAGCAACAAAACACTCTACCAAAACCCTTATCGAATCTTCTCTACAAGAATCTTTACAATATTCTATCTCTGGATACTCGTCACACTCAGCCTCTTACCATCCACAGAACATCAAGGTTAATAAGCCTAATGATCAAGCCTCTCGATGGTCATCAAGTGCACATGATCAATCTCAATATATTACCCTACGTCTGGAAAAACCTGCAGTGTTGCGTATGTAATACACAACGGAAATTTATTTTATTTTATTTTATTTGCTATAACTCTGTGTTTTGCAATGTAGGATCCATTCTATTTGGAAAATTTCATCGAGGTAAGACAAAGGTATTGCCTCACAATAGAATCCTACATACTTTAACCCACAATTGGCGTAGATCATGTTTGCAACCTAAAAGAATTTAAGATATTCGGAGGATTGGATCCCAACGATCTGACAGAATTATTACACCACAGTAAGTAAATACAGTACACCATCAAGACATATATTTTAACAAGAAAATAAATACTCGATCTTCAAAGAGCTCAAGAATGATGCTGTACCAGAAACATTCGAGCTTCGATATTCACATGATGAATTGGTAAAAACAAAAATAAAAACCTTTATATTATCTATTTAACTAAAGCATTTATGATATACACACACATTTAGGTATTTCCTGTCCAGTACATCAAAATAGCCCCACTTTCAACATTTGGAACAAATTTCAACTACAGTATATGGTATATCGAACTCAATGGCGTACAAGAAGAATCAATTGTGTCAAGAATCAGAAAAGAATTCGAAAATGTATGTTATGTTGTGTACTTGAAAGAAAAAACTATGTACTATAATATATATATATATATATAATTATATAATTATAATTATGTGTGTGTGCATGCATGTATAGTATAAAGAGACAGAGACCATTAGACTTTGTTTGAAGCATCTGAGACAGCGTAACCTGATGGACGTATTTCATGTCCTCAAAAGTCGAACCAATGTCGAATTGGAGCATCCACTTTTGTCAGAGTTACATCAATATCTGGTCCAAGATGGAAACTTTGAGGCAGCAGAACAAATATTAATTCAAGCCAATTCGAGTAATATTTTTGAGCTCTTTTCTACTCACGCAGACTACAGACCAACTTGGAAGAGAATAAATGTAACAAACCAAGGTGAGATTCTACTCTCTACAAAAAAAAATGTATTTATTATATATATTTATTTATTCAGAAAAAAATATTCCTTGTCCAAGAGGTGGACATCAGATGTGCATTGACGAAAAGGAGGGGAAGATATATTTACTCGGGGGATGGAGTGGAAAATGTGATATGTCTGATTTCTGGTACTACAACATAAGAGAAAACAGATGGCATTTGTTGAGTTTCAATACAAAAAGGTAACAACTAAATACATAAAAATAAGAAGAAGAAGAAAAGTGAAATAGAGATAAAAGGATTCTGTATTATATTTAAGATTAAGCGACCTTTCCTTGTTGAATTTAGGGATGGGGGTCCAGGTCCTCGGTCTTGTCACAAAATCTGCTTTGATCCGGTCACAAAATCCATATTTGTTCTTGGCCAGTACTCTGAAGGACAGCAGGAGTCTGCCGATAGTAATATTAAGCCAGACTTTTATCGTTATTTCATCGACTTTAATTTGTGGAAAAAGATTAGCACTGACACATCGGTAAGAGCAGCTGTTTGAATTTTTAAATACCCACAGCTTGGTAATATTCAAATTCAACACACTGTATCTCAGAAGGAAGGTGGTCCTGATTTGGTTTATGATCAACAAATGTGCATTAACTCCATGGCCGGTGTACTATACGTATTCGGTGGAAGAGCAACCTCTATCGATTCAATTTCACACCATTACAGCGGATTGTTTTCGTACGAAATAACAGCTAATAAATGGACACTATTAAGGTAATATATATATATATATATACAAACAGAATAAAAAGACATATTACAATTGATCGCATACGCTTATTAAAATCTCTAATATAATACAATGGAACATTTTCATTAGACGTGACAACGACACAATGTCCCCGTTGTCTGCTGAGAGACTACCACAGTCTCACAACCAGCCCGTAAATCGTATGCCATTGAAATCCCGTGTAGGACACTCGATGGTTATGGATACAATGCATCAGAAACTGTTTATATTTGCTGGACAGCGTTTGAAAGAGCATCTGTCGGACCTACATACGTACTCAATTGAACACGATCGAGTTACTCAAATTACACAGGACTATTCAAAAGACTCTGGCCCTGAACCAGGATTCATGCAAAGAGCAACAGTTGACGTAAACAGACAGGAAATATATGTCCTTTCGGGGTCAGTTTCTAGCCAGAGCAATAGTGCCGTTGAGAGCAAACTCTGGGTCTACAATATGCGAGCCAATCAATGGAAAAAAGTGTACCAAAGCGAGACATCGGATATTGTCGAGACATGGAATAAAAAGTTGGTCATTGAACCATCACCGCGGTTTGCCCACCAGTTTGTCTACGATAATACAACCAAGGTACATTATCTATTTGGTGGAAATCCAGGTGGACCTGAAGGCTCCACAGAGCGTCTTGGAGATTTTTGGGAATTAAGGTTAACAAAGTAAGTTTGATTATAAAAAAATACAAAGTAAGGTATTTATGTATTATTTTTTTCTATATTTTTGTTGATTAATAGGATAGGACCCGAAGATGTATTCCGAAGATGTGTATTTATGACTAGAGTACACAAACTACAGGAGCTCTGTAATGTTGCATCAGATCAACACAACCAGAATAACAAACATCCGAACACTAATGCGAGTATTAACAATGAAACTTGTAATGACACATTGTATGCTTTGGACTATCTTCGTACCCATGTCCAGCCGCTTGTAAACCATGGAGATAAAGAAGAAGTTCGGCTATTCCGAGAGCTGTGCACAAAGTTGCTTTTTGCAGAAAAAATCTTGCCAGGAGAACGAGAGTCCAACGAAGAACTCCATGAAAGTAACTCCGGTAACTATTATACGAAGAACTTTCAAATAGATCAAGAACTTTCCTATGGAATTATTAATCTAATCTATAGACCATTTTTCAGATGATCTTTACAGTAGTCGGTCGCAATTATTTGCAAACTTACTCGAGTATTTTCCGTGCCGGATGAAAGAGCCTCTAGGAAACTTGGCGAGTTTATCAGGGTTTGGGTGGAAATAGGCTCTTTTGATAATCGAGTAACATTTTCTATATTTAATGAATGTTGCGTTTGACTCTTTAACAAGTATTGGTCACCATCGTGAAAGTCTTGTAAAGAGAGCCGACTTTATATCACAGATTTCTGACGTTTTTTTAGAGTACTTGTTAAGGAGTGCTTAAATAAATTATTTTCTCTATTTCTTTTTTCTTTTTTTTTAAAAAAAAAAAGACATATCTGTTAAATAAGTATTGCGTAGTATGGATATATGAAATAGCTTTCTTGAAATGTTGAACATTAGATATATACCTTTTATGAGACTGAGAAGAATACTGTATTGTACTTTAAATGTAGCTGTGTATATTTGTAACCCACGTCTTTGAATTAGAGTAGTTATCTGATTAATCTTGGGGTTATAGCTGAAGATCAGACTTTCCATTACCTCCCCACCTATTTTTTTATGGTATACATCTTTAAAGATAAACCATACATTCGTTTACTGCTTATACATTATATATATATATAACAAAAGACAAATTAAAACAAATTCAAGCCGCAATCAAGCTCAAATGTAGACAGAATTTAGCCAAAAATGAACACAAGGGACCTTGGGCACATCATATAAAATATTTTTGAAACATTTAACCATACACTCTTTCCGAAAAGTAAATTCGCACAATAACGAGAACAAAATTCAGGTTGCACGAAAAAGCAATTCGCCCTGGTGGAAAATCAATTCGCCTGACGGGAGAGCAAAATTTGTATTGTACGAAATGTAAATTCGTCCTGGCTGACAAATCAGATGTCCTGCTGCCTAGAATATTTTTTTTTGGACAAGACTTGGCATCTTTGGATATTTAAGAGCGTACCAAATGCTCGCCTTCGCTTTATTTCTTTTTCACAATTCCATTAGAAATCACAGATTATGAACATTCAATTCATGTTTGAAAACAAGAAAGGCTCTGTTGTCGACAAATATGGTAGATCTGAACCAATGGATTATATTGTTGATGAGGAGCAGTTTCGTCTCGAAACGTTGATCTCTCATACACAATATAATCCTTCGGCTCTAAAGAGCGAGAAGGAAATAGGGACAATGCAGGTGGAAAAAGAAGTGGTAAAGCCTTGTAGTGATATTATTATGAGGGAAACATAAGTGAAGCGAAATTATATATGCTACTGTGATCAGGACAAAGGTGAGGTTCTTTAAATTGTTGTTTGAGAAGTGTCTGAGTGCGGCCACTGCTGCAAAACAACTTGGGACTCACGTTCGTACAGCACAGAAATGGGCTAAACAGTACGAGACGGATCCTGACTGGATCTTTGAGAAACGGAGAAAGACTGGTCGTCTTTGTATTCTCCACGAGGAACACAAAAACGCTATCATTGAGTGCATTGATGGCAATCCTTCCGTCGTCCTGGACGAATTAATGAAGAAGTTAAAACAAACATTTACAGAATTAAAAGTATCCAAAACTACCTTTTTCGATTTTGTAAAACAACATTGTAATTTGTCTCTCAAAAAAGCTCGGCTTCAACCCATGGGCCAACATGTCGTTCATCATACCTTACCTGCAATTTATGCTAACCACTCACCTTCGACACTCATCCGCCCGATCTCTCTACTCTTTCCTGGACCAGCCAGCTCCTGCCCATCCCCACTGCGATCACTGCTACAGGCTTCTGCCCACTTGCGCACCTCCTCTTCAGGTTTAGACTTTCGTCTCCACCCCTCAACCTGCCTCGGCTTTCCTCTTTCCTATACATGGCAACATTTAGATATAGTTATGGTAGTCTCTGTTAACCTCGCCAACCTTTCTGTAGAGGATGTATTCTCTCTCTCTCTCCAGGTAGTTTCTTAACCCTCAAGACGAACGACGTATTGGCTGAGCATGGGAGACTCCGAATTAGACGATACCAAAAGGCGATTTCCGCTGAAAATATGCAGTATACGTTATGGCTCCATCACCTTCTGGAGAGCCAGGCTCAACTGACTGACACTTCTATGCCGGACCCTCTTGACCTCTCTCCCCTCACTAAAGACATTATTATAGGCAAAACATCTCTGTATAAGGCATCTAGTTCGGATTTTCGAAGTCATATACAGCCACACTCACTTACAACAAATCTTTCTCGCGCAGCATGGATCCGTTTTTGGAAACTCAAAAATTCCTCATGACAGTCATACCATTCGGTGGAAGGCCCTGTGGGGGTACCTGCCTACTCGATCCTTTGTTTTTCAAAAGACTGTCATTTTTTCGACGATGACATTTGCCCCATATGCCTGTCAGCAATAGACACCCCTGATCACTTCCTCATCAACTGTCCCAAAAAACGATTGGTATGGAGTATCATCCTCTCTCAGGTATATCCGCGCTGGTCGCTGGCAAGGATAGACACTCTCCTGACCACGTTGACTTTTGCTGATACTTCCATCTCCAAACACACACAAGCTTAGGTTGTAGCCTCTACAATCCATGCCATCTGGCGAGCTCACTGAGCGTTTGTCATGGACGAACAGCCCTTCCTTCCTAGTGTGATAGCAGCCAAGGCACTAGTGGTGATAAGGCGCTTCTTGGAGTAGTTTTTTCTCTTAGTCTCTTTTTTACCTTTTTCCCTCATATAAATATTGAAATACAAAAATTTAGGCATATTCAGTCAATTGCTCAGTGCTTTGCACTGTAGCCGACCAATAAATACAAAAAAAAAGTTTTCTTTTTAATCCGATCTTATTTGCGGCCAGTTAAATCATTTGTTTATACAGCCAATGGGAAACAATGTAGGCTGCAACTAACACTAGGAAATGGCCTGTTACACTCCTGCTTTTTCTTCTTTTCTTTTTGTTACATGGGCTGACAAATACGAGATATTGTAATTCTTTATTTTATTGAACGAACATTCATTGAAAAGTGAGAGATAAAAAAAAGGGAAAGGTATCAGAGTGAGAGTAAAGTATTTTGTCAAGGAAACAAAAAAAAAGTTTTGAATTCATTTGTTCGTATATTGTTCGAATCGAACGCGCAGGGATTCCACTTTCTTATAGTGAATCATATTAGGTTTCTCAAGCAGCAATGGATGGCAGGCTTTCCAATTCATCCTTTTTCGAGTTTTTTTTTAATTGTTCGGTAAACTCCATAGTGCGCTGATGCTTTTGTTCATTAAATGACCGAATGGATGATTCTCGGTTGGTGTCACTTTTTGCAGCAATTGTATCCTGATCCTCCTCCTCTTGAAACTGTCGTTTTACTGATCGTATTTTTTTTTAATTCCTTGCTACGCATGTTGATCGATCGCAGATAAGTAGGCTAGTCACCCGCTGGTATTCGATATTTCTTAATAAACTTTGATGTTGGCATTGCAAATTGCTTTGACTGTATCCAACAATTGAGTTTCTCGATCAAATGATTTTACCAAGATTTGTTGCAAGATATTGAACAATCTGACCACCATAAAATCTTTCCAACCCTGACTTTCCAACAGGCACGTTTCTTGGTCAACCAAAAGCAATGATATTGATCGATTGACAAAGGCAAAGTTCACTGAATGCTGTACTTCAATGATAATTGGGGAATTCCCAGGTGATTCAACCTTGGGAGCGTATAGTACATAAGATTGTGTGCCGCCCGCCTATTCAGAATCTCCAATTATGTAGGCATCGCCATCAACACCTGCGACTGCCTTAGTTACAATGTCTTTGACTTCTGGATGTTCCAGAAGATTTTTAGTTGTCATGTCCGTTCCCTGTCTTCGTTCAAATGGAATTTGAAAAGTTGGGGTTGTCATGGGAAAATAAAAAAACGTCCACCACGCCTTCATGATCGACTCCCGAGGTGGCCTCTGTCGGGTACCTCCCCACGACATACGACATTCGCGCAACTGCATTATCGCCTTCTTTCGCCATCTTGATGATGCTAAAACTGTTCTGTGGCCGTGGTTTATTTCCTTGCTCCTCCCCTTCTCGCCAGATTCACCCCGACCTGTGCACGGCCTTTTCTCCCTTGTCTCCCTCATTCAAATCGACGGTCGCCCTCTCCACAAGGCTTTGACTGGTTCCCTCCGATGTCACCTCACGTCTCCTTCCTCTCTACCTCACGCTGATATTTCCTGAAAATCGTTCTGGCGGTGGTCCATGCCACACAACACACGTTCTCTCTGATGGAAAATCTTCTGGCAAAAAGTCCCAACCACTGAGCTCGTATTCAACTGCATCTCCTCTTTCCTTTCTAGTCCGAACTGTCCCCTCTGTCTCTCTGCAGTGGACTCTCTCCAACCTTTCGTCTTTTCCTGCCCTTGGAAGTTTCCTGTGTGGAAATTAGTACTGCAGCAACTGTGTTCGTCGTGGTATATTTCGGACGTTGCCTGGCTTCTCACGCGTACTCGACTCTCTCCTTCCGTCTCCTCTTATCTTCAGATTGCAATTGCGCCCATCACGGCTCACACCATCTGGCGCGCGCACTGGGCCTTCGTCTTTGACAATTCCCTCTTCCTCCCCGATGTAGTCGCAGCTAAGGCAGTGACTGCCATACATATATCCCATGACCTCAACACCAGCTAACTTTTTTTTTATATGGAGCCAGGAAGAAAAAGCTCAAACACCAGCTAACTAGCGTCCATATCTTTTTCTTTTCTCTTCTGTAACTTTATCTTTTCTCGATTTTCAATTGCAAAGGCCGTGGACTGTGTGCGTCGGCAGTACCAATAAATATTTTCTCTGTATGGAACTGTGATAGACTCATATTTATTGAAATTCTCTGAATGAGTAGGACAAAAGAGAAAATTACAACATTTGTTTTGAGGGTTTATGGGGGTTATTTGATGTTTTTGGCTTTTTGGAGTACCAATAAACACAAAAAAAAGTCCCATGTTTCACGTCCAAGGTTTCCATATACGATCAAAATGTGTGATAATTCACTTATCAGACATGTTAATTTGCTAAGCTCGCGAACATAAAATGATGCAATTAGTACAATCCAAAGTTTGTTACTTTTTGCCATAAAATTGTAATAACTGATTAATTTCCTATATATTAAAGCAAATACCTGTTAATTAGTATTTGTATACCTAGGGTGCTTGTGCAAATAGAGAAAAAAAAACAGCTAATGTTGGGGTAATATGAGCTTCTTTACATGCTTAAAAACATAATTCTCTTTATTTCAAGTTGTATACCATCGTTAGTTTAACAGCAAAAAATACCAAAATATGATTGGCTAACAAATGTTATATCATCTTTTTATATCATGTAAAAAATGCGATTTTGAAACACACTATTTTTTTTAAGAACAAAATCTTCATTAAATCAATTTTATATTATGTGTTCAAAGTCCCTACTATGTGAACGTCTACTAACATCATCTCAATCTCAAGTAGAAACACTATAATATACCAAATACTCATATATGCGTAAATAACTACATAACATAAAATTAGGTGCTGTTTCTTTAATGTATTATAGCGCCATGAAGTCAAGTATAGAGACAATAAAGAAGTTGAGACCTTTTCATTATCATTATTAAAAAAGAAATATATTAGTATATATATATATATGTGTGTGTGTGTAAATGAAAAAGAAAAAAGAAAACTTGTAATTAAAAAAAAACGACGAGAAAATGGTTTGAGATCGATTATACAATCCACATTTGGAAATATACTGTCACATCGCAGCGAACGGACCCTCGTTTCGTGGCAAGTCTTGGCGATTTTTTTTTCTTAAAAAAAATCAGGGCAATACACCTCAGTTCTTTCTTATGACATAAACAGCTTTTTTGGCATCCTCTATCGTCTTATATAATCCAGTTAATCTAACCTTGCTGAGATTTTCCTTCATTCTACAGTCCTTTCTTTCTCTTTGTTGTCGAAAACATTCCCTGGTCAATGGCAACTACATCGGTTGTAACAGAGCAATCTGAATCTATAATAACGCAACCCTCAATCCCCTCTCTCGAGCTTCTATCTCCATCCCTTTCTCTAAATTCAAATATTTCATCATTGCTTCCGGATAGAGCAACACATTCAATATCTAAAAAAACATACAGTGCATCTATTCTTGACGGAAGTTGTTACCTTGCACTCTCTGCGATCCATTGCATCTACCTGGCCTGCATTGCGATTGCTACCATATACATTCATGTAGAAAGTACAATAACAAGTCTGTGGGTCGAACAGCGCCATTCGATTCCAGATCTCATTAAGCACGACAAGAGTCGACTTACAAAGATCCCAAAACATCTTACTATTGCAATCTCACATGAGTTGATTCACGAAAGGAGTCTGGAAGACTGGCACGCCATTGTAAACGATATATGCCTAGCATCTTGCTGGGCATGGGAGTTTGGGGTGAAAGAATTGTCGGTGTACGATAAATCAGGTAGAATATATAGAGACTAAACGCTATAGCTTACAAGATTAATATTAACTTATGGGTGGTGACAGGTGTTTTGAAATCTATGGCTATAGACGTTTATAAGCAGCAGGTATCCACTTTACATCAGTGGATTAAAAACTCTACTAATACAGAAAAGTCGGTACACCCAAGTATGTTTGGAATATAGTCACAATATAAAGCTCACTTTAAGACAAACTTATTTTCTTATTGATTACTATCTTTTTCAGCTCTTCAGTTTTCTATAATATCGGCAGAAGATGGTCAACCTCAAATGGGTCGAGCTGTCCAAAAGATTGCTAAATACATTAAAGAAAACAACCTAGGTGTTTCGGATATTGATATAAACCTTGTGAATCAGTTTGTGCACGGTAAGAGTTTATTATTCTTTTCCAATATTTTTCTTCTTTTTTTCTCATTCAATGCGTATAGATGATTCATGCTCAGATCCGGATCTAATGCTCATCTATGATGGTCTGCCACATAACTATATTTCGCTTGACGGATATCCTCCATGGCATCTTAGGCTAACAGAAATCACGTAAGATCCTTGAGAAAAATGCTTATCTTATATTAACTATCACCTATAATGATTATAGAAATGGCTACACATACCACACATTAAACTATCCATTCTTCTCCAAATGTCTTTACCGCTTTTCAAAGGTAGAACAAAGATTTGGCCATTAAGAAAAAAAAAAGGTCTTTTTCTCTATTAGATAAGATACTTTCCAATACTCCAATAAAAACCGATCGAGATCTTTGCATATGCGCAGCACACAAATGCTGCTCTCAAAAGCAGTATATATATAAGATGATGTTATTTGGAAGATTATTACACTATGGTAAAAAAAAGGGAGAATTCTAGTAAGAGAATTTTGCAAGATTCTCCAGGGACTAAATGTATTCTAAAATTGAATATTAACAAAAATCTACTTGAAGAAATGGTTAATGTGGAATAATTGTAAAATATTATGTAAATATTTTGGGTCGAATATCCTTTTCCTAACTCAACTACGTATCAAGTTACGGTGAAATTAAATACTTGCTCCGTTTAAGGGGTTTAAACAGCCAAACTACCTTTCATTTAAGCTGGTAAAAAGAGAGCCAACAAAAAATCAAAGGACTTGAGTGCATTAGTCAAAAGGCTGTCTTGATCGCATAAAGAATATTCGCTAGGATGAAGGGCTGGATTTTTGAAGCAGTATTCTACATTCTATTTTTTTAAAACAATAACAACAAAAACAACTTGTTACGACTAAATTATAGAAGACAATGTAATGTAGTAGCTCCCGAACTCACTTTTCAGTTAACCCGTAGTTTAAAGTTTAGGTGCCAAGCCAGAATTAATGCAAAATGCATAACTACTAACATTTCACATTTGGGCATATTTATTTTATTCCTTT
This sequence comes from Phycomyces blakesleeanus NRRL 1555(-), assembly GCF_001638985.1. Taxonomy (NCBI): domain Eukaryota; kingdom Fungi; phylum Mucoromycota; class Mucoromycetes; order Mucorales; family Phycomycetaceae; genus Phycomyces; species Phycomyces blakesleeanus. The sequence continues at coordinate 1,559,119 of NW_017265140.1, forward strand.
CATATAAACGTATTAAATTTCATTATATCAAATTTATATCTGTTCTTCTTTTGGTTCCGGATACACTACTGTCCGTTAACTATAATTACAAAGGTCGTGATACAGCATACATCAGATTCTGAAATGATGAATAGTTTGTATAAATATCGATTGTTTCAATTAACTATTCTTTTGTAGAAATATCCTTAAAAGTTACAACCCACAACATAATTTGCTTAACTTCAAGCTTTAGTACCATATAAGCAATTAAAGGTAACGCGAATAGCCCAATAGAGCATAATACTACTAATACTATATAAAGTTCAATGTTTCATATGGGCATATACGATAGCTATTAATAATTGTCTAACATATTTTCTACATCGCCCTCTGGATTACCCCCTTTCTTTTCCCATAGTATTTTTCACTTGTATTATAGTATATATGTATATATCATAGGGCTAGTTACAAAATCTTCTGATATATGCTTTTGGGCGCAAAATGATGGAAAAATTTTAATGTTTTAGCATAAATATTGACCAAGAATTAAAGGTCTAATTTCAATTTGGGAATAAAGCTAATCGTTTTTCTTAGTATTCCTAGTATTTTTTGTAGCTGCCAAATTTCCATTGCGCCACTTTGATCTGCAAAAAACACAAGTGACGCTTCCATGGCGTGATTTTTTCCACATATCAAAGCAAACCTATTCACCCAGGGATATTATTAGGTGTATCTGAGAGCGTTATGAAGTATATACTATGAAACCTACTTCATGGATATTGTTTCCACATGTCCAGCAAAAGGCGACAGTTGTGATTGTTTCCTCTTCAAACTCTTCGAAACAAATGGGACAATCAGAGGTGTCAAGAGATCGTCTAAGTAAAATTCTTTGTTAGACTTTACCACATTTACATCAGATAATAATAATATAGGCTTACCTTTGTGGGGGTACTTTCGTTTTAAGTGGATCTGGAATAGCTGTTTTCAATCGTTCCTGGGACTGGTAATCACTCTGTCAAGAATAACAACAGGAATTTTTAGGTGGTGGTGATGTTTTTTTTTTTTGTAAAAAAATAAAATAAAATAAAACTAAATTAATAAAACGGGGTTTATGCTGTCTTCAATCAATTTACCACGCTAACATCAGGTATACGTGTCTCGAATACTGCCTCGATTTGCTATATATATACATACATACATACATATATATATATATAAAAATAATATTGTAAGATGGGTTATTAGCTCTGGATAGATATCAGATATACAGATTTATACTATTCTTTATTGTTTACCCTCTGAGTAACTCCTCTTCCTAGAAATATAATTGAGTTTGATGGGAGACGAAAAACTTTAAGAAGGACCATAATAATGTGTTTGCACATCGTACGTCTCATACGATGATCGAAGCAGGTGCACGACATTTTTCTTCCGATATATACGTTGTAAACCTATAGGTAGCTTCCTTTCTTTTAAATATAATATCTTCAGGCTACAAGCAAATACCCGCTACTCATACATTAACACCACTCCCTAGCACTGAGAAATTGAAAATATGAGATATTTTTGTTCACTGCCATCTAGGGAAAGTAAAGCCATTTACCAGCAAACATCTCATAAAATGGTTCAATCATTTCTCTCAAAACAACCATCATATGTTCGTCTCTCGAACGGGATATACGATCAAGGGTTTTCTGCAACATATTCTTAATGATGTTTTCTGATATTTAGTAAATATACTTAGTACCTGTTCAATGGAAGATGGATCAACCGTTTCTAGCAGGACATTTTCATCGATTGGCTCATTATCAATAACCTCAATTACTTCAGGCTGTGCATTCGCATGCACAGTTGAAATTGGATTAACTGATTGAGCAGATAAAGAAGTTGAAGTATATGGACTAGCAACAGCGGCTGGGATTGCTTCACCAGTTTCAATAGAAGAATAAACGGAAGACTGTACTTTAGAAGGGATAGAGATCGGAACCCCAATTTCTGTAGCCTTTCTCTTATTTTTCCTCTTGGTTGATTTGTTATTTGTATTCGTAATAGCACTATTATTCTCTTTAGGATTGGTTTTCGGTTTTGTCTTTTGCACTATAGCTCGAGTTCTTTTCTTTGCAGGCTCTGACTGGGTGGAAATAGATACATCCCTTTTTCTTGCATTCTTGGCTTCATTCACATCACTAAGCTTTTCTTTAGCTTTCCCAAGAATGTTATTCATGTATGCATCTGTTTTCTCTCGTGCCCTTTTTGAATCAGATCTAGTATAATTAAAAATTAAAATCTCATGTTATTCTCAGTACTTGTAGAAATATTAGTAATGAAGTACACATAGCTAGCCATCACACCTTAAGCAGTATGTTAATGTTTTGATTGTTTGTGGCATAAGAATCGGATGAGATGGTCAATATTTAACTGTGAGTTTGTCCAAGAAATTGATCAGTTGAAAGAGTTGTCAAACATTTAAATCTCAGAGTTCGGGAAGCACGAAAACCTTTAATTTCGCCTTTCTTTTTCTTTTTCTTTTTCGTTTTCTTTCCTATAGTTTAATGTCGCCTGAATTCTAAATAGAAAAACTGTAGTAGCTTTATTGTATTGATATGAGAATAATTCATATATTCCTCTTCCTCCCTCCCTCCAAAAGAAAAAAATGCGATAGAACGATAGATTTTAGTGACGTAACTGCACTTGCTCAGATTGTCCCTTCAGCTTACGTTATCCTTACAGACAAGATGACAAGACAAGATTTCGAAAACAACATTTTTAGAGCAATGCTAAGGACATGCAAAGAAACCAAAACAGTCAATTAAGCGTTACATCACATTTAATTGGCTTTTAGGAGTATTACTGGAGGAACCTTACGGACAGCCTGGTGGGACAGCCTGGTGGGATGTCTAGAAGTATGTTACGTCATCCAGTCACGTGCTTGGACAAATGTCATACTATATTTGCACTAATGGTCTTCTCCAGCATACGAGCCAAATTATCCCAAGTAGATTGGCTTTTCAATCCAAATATAGAAGTATAAACTCAGAAAGCAGCCATTTTTTCCAAAATGTAAAAAGCAAAGGTTACTACTAAACTGTCCTGTAAAAGTTATATTTTATAAATTCTACAGATATGAGATAATGCGTAAAGGCGGTTATATTATTGAAAGAATTGAAAGAATTGAAATAGGGTCTTTAGTAGACTGCATATGATGTTGAAAGTATCTCTAAAATAACGGCAAATCTTCTTTGGGACATTTGGATTTTATTTAGCAAGCCCTTTTAAGGTGCTCTCCAGCGTCCTCAGTGTATTACCTAAAAAATCGTCGATCGGTTCAATTGACAAATATAGGAATGTCAGCTATTATTATAGTATTATTGTGATAATAGATGATAATAAATATCCAATAATTTGGTGAAAAATGAGCATTTATCTAAGCAAGAACATAGTAATTACTGAGCTGGATCAATTCGCGGAGAAATAATAGAGTAATATTAAGAGCAAAAGATACTAAATCCAACCTCTAAAATGACAAGAACTATATTACTTATTATTATATGAAAATTTAAATTTAAATTTGTCTTTATAAATGATTGGGTTTTTTTGTGGCATTTTAGTAATATATATTTTATAACTAATGTACCTATCAAATATTAGTTATTTTCTTTTTTATACCTTTTACTCTTTTAATTTCACAATACTTAAAATGAGTAACAACACCAATACCAACAGCTACATCAACAGCAGTAATTCTGTTTACAATGATAGTGACGATGAAAATGAGACAAGTGCTGAGTGTGAGTTGGCAACTATGCAGAAAATATTTTATGTCACTTTTCAACGTAACTCTAATTTTGATCTTGATAAATACAATTGTTTAGAGCTTGAAGTATCTCATATAACACAGATTAGAGAGCAAGCAGTAACTACTCTATTCTCTCAGGCTTACAATGTAATGATGTTAGCCCAGAATGTCCAGACCGTAGACGATTTTCAGTACGCTTGTTATTTGGGTTCTCCTGTCCACCTTGTGGGACAAAGTGGAATTCGAAACAACCTGAATGAAGGCACAAACCATTGGTGGACATATCGCCACCCCTACCTGCACGATGGAACTGGTCCCAGTAGCTTTCGGGCACATTATCGAGTAAATAGAGAGACATTTAATGTGATTGTGAATGTTCTCAGACGAGACCCTGAGTACCAAGCCTCTGAGGAAAGGAGCAAAGTCAGCCACCCTGTGTGGAAGCAAATTGCTGTTGTTCTTTGGCGTCTGAGCAATACGCACTTTGGGTACAGAATAGCACTAGAGCTGTTAACGGTGAGCTATGGATTCTACAGCCGCTTTACCAATAGATTCGTAAATGGCATGATTCGATCCTTTTTGAAGACAACAATAAGATGGCCAGCAACACTTGAGGAAAGTCAAAAAAGTATGGATAGATTTGCTGTTCCTTCAGTCCGATCGGAACACCAGCACCTTAATGAATGCATCGGCACTGTGGATGGGAAGCTAATTGTAATTCAAAAGCCATCCTTATTTGGTAACAGCTGGTTGGATTGTCACAGCAACGCCTCCATGGCTCTTATGGCTGTATGCGATCACAAAAAAAGATTTACAGATATAAGAGTCGGATTGGCCGGTAAATATTATATAGCAATATGTATGTAATTACTTTTACTAAACTTTCTTGTATTTAGGAAGCCAAAACGATACATTTATCTTCAAGACTAGTAATTTATATCAAAATATAATTCACAGTCTTAGAGAGCTGTTTTGTGATCCAAGATCATACATTGTTGGAGGTAATGTATATTATATAAATACTCTATAAAACTAATTAAACTTACATATATTTGAAAAAGACTCTGCTTTTCCTATCTTAAAGCATTGTCTTATTCCTTACCGTAGAGTCAATGACATGACGGTAGACGAGAAAAAGTTCAATAATATACAATCAGCAACACGATTTAAAATTGAAAATGCTTTTGGATTGCTTGTCTCTAGATGGAGATTCATGTTCAAGCATCTTTTTCTCATGCAGTCAGAATCAATGGCAAAAGTTATAACTACATGTTGCATTTTGCACAACATGTGTATCATCTTTGGCGACAGCGAAGAATATCTCGAAGAGCTATTAAGAGCAGGTGAGACCAATCCGCAGAGAAACACGACTATCATGGATTGGTTTGTTCGAGCTGACAATACAGACGGTGCCAGCTTTGAGGCACATGATGCTGACAATGATGATGAGGATTTTGAGGATCCATATGCTGAAATGGATAATTCTCGTATAGAGACTGAAAGTGCTTCTGAGGGAAGAGCTAGACGTGATCAAGTGAAAGACACTTTAATTTCTTTTCAAAATATTTGTAATTTTTTTTTTTTATTAAACGTTTAATTTTTTTATTCAATATTTTATTTAAGGATAACCATAATAAGAAAGAAGATTTAAGATATTTTATTGATAGAATAAAGGAAGAAAAAAAGAGGGCATAAAAAAAAGAAAGAAGACATAAAAGAAAGAAAGAATAAGACATAAAAGAAGAAAAGAAGGCATAGAAAAAAGTGGAAAAAAATTAAGATATGTTGTTCATGTATATAAAGAGAAGAAGACATAGGAGAGAAATATGTTAGTCAGATGCATTATTGTGAGAAGTAGAAGAAGCAGAAAGATACTGTGTAATTGTATCTGCACTTTTTTTGAAAAAGGCTAACAATTTGCCTTTTGCTTCTCTTTCTTCTCTTGCGATTATTTCTCTGCTGAGAAGATCGTTCCTAGAAATCTGCTTTCTTGCGAGGACGTCTTCTCTTGTGTTATTGTCTCTTGATGCCCTGTCCAAGCGACGTGCCTCCCAAAATGACACAGCGTGTATATATTGACATTCTACTGAGCGGACGAAGGCATCTTTCACCTCCTCCAACTGCGAACTTAAGGAGCTGAAAGCCTCATCAAAGATAGCAGTCTGTCTCTCGGAATTTCGCAAGAAGGCAGACTGGAACTCACGTTGCGTCATTCTTCTGTTTTCCGTTCCTGCTGCCGATGATGATGGTGCTGGTGCTGGTGCTGGTGTTGGTGCTGGCATAGTTGCAGACACAGATGCGGAAGGGAGTCGAAACGAGGACTGGTAAGACAGCTGAGAGCTAGGCTCAAAACTGCCTTCTGAAATTAGTAGTAGCTCCTGGTCTGCTGTCACAGGGGAAACGCCGCGTTAAATTGCATCCATAATTTCTGGGACAAAATTAGGGTCAGAAAGATAGGTGTTGGAATATGTGATTCCGTCTTCTTGACAGACGGATATTACTGGGGCTGCATTTGCTCCAACCAACATGCTCGACGAACTGATGATCATTGGTGGGAAAAAACTAGGGTCCAACAACGTTATCTCTTTCATGGCATCAAAAAATTGAAACCTCCCATGAGGAGGAGGGCCACCGGATCCAGTTCTTTGTATACCGGCCACAACTTTGCGGAATTCCTTCTTGACAGTTTGGAACCTTTCCTTTACATATTTAAGGTCCCTGTATTTCAGGGAAAACTGGTGTCCCGCAGAAGTACCAGCAAAGCGTATCACATCGGGATTGATGCAAAACTCGGTGTGAAGATTGGTCCATAGGCTTGCCTTTCTTCCACTGTCACCGTTGAGGTGCTTGACATAAAATCCTGTCTCTATGATCAGGCGAAGCAACACCATTATAGTTGTGTCGTCCCATTCTGTATGCCGGTCCGCTCTAGAAGCCACTAGTGGAAAAGAGGTGCGGTTTTCTTATGTGTAAAACTGTAATTAATTATGTGAAAAGACCAGGTTTTATGATGCGATCAGATAGTTTTTACAAGTGTATGAAACTGGCTTACTCATAGGTGGTAAGACCAACTTTCGAACATAGGAAAAGGTCAGAACAGCAGGATAGTATGATGTGTTTGCATTTTCTGTATATGGGTTTTTACCACATGCACTAAAACGGCAACTCAGAATTACGTTTTGTTGTAATATATCCTACCGCTTTCCGATTAAAAGAACGATAAATGAAAGATCGATTATACGGATATGCCAGTTTTTACATTGTTTAATTTATGGATATGCCAGTTTTTACAGGGTTTTGTTGTCTTTGAATTTTTTTTATCCAATCTTAAAGACTTCTTCTTGTACTGTTTGCTTCCATACACTTCTCCGATCTTTAATTTATTTATAATAATTATTGGTTTATTTTGTTTTTATTAGAAAGAAAAGAATATTCTTAGGTTTATAGTACAGTGGTTATATTTAATATTCAGGAACGTTCTGGCTAGTGTTCTATCCTTCATACAATGTGAAATGGCCAATGTTCTGATAAAACAAGTATTCTCCAAACAATATCTCCCAGAGAAAAGCCCAGTTGTGTGTTGCTTGCTTGTAAATGGTTGTTCTATGAAATTAGAAAAGTGTTAGCTGTTTGAACAAGAAATCGTGGATATTAAGAATATATATATGTAATTATGCTTGAAATATAATAGCTTACCAGAGACAAAAAGAAAAGGCGTCATGAATGCGAACCATAGTACTCAATATACTTTATTTGGCTATAAAAAAGCTGAAAAAAAATTATTTTTTATGAACTGTGTGGTAGAATATTTCATTTACCTACCTGAAGCAAAATGATTTATTTGCAGACCAAGAGAGTACATAGGAGGCGCTGATATTGTCTTCAGTAAATGATATACATTAATATACAGAATAAATAATATTGTTATATGTACAAAAATAAAAATGAAATATTTAACATGTCGATGACACTCGTATGAAATGAAAGTTCTTGATTCGCGATGTGCTTATGAGAGGGAGGCTCATCTATAATATAAATTATGTTAAGCCGTGTGCTTATTAAAAAGAGATATATTAAAATAAAATAAAATATTACTGTGTTCATAACCGTGTTTAATAGTAGAGAGTAATTTCGGCGATATGGCCTATACGAAAGAAAGGAAAAAGTCAGAATAATTTTATAGGATGACGGCATAAAGTATATTTACTAACCTTAGCTAATCCGGATGGACATTGTGAAGGGGATGCATCAGAAGGTAACAAAACGCGAGTGTCTATAGTAATAGAAAACAATTATTATCATTTTAGTTATATACAGTGCCGTAGGTTGGTAAAGTGCACAGATTTAAGTTCCAAAAAAATGAAAATGTTTATACAAATGCTACCATCTATGTTTTTCCATTTTTACACTTATAACACACTGTCAAAATAACACACAAGAAAGCTTGAAGTCTTCTCTTCTATAAAAATTGGTTTTAAAAGTATATTTTAATATTTTGTATACAATCCTTTACTCTTCTTGAGAGCATGTAGCCTCTTTGGCATTGAGTTGCAATGGGTCGCACACACAGAGGCTGGTATTTTTCTCCATTCCTCTTGTAAAAACCTCTTCAATTGGGTAAGGTTCTTTGGGTGAGGTCTTCTAGCCCTCACCTGCTTCCCAAGATATGCCCACACATTTTCAATTGGGCTGAGATCGGGACTGCGTGCAGGCCACTTCATTACCTCCAAATTGGCAGCTGTTTGGTACTCTTCTATCATTTTTGTTCTATGACAAGGGGCGTTATCTTGCCGGAAAATAAAACTATCATTGTATGCTTGCTCCAGGCGACGTTTGAAGGAAACCAGCCTTTTTTCCAGGATGTTCTTATAACTCCATTGATTCTGGCTGCCATGCACGATTTCTAGGGGGCCAACTCCACCAGACCAAATACATCCCCAAATCATTACTGATCCTCCTCCGCCTTGAATCATTGGTCTTATACAGTCATATTTGTATTTTTCTGATGCCAGACGCCAGATTCGTACACTTTTGCACATAGGAAACAGCATAAATGATGACTCATCACTCCAAATTACGCGTTCCCAGCTCTGCTTGACTTTTTGGACATGGCGAGCAAATGCCATGCGGTTCTTTCGATGCTTATCAGTAAGCCAAGGCTTGTGTACAGCCATACATGACTTCATATTAAGTCTTTTAATAGCATCACGCAAGGTATCCTTGCAAACAGTCCGATGCAAGGTGATTGACATAGTCTGAATTAGGGTGTCCAGGTTGGCTGACCTGTCTTTCACTATTTCACGACGCAAAACATGCAGATCTCTTTCAGTAAATATCCTGGAAGGTCCCTTTCGCTTTGGTGTAACTGCAGTCCCTCTTTCATCATATTCTTTAACTAAATTGTAGACAGTTCGTTGTGATACTCCATGCGTCTCACAGATGACTGGTACTTTTTCTCCAGATTTAAAAAATCCAATAATTACGCCATTCTTTTCGCTTAAAATCTCTCTTTCAAGCATACGAGCTTCAGAAATGTTTTTGGAAGACATGGTTAAAATTAAATGAGAAATAAAGGGTGGGAAAGAGAAAACAAAACAAGGGATAGACATTTTTTTATTAAAAAAAAGTCGGGAATTCAAAGTGTGCACTTTCCCAACCTACAGCACTGTATATATATAATATTAAAGAAGAAGATATCTTACCAAAAAAATCTGTGAATATAATAAATGTTGGAAAGAGAGAGAAGAGAGAAAACTTGTAAGTGAAAAAAAAACAAAAAGAACAAAAGACCAAAGAGCCAAAAGGCCGAAAGATAGAAATCATATATTGGATTGAGTTGAAAAAAGCATGTTCAAAGCCGATTTGCACCACGTTAATTCCAGGAAGTATTACTGGTTTTATCCATTCAATTGGCGCCCATTTCCATCTAATTAGCATCCGTTTCCATCTAATTAGAACCCATTGACATCTGATTGGCTTCCATAGAAATTGAATTTGCATCCATTGCCAACTGAATTTGCTCCCATTGCCATCTGAATTTGCTCCCCCCCCTTTTACTATTGGCAGAAGGGTACATGGCACTCAAATTTTTTATCCTTACGTCTTACAATTTTTTTTGTATGGAGCCAGGAAGAAAAAGCTCAGGATTTTATTAAAGATCTCTGATTGAATAGGAAAAGAGAAAATTAAAATATTTGTTTGTAAGGTTTTGTAGATTATATGATGTTTTTGGCTTTTAAATTTTATGGTTGTTTTTGTTTTTGTTTTGTTTTGTTTTAAAAAAAATGGAGGAGTCATGGAGAGTCCAGCTCTAGTTCAGAGCAGAGACGAGAAATTGACTTGCGCACAGTGTGAAGCACCGCAGAGGGAAGGAAAGGGACAGAGTTAAAGTGGAAAGACCAGTGGTGATCCCAAATAGCCAGGATAGTTAGGCCAAAGACGGAGGAAGCAGGGATCGCAGGGTTAAGCGTGGGGGGAAGACGAAGGATTGGAAAGCATTTGAGAGGACAGAGGGCAGTGGGACGGTGCCGAAGAATTCCAACCAAATGTCTGTCCACACAGCAGATTTCAACGGGCAAGCAAGAAGAAAATGTTCTTGCGTCTCGATGGACACCTGGCAAATAGTGCAGAGAGGAGAAGAGACGGTGGATGACATGATGCGGTACAGAAGTGCTCGGCACGAAAGCTTATTGTGCAACCTGCAAAACCAGACATTCCAAGCCCGGTGAGGGAGGGCAAAAGACCAGAAGGAGCGAAGTTGTCGTGGGATGAGAGGAGGGTGGATGGGACGAGCATCAGACAGTTGATGGGAGCAGGCAGAACAGTAAGAGCGCGTGGTGAGCCGGGACCAGGTCTGACCGGGAAGTTGGGCTGACAGAAGTGGCTGGAGGTCAATGGACGACTTGTCGCGAATAGGAAGATCTGGCTGATGGAATGCCAGTACAAAAGAAGGAATGCATGCTTGAAAGAGAATAGGATGCAAGACCATTGTATGATCGCAAATTCTGTTGAGGATGCGGTTAAGTGTGACAGAACGGGGTAGAGGACGAGAGGGAGTGATGGGTGTGAGTATATCCAAATTGGACTCGATTTGGTATAGATGGTGGACTCGCAAATCACGCCAAGCAGGTCGATACGGAGGGTGAGAAGTCATACTGGATATCATAGAAGACAATGGCAGGATGAGACAACTGGAAAGGTTGAGCACCACTCTGTCAAAGTTTCAGGGAAGAGTATCCATAGCCTTCAGAACCAGGTGCAGTGGAGAATCAAGGGTGCGATGGTTGCGAGGATGACAGTCCGAAAAGAGTAAGGGAAGAAGAGGATCAACGGTAGGGACGTCAGAGCAAAGAAGAGTGGAGAACCATTGGGGAACAAGACCGTGAGGCAGTAGAGGATTACGGATAAGGGGCTTCAGCCAGCAAAGTTGGAGAGCACATTGCTGTATACCAGGATCCAAGATACCAAGGCCACCCTGTAGTCGGGGCAAGCAGAGAGTGTCAAAAGCAATGGGAGGAAAAGAGTTGACATGGAAGAACCCGCGCACAATGGAGCAAACTCAGTCAAGGAAGGCGGAAGGGAACAAAACCACATGAAGGACGTGCCATAGTTGAGAAAGTACAAGAGAGTTTATGATGGTTGCCCACCCACAAAAGGAAAGAGATCGTGATCCATGAATACTGCAAAAGGTCTCAATTTTTGACAGGAGGGTGGTCCCGTAGGAGTCTTGTTGAGTGATAGAGGAAAATAATGGAAAACCAAGATATTGGAGAGAGGTAGGTGACGTACGATCATGCCAATCAGTAACATCGTATGCACAAAGGAAAGTATTCCAGTCGGGGAGTGGCGATCCTGAAAGGGAGAAGGCTTGAGTCTTGTGCATGTTTATGCGAGCATTAGATGCAGCAGTGTATGTGTTGAGATGGTGGTGAAGTCAAGACATGTGATCTGTGTCCGGAAGAAACACCAGAAGGTCATTGGCATAAGCCAGCAGTTTGACAGGAGGTAAAGAGGGAAGAGTGGGAGGGACAGAAGGGAGGACACCAAGGAACAGAGGATCGTGTATCACGTGGCGAAGCAAAGGCTCAAAAGCTAGGTTGAAGAGAATTGGTGAGAGAGGATCCCCTTGTCAAAGGCCATGGGCTTGCGCAAGAGGGCGCAAGAGAAAGCCATTGACGTTAATCTGTAGCTGCGTAGAGAAAAATAGAGAAGAGACAGAATTAATGATGGAAGGAGGGAAGCGGAAATGAGCGAGCACTCGACGAAAATACTCTGGGTGTACTCGGTCATAAGCCTTTTCCTGGTCCAAGAGCAAGCCAATCCCTGAGGATCCATCCTTTGCGGCTTGTGCCATGACCAAACGAGTCAGCATTCCATTATCAGCTATAAATCTACCCTGAACAAAACCAGTTTGATACGGGGTGATAAGTGTGGTAACAGCAGAAATCATACGAGCATTCATGAGATGGGTAAACACTCTTGCATTGGTATTAATCAAGGCGATGGGACACCAGTTCTTCAGAGAACTGAGATCGCCTTTTTTTGGCAACAAGCAGACACAAGTGGACTGCCAAGAAGGAGGAAAGATTCCTTTTGACAAGGCATTGTTATATATCCAGGAAACAAGGTTGCCACACGCGGGATGGGCAAGAATGAGACAGAGAATCTCATATGGCAAACCATCTGGGCCCAGGCTACTAGAGCTGGGAGAGCGGGCAGCGCCTGACCGAATTGTGTTGAGAGCGAATGGCCAAGTCATATAGTCCTGTGCAAGTTCCGGCAAATGGATATCTGAAGGCAAATGAGAGAGCAGCTCATCCACAGCAGAGTGATCTATAGGATCAGGGGTGTACAAGCTTTCATAGAAGACTGCTGCGGCCTCAGTCATGGCGTTGGGTGTGGTGCAAATGTCGTTTGTAACAGGGTGACAGAGGCTTGCAATGGCTTTGTGGGATTGGCGAATGGTGATAGTGCGTTTGAGGTATCCTGCAGAAGTCTCACCCTTTTCCCGCCAGTGTTTCCCGGCCTTGAGAGCCATAATCTCGACCCGTTCAAGTTGGACTTGCTGCAACAATAGTTCCACAATTGGGAGTTGGAAGTTCTGGGCGGGTTGGTGGCAGAAACAGTGAATGAGTCAGTCCCGTCGTTTTTATAGGCGTGTTTCCAGGTCGTTCAGAGAGGGGTGAAGGTGGCGAGAGAAACATTTAACAAAACAAATGACTTTGAGCTTAATCGCATCCCATTGGGCTTGAGGAGAAAGATCAGTGCGAAGGGCAGGAACGAGGGTGAAGAGAAGAGTGTTGAGATCGGTATGGAACGAAAGTGATTGTGCTAGGTGAGGGTTAGCACACCAAAGTCCCTTACCAGAAGACTTTGTTGAAGGGAGGGACAGACTGACTGCAACCAGACAATGATCAGATCATTTCTGGTGAATATAGCTCACTTGTGGGTCTGTAGTGCAAGGGTGAAGGTCTGAGGACGCAAGGATGTAGTCAATGGTGGTGGAAGACAGGGCTCAGTGGAATGTAGACTGCGGGTGCTGGCCATGAGGAGTGATACAGTCAGTCATATTGGTATCTATAAACTGTAGCCTGTCAGCTGGAGCACAACATCCGAGAGCATAGTGTGAGTGAATTGCATAGTTAAAATCGCCTAATAGAATAAAGTTTGAAGGATTGGGAGGGATGAGGTCAGGAGTGGACAGTAAAGAGGCAAGAAAATGATAACGTGAAGTTTGGGAAGCAGGCGCATAGATGACGCCTATCCTGAAGGGCGAAAAATTATTATCCACATGTGTGATAGTTGTTGTGATACATCTGCCACATGGGCTAAATAGAGGGTCAGTGAAGATAATGTGAGGGGAAAGGCATACAACACCGCAGTGTGGAGACCATAATGATGAAGAGGACCGAAATTGTTGGTCAAAGGTAGATTGAAGCATAGATGATGAGGCATGGGTTTCTTGCAGGGCTAAAATATCGATTCCCTGCGAGCGTAAATGGCGTATGAAAAAGGAGCGTGATTCAGGGTGTCCAACTTTGGGTAGACCCCTACAGTTCATAGTGCCTATTTTAATCATTGGTTAATGTTGGCCTCTGCACCGAGGGCTTTTGTGGTTTGTGGGTGAGTAAAGCGAGGAGGAGAGAGAGATGTATTGTGGCCTGTTGGACGTGCCGGCCGGGAAAAATGGAGATGAGCGTGGCAAGAGGCAGACTGGAGTCAGAGAGCCCGAGCCTCATCTCTATCCATGAGATTAGTTATCATTCTGTCATCTATCTCTTTGTCCCAGCCACGCGTGGGGGTGTCGACAGAACGGCTTTGAGGACGAGGGCCGGAGGACGTGGGCGTCTCAGTTGGTGTTAGTAGAGTAAAGGTGGTCTTTGTGGGAGACAGCTTAGACAACTCACGTAAAGCAGGTTGACGAGGGTTGTGCTTGGAGGCCTCCGATCCTCCGTAGATGAGTGAGAGCTCAGTGGGAATCAAAGGCTTGGGTGCAATGATGGGGCGATCGAGCTTCGAATTGCGGTTGGGGTGGCGGAAGCACTTGTTGGACGTCTTGGATGTCTTGGAAGGATCGGTAATGTATGGACAATTGGCTTGTAAGTGACCGGTCTTGTTGTATCCAAAACGCATTCGAGTTTTGGCTGGGCGTTTGGTGCATTTTGCGACGTCGTGTCCCATTTCCTTACAGTAGGTGCAGTGGGAGCCCATGGAAGGCCACTTACCAAGAATCTTTTGCGTATCGTTGTATGCAATTTGGTACGTCAGAGAATCTGATGGCACATCGTTGGTAGGTGTATTGGCGAGGACAACATAGCCAGAACCGTCAAAAAACCCATATGATTCATGAATGGCGATCTCCCGCACTTTGCCAAAAGGAGACATACATTTGGCGAGTTGTGTAGCCAGGTCATGATAAGGAACACGAGGAAGCTTGGTTAGGAAAACACGGCGAACAATTGTGCCAATGGGAACAGCAGGTTGAGCGGGGAAAGACGAATCGCCGACTACCAAAGGTTGAGAGCATGCTCACTCGCAGTCAGCACTGGTAGGTAGATGGAGTTCACATGTATCAGGGGAAGAGCGTGAGCCAAGAGTGATGCCCATGTTAACCTCGCAAGGATAGGCTGAGAGAAGAGCTCTCCAGAAAGGGTCAAACTTGGGTGAGGATTTGGGTGGGATGGTAAAAAAAACTGAAAACTTAGAGGACCCTACACGCCAGGTACATGGGGTGGTGTTATTTGTAGAGCTGAAGATAACATGAGGTTGCTTTTTGAGAAGTGGAAGTGCGTTCTGAGTAGCTACTTGCGAGTAAAGAGGTGTCGAAGAGGGTGAGATTGGTGTGAACGAGGTTGGCAATGGTGGAGATGAGCCAGTGGTGGAGGGGTTTTTGACCCCTGGTGGTTCCAGAGTGTTAGTGGAAAGAGCCATGACAATTTTTTTATATAACCGTAGTATTTTTTTTTGTAAACGTCGTACTTTTTTTTGTAAACGTCGTACTTTTTTTTTGTAAACGTCGTATTTTTTTGGCATAAAACATGGATATTTTTATTAGGCATAATTAGTTGATAGAGAAATAGAACACATAATAAGAAGTAAGATATAATGAAATACAAAGTAATAAAAAAAGAAAAGCATAAAGCAGTAAAACAAATAAAAAAAAGAGGGACATAAAGTGGTAAAAAAAATAAGAAAAAGAGGGACATAGAGTAGTAAAAAAAAATAAGAAAAAGAGGGACATAAAGTAGTAAAAAATAAAAATAAAATAAAAAAAGACATAGAGTGTAAAGAGCTTAAATAGACATAAAAGACATACTTAAAGCTTTCGCTCTCTGTTCAAACAGCGAGGAAAGAATGAAATGGCATAGTTAATCCAACCCAAACAGTCCAAAAGGGTGACAGTCTTAGCTGATTCTGTAATCCTTAAGATGAGCCCGTCTGACTCTGTAATCTCTTCTATGCGGACACCAAACTTGATCTTGGACCACATTTCCTCAATTGGATTCAGGAAAGGTGAATACACAGGAAGATATGCACACTTGTACCCACGGGAAGAAATAAAGTCTTTCACCTCATCGGCCTTATGGATAGGAGTGTTATCCATGATGAGATAACGTCCTTGCATACCCTGGCTGTCCAGAACGTCCATTGTATGACTAAGAAAGTCGAGGTAGTGCTGGGTTCTGGTGCCAATTCGGCCATTCACCTCAACGTTGGTGTAGATGTCCAACTTTCTCTTCTTCTTGGTTGCGACTGCAGTGGGTTTCTTCAATGAGAGGCTGACAATCCCTCTCTCGCACATTGCACCAAGGATGGTGATGGACACACCTCTCTGCGTCAGGACAGTTGTCTTAGCCGGGGTGCCACTGACGGAACGGCCGAAAGTTCTCTTGATGTGCATGTTGAAGCCTGCTTCATCGATGAACACACAGTTTGAAAGATAGCTGAAATCTGCAAGTTGTTGCCACTCCAAAATGCGGTCTCATCTCATCTCAATTGTGCTGACGTCGTCTCTCTTCTCAGGCAGCTTCTCCAACTTCTTCATCGTCAGGGCACACTTCTTCACCAAGTGCTTCTGGATTGCTGATTTGGTAATCTGCAGCCCAGAGAACTCTTCCATGACAGCTATCCTTGCTTGTTCCAAGGTAGCATCTGGTTTATTTTCGAAAAACTTCAAAAAAAAGCAGAGTGCGCCTGGAACAACTTTTGGTTGCCATGTTTTCATTCTTTAGGCACAGAAACCTCCTCAACCTCCATCGTCTCCAGCCCATTGGACTCATCAGTCTCCACTGTGGCAGCATCAAAATCGGCCTGGATCTTCTCTCTGGCCAGCCTGACATAGTTCTGGGCAGTCCAGACATTGATCTCCGTTTCCCTGGCAGTGGCAGCAGCAGTCTGGTTTTCCGAGAAAACCAAGGAGAAGAGCTTGTTCACCTGGTTTTGGTTGTACTTTTGGTACGAACCTCGACCTATGCTTTCTGCAGTGGGAACAGAATCAGGGTCGACCTTCTCTGGCAGATTCGTCTTCGGCTTCTGTGCAACAATGGTTTTGGTGGTGGCCTCGTTGACTTCAGTTGGCAAAAAACTTTTGAGACTGAGGAGGTTTGTGACTGCTGGGTTTCCGGCAGAGGTACGGGTCCATTCCATATCGGCATGGTTGACAAAGACATCTGTCACAGATTGGAGTGCAACTTCTCCATGCATTTCGTCAACAATCTCTCGGTTGAAAGCAATTCCAGAAAACTGGGTTTGGTCTGCAGAACCGCTGTGACTGACCATTTCACAGTGCTTGTTCATAACAAATTCGAGGGAGTTGTTGGAAGTAGGCATTTTTTTTTGAAAATAAAAAGGGTGTTAAAATCGAGGAAGAAAGATAACTGAGAAACTTTTATTAAGACACTGGGGTATATATACCAAAAAAAAAATTTTAATAACTTAAACGTTTCTACCAAGGTATAGTCTTGTCCTGTTGTCTTAATATATTTGGATAAAGAATGTGTTGAAGAATAATGAATGTTTACATATTAAGCTTCTTCACACTTTTAAGAACATTTATTTTATTAGCCGATTTACAGTGCTACCAGAGCCTTTATGGTGTCCTGTCCTCTGTCTCAAAGGAAGGGGTGGGATTTCTCCTCATGGGTTTGCCCAACCAAAAAAAAAAAAAATAAAAAAAAAAGTTTTTTTTTGTATAGAGCCAAGGAAAAGCTCGAAATTCAGTTATTGAGATTTTCAGTTTTTCAGAAATTTCTGCGGTTAGATACCATTTTATTTTCAGTTATTAAGATTTTCAGTTTTTCAGTTATTGAGACTTTCAGTTTTTCAGTTTTTCAGTTTTTCAGAAATTTCTTGCAGTAAGATATCATTTTATTTTCAGTTATTTGAGACTTTCAGTTTTTCAGAAATTATTTGCGAAAAAATGGTTATGTATGTTATAAAAATTTATGAATAAAAATGCTAGTTATACTATTTGGAGAATTATTTTTAAAATTGCTATTACATTTTTCTTTTTTTTATTTCTTGTGGTGATCCAGACACTCGGATGTTGGATTTATCACATATAAGAACATATTCATATTGGGATAGCGTAGTAGCTATCATCTTGTCAGTATAAAATATATATAAACGATTAAGTAATCAGCCCAATAATTATTACAGTTAGTACTGTAGATAATATCTTAAAGATTGTTAAGATAATTATATCATACTGCCGGGTAAACTGTGTCAGATCGATATGGAGCTAATTTAGTAGGAAGTCCTAAAGCTCTAGTATAAAAGAGAAAAGAATAGCTAAGAGCTAAAGAAGTACGATTTATGACTTGATGTCATAATTGTAACACCGACACTAGTTAAGCAGTAAATACACTCTAATAACCAAATATAGTAAAGGAAGAAAGCCTTAAGAAACTAAGACGTAATGACAAGAGCAGATTGTGTTTTCTTATAAAAAGAGACACTTTTTATTTATGAATAAAGACAACTAATATACAGTCTCAAAGTATTTCTATACGTCTCTATTATCAAATATTTTATTTTTCTATTGTTTCGTACCTGAAATACCACATTTCTCTTTTTTTTCTTTTTTTTTATTTCTTTTTTTTTATTTCTTTTTTTTTATTTCTTTTTTTTTTTTTTATTTCTTTTTTTTTTATTTTTTTCATCTCTTTTTTTTCATCTCTTTTTTTATTTCTTTTTTTTTGTCATGAGCTTGTGCTATTTTTTGTTACTGTTTTTGTGTGTGTAATATTTGGTTTTTTTTTGGTATTTTGTATCATGAGGGTTTCCAAAATTGAGATTGGGTAGTATTGTAGGCAAAGCATAATTCTTGGACCGCTTTCAGTTATTTAACAGATTGTTGGACATTTACTTGTTTCGAGTGCAGATTACAAAGAGTTGTTGAGTTTGATATTAAGAAGATCAGGATTCTGACATTGTAAAATGGTTGGAGCAGGTGCTGAATAAATATAGCATTTTTGGATTCTTTTTTGTAATGGTATTAGATGCTTGTGTAGGACCAAGTTCATAAGAAATACAATTGCTGTGGTAGTCAATCAGATTACTGGATATTTGAGATAAAAATTGGCAAGTTTTTGTGTGGTCAGTAGAGTGAATTCTACTGTTGGATTTTGAAAAAGTATGGTCGGTGAAATGCACTTAAAAGCATTATGAATATGTGTAGACTGGTTCCTATCGTACAGGTAGTTGTTTGATCTTGTAGTTTCTTTGTATGTGGAGGGTTGAATCGTCACGTTTTCTTTTCAGATTTATAGCTTTTGTTCAAAATATTATAGATTATTTAGAGATTAATATCAATGACTCCGAGGTATAGGCTTTATTTACATACAGAAACATAATGTGATCTGGAAATAATAAAAAAATCCATGAAGTGTAGAGCTTTAAGCAGTGTTTTTATTGTCAGAGTAATATTTAGTTGTTGAAGTGAGCATGAGAATGAGATTTATTGCTGATTTAAGAAGAGAAATAAAGAGTTTTGGTATATAAACACCAAATGGAAAGAGAGAGAATTATGATATCTCTTTTAAAAAAGAATGTTTATAATAAATTTATGGCTGCGGGTAATATATTGTCCTATTTATTTTTTATCTCCTTAAGTTCAATTTGTACTACTTTATTTAGTGGACCATGGAATATTATTTTTTGATATAAAAAGCTGAAACTATAATGACTAATACTATTTAACAACAACTTAATCTTCTTTACATCTATTCTTGCTGCTTCAACTTGTGTTCTGATTTTTATCTTGCATCTTAAGTAATTACTATTTAATTATAACTGCTATGTGCTAGATATAACTATATTTATATAAAATATGTCACTTTAACATATCTTCCTATTTCTTTATTTTTTTATCTTTTATTATCAGAAAACCCTACAATGTTACACAAAAAACTTGAAGAATATAACAGTGCCTTTAAAAAAATCATGGAAGAGCTTGAAGAGCCTGAAATGCCAGAAGATCCAAAAAGTTCTGCCCCGTCAACAACAGACGAAACCCCCAAAAAAAGTAGAGGGCAATATCAAAAGCCTACGGATAAAGATATAAAAAAGCTTCTTTATCTCTACTTCATAAGGGGATTAATTATCGAAAAAGCCAGCAAGATAGTAAATATGAAACAAACAACTGCTGGTGGCTATATTTTGAAGTGGAGAAAGTCTCCAGTTGTTTTTTTCATTAAAAACAACAAGGAGGCTACAAGTGACAAAAAAATGAATCTTTTATTCAAAACTTACTCTGCAATAAAGAAAGAATACAAATAATATCATTGCATTTTCAATTTTAGCATAATTATTATAATGAGATACTTGCTTTATTATCTTATAACTGCAGTAAGGTATTTAACTTTAACAAAGTAATCTGGAGAAAAGTTTGCATATTCTGTTAGTTCTCTCTATAGATATTTTCTATGACGTATCTTTGTAGAAAGATCTACATATATTGAAGTGCTATTACATTAGGCGTTTGGCACTTATATAAAAAATATGGCAGTTATATAAAAAAAATACAACGTTTACAAAAAAAAATACTACGGTTATATAAAAAAAATTCGACGTTTACAAAAAAAAATACGACGTTTACAAAAAAAAAGTACAACGTTTACAAAAAAAAGTACAACGTTTACAAAAAAAATACTACAGTTATATAAAAAAAATTGTAAGGCGTAAGGATAAAAAATTTGAGTGCCATGTACCCTTCCGCCAATAGTAAAAGGGGGGGAGCAAATTCAGATGGCAATGGGAGCAAATTCAATTTCTATGGAAGCCAATCAGATGTCAATGGGTTCTAATTAGATGGAAACGGATGCTAATTAGATGGAAATGGGCGCCAATTGAATGGATAAAACCAGTAATAGAGATATGCGTATTAAAGAAATTCTGAGTATTTACAGCAACAAGTGTAATATACTAAATAGGTTCTTGCTTTTACTTTTACCATCTTTCCATTAACTACACTTTATTCTTTTGCTTAACACCTAACTTCTTTTATATGTTAATAACTCTCTATATATACAATGAATAGATATATAAAACAAATATAATTAACAATCAACTCATGTATAACATTTTATTAGATAGCTTTCAGACCATGGTTAACAATTGTCAATCAATTGCCCCAGCTCCATCCCCGGAATATACTGAGCTTTTAAGAAGGCTCACCGCTATGGAGGAAAGCCTCAGGACCATGGATTCAAACATTGGCATTGTCATCAAGAGGAACAAAGATTCATTGGAAATACTTGATAGCGTTGCCAATGCCTCTGAAGAACTTCTTGCAGTTATTGCTCCTACTACTACAGACTTCTGACAGAATATTTGGTCATTTTTAACCCCCACCAAGACTCTTCAACTTATATTGTAGCTTTAAATTTATGATAAAAGATAGTAAAGTTCTATAAATCTCTGGTACTCTCACAGATAACTGTATAAGATGTAATAGATAAATTGAAAAAAAATTGAAAAAGCTTTAATAAGAGATTGGTCTAAATTTATGCATCTTAAGTTCAGATAGACGATTTTGCATATTAAGGCAAAACGTCATACAAGTCTCTACGCTAATTGCTTTCCACGTTTCTTGCAAAGCATTTTCCAATTGTTGCAATGTGGTAGGCTGAGGTCGTCTTGCGCAGATTTTGTTATCAAGAAGACCCCAGATATTTTCAATTGGACTCAAGTCCGGACTGTTAGGAGGCCACTCCAAAATCTTCAATCCAAGGTCTTTCTTGAACTTTTCTGCCAAGGTAGTCTTATGATAACTCGCGTTATCTTCTTGATAAAAGTAGTCTCTCTTTTCTACATTAGGAATACTTTGGTAGAAGGGCATGAATTCCTTCTCCAGAACTTTATTGTACAATGGGGCATTCATGTTACCCTTAAGCATAACCAGTGGTCCAACTCCTCCAGACCAAATACATTCCCAAAGCAATACAGAACCTCCATTTTCTAGAACCTTTTGAGTCAAGCAGTCTGGATGATATTTCTCTCCTTGTTCCTACCATACATGACTACGACCATTTTTCTTGAAAAGGGTAAAGGTTGCTTTATCTGTCCAAATGACAGTATCTCACTGTTTTTTCCAACCTTTTATTTTTCTATACCAAGCACGACGTTTGGCAATGTGCTCCTTAGTTAGAAGAGGCTTTGATTTGGTTACACAGTAGGCTAGATTCATCTTGTGCAACGTTCGGCTGATAGTTTTTGTACTGACTTTTTTTCAGTCTTTTCCTTAATCAAGTCTGCCATCTCAACCAAGTTTTGATGGCGATCCCGTTTGACATCCAAGAAGAGATGTTTTTTATCTCTAGCAGTTAATTTAGAAGGTCTTCCTGTTGGCTTCTTATTAGTAGCAGATCCGGTTTCATTGTATTTTTTTATGATACGCGTGACAGTAGTTCTTGGTATTCCCTTTTTCCTTGCAATGTCAGAAATCTTCATGTCATCTTCATGAAGTCCAATTAAGATTCCTTTTTCAATTTCTGAAAGCCTTTCAAATGACTTGTGAGGTTTACTGCTTTGTTGTCTAGGCATTATATTAAAAAGATTTTATTGAATTTAGCAGATTGAGTAAAGTGAAGTGTAAGGGTGTATTATGAAATAAATAGTGGAAATATAAAACGACCAAATTTTCTGTTCCGCAACTATACAGTTTGGGTAAATTAGAATAATTAGGAAGAAGGGCAGAGATAATTGGATATAGGTACTGGGATAGTTATAGGAAAAAGGATAGAAACTGAAATTAAGGAATACACACACTGAAGTTTTTTTAATATCAATGATGAAAAAGAAAAAAAAAGTGTCAATAAGGGTTTTCTTTTTCGGAAACCCAGACAAGTTTCGAGGGGGGTCTTCCTCAAATAGTAGAATTGGGGGGGGGGGGGGGGGGAGGGTGCAAACATTGGAAATTATTTTTTGGGCTCAAAAAAGATGTATTTTATTTTGTTTCAAAAAAAGAAGTAATTCTACTAAGTATTTCATAAGCTACAAGCCGTTTCTTAATGAAAGCAGCTTTTACAGATATGAGAAAGCTAATAAATAAGAAAGCATATTAATATAGCAATTTACAGAATGTTTATTTAAGCAGAAAATACCTTTTTATACTGCGTGTATATTTAATAGCTATCATTAAAAACTTACCTAAGAGAAATAAACAAATAATTAGAATATGAAGCATAGACGGTATACTGTTTTAATATATATATTTAGTCCATACCTAATGTTTCTATGGCAAAAAAGCCGATTATGTATCTGGATAAATATCATTGCTCTACTGATAAGATTTGGTTCCATAATCTCATCTTTGCATCGCCTTTGAAGTCTAGCAAGATTATGATTTAGTAAGAATTCAAAGAGATGTGTAATAGAAACAGTACTCACTTTAATAAACTTCCATGATGTAATATTCTCTGGCTAGATTACACTGTAGTTTACCTTTCAACGATAACATGAAAATAATGAAAAAAAAGAGACAAGTAAACAATTAGAAAATTAGCGTAAAGTCTATTATGTCCCTTTGTTTTTTATCAGTCTCGGGATCTTATGAGTGATGGCACTATGTCAAGAATCAGTGTATATGAGTACTTTTTTGCTATATTCTTAGCAGAATTACTATTAAATAAAGTCTAAATGATTAGGGAGTTTCATTAACTGTTTTAGATTTTATTTTATTTTTTCTGGGATTTAATAATCAGCCAATAACAAGCGATTTAAAAAACAGTTAATGAACCCCCCTTTTTATTTTATTTTTTTATGAATTTGCAAAACTGGAGTAAAAAAAAATCTTGTATAATATAGATGAGATCTTTCTAGATCAAGTTCAAAGTCAAACAAGATACAAGATTTATACACTTGTATATTTATTTAGTTTACAGAGATACTATTGTAGAGCACTACTTTTTTTCCTGTTAATACCAAAACAAAATGAGCTCCCAAAACAGTATGTATAATTTTATAGCAAGTGCTTAAGCAGGAAATCATAACATAAATAAATAAACCAATTTTTAGACAATACCAACCGCAGAGACAGCAAGCTTTGGAACAAAGATGGTGTAAATGGAGGTCTATCTTCCATTATCATCCTTGTTCTCTGGCTTTCTGAGGAAGCCAACTACAGGCGTTGGAAAGGAAGCAATGCTGGTGGGACCATGAAGGAGGCGCTGTGCTCAGAAATCAAGGAGAGATTTGCTGAGCACGGCATCCACCATTGCAAGAATGAGGACATTTGATCGAAGATCCAGAGTCTTCACGAAAAGTACCATGAGGCTTATCAGTTCTTGCACGCAACAGGGCAGGGTATCAAAGACAGTCTTGAGGAAAACGAGATGCCAGAGGAGGAGGTTGCCTCAACCATGAGAGGTATATGACTAAATATAATATACCGTTGTATTACTTAATTACTCATAACTATTGTTGATACCTTTATATAGAGACAATGATAAGAAAGTTTCAGTACTTTTACGACCTGGAGCCTGTGATGAGTGACAGACCATCTGTCATCCCTCCCTTTCCCATCTCCTCCAATGAGGAAGCTGATGTCAAGAGTGCCTTCTCTCTTGACACATTTGACACGTTTGACGATGAGGAAGTCCTCATGAATGGCAGACAGGAGATTAGCAAGTCGAGCAGCTTTGCTCAAAGGAGACTGTTTTCCGCAATCTCTCATGCTGCATCAAACCGCCCTGGGAAGAAGGTCTGCAAGACCATCGATGCTGGCATTGTGGACATAGTCCGCATGGCGGAAGAAATGCAAAGGGAGAAGGTTCAGCAGTTCTGGCAGAACCTTGCTGCTGAAGAGGTCTTCCAGAAGACGCAGCTGGTGCTTGACGAGAGAAGGGTGGCCGTGGAGGAGATGAGAGCTCTCACTGAGAGAATCAGGGCAGACAGTGAGAGTGCCCAGCATTAGGCAGCCCTTGTCCAGGCATTGTCTGCTGCTGGGTTCTCAAAACAAGAGATTGCCGAGCAGTTGAAGCAAAACCTGAAATAAAATGTGTTTAAAAAAAGTATATTTTAAAAGTTTAAGAGTGTATTTGAAAGTGTTTATTGAATAATTATTTGCTTTATTCTTTCTCTTTTGTTTTTGTCTAACTGTGATGATGTTCTTGGCTCCAATCTTTCATCATTCCTAGGTGTATCAGTGTTTCTGACACTGTCTTCTACAAAGGTGTCATCACCACAGTCCAACAACAAGTTGTGTAAAACATAACAGCATCTTATCCAGTATCCAATTTTCTCAATGTCGTATTTGTTATAGACACTTGTATGGAGACCTTTCAGCGATTCAAATCTTGACTTGAAAATACCAATGCAATGCTCGATTTAGACACGTAAGTTGGCATGCAGTTGGTTGAAAAGTACATTGTTGGCTAAGAGTGTACCATTGGGGGGGGGGGGGGGGGGGGGGGGCTTCTTGTACCCAGGAACTACTTCCATCGATGGTATATAGGCCGAATCTCCTAGCAAGTACTGGTCATTAGAGAAGTGAGCTTCTGGAGACAAAGCAAGTTGACTGCTGACATAGACCCTGGCATTGTGAGAACACCCTGGCCATCCAGTAAAGCAATGATGGACTCTTTTTTTGTCATCACAAACAGTCATTGCTGAAAGACAGTAAATCGATTTACGGTTATAAAAATCCTTGCCATCCCAGTTCGGCTTGTATTCCAGACGAATCAAGGTACCATCAACAAATCCAATGCATGAAGGGAAGTCTGTTTGCTCTTCAATTCGCTGGCTAATAAGCACACGTTCATTTTCATCTGGCCAAAACACAGTGCGACTTCAATTGAGATAATAGCAGCAATGAATCTGCGAGTGTATTTAACTACTGATCCTTCTAAAAAACATTGTTGTTTTATTATTTGGTATATAGAAACTCAAAAACGTACAAATAGATCATACATACCACTGACGCCAAAAGATCTTGCAACATAACCTACAGAAGCACCAGTGCCATATTTTCCTAGTCTTCCCAGGGTCATCATCATCTAGATTATTGGATGTTTCTGTGTTCGTCCATTGGTGTTTTTGAATACTCAATGATCTTGGATCTTTCCTAAGATAACAAAGGAAGAGTCTCTGTTCATTCTAAGTTCTTGTCTAAACCTGTTATTATCCAATTCAAATAAGAGCTAATCTACTTGGCTAGGTGCTCTGGGAATATCCAATCGTGGGCTAAGATATCTCTGTTCTGACACCAGCTGGAAAATGAAAAGTTCTGAGATGTTTTCAACAATATTCTGCATTAAAAGATCATCGCAGACAACATGTTGAACCAGATTAGTGTAAATTCTCTTTTTAAGAGAAGTCAAGATCGATTTTCTGTCACTTATTCTAGGCATATTGGAAAATAATATGTATTTTAAAGAGAAAGAAACGAGAAAGATGGGCAAAACAGTTTTTTTTTATAATTTATTATATTTTTATGCGAAATTTGCTATGTCAAAAATAAAATAAAAGCTTAAAATTATCAACACAAGATTTGAGATTTTATTTTCTTAGATTTTATTTTTTGAGAGATTTTTACCAGCCAATCATTGGCTTTTTTCAAGCCCAGAAAAAATAAAATAAAATCTAAAACAGTTAATGAAACCCTCTATT
Source organism: Phycomyces blakesleeanus NRRL 1555(-) (assembly GCF_001638985.1). Lineage (NCBI taxonomy): Eukaryota > Fungi > Mucoromycota > Mucoromycetes > Mucorales > Phycomycetaceae > Phycomyces > Phycomyces blakesleeanus. Next base: position 1,585,502 of record NW_017265140.1, read on the forward strand.
ATAGAAGAGTATAATAATATTAATGGTACATCAGAAATAATATAACAGCAACAAAATAAATGTAAACTTTTGTCATTATTGCTGACAATTACTGTGACATTGCGAACTTATATAATATAGTTGTCATTAAAACCTACTATAGTAATGTTGACATTAGCTAGGTTATTGTTATTTACTTCTATCACTCAAAAAATAATAGAAAAATATTTCTTAATGCTGTATATTATGGCATGCAGTTGAGGATGTTCATTGACATGGCAAAAAAACATAAATAATGAAAATGACTTAAAGATAAATTATGTTTTCCAATAAATTTTGTCTATTTAAATCTTCTGTTTTCCAACTCTATGTCATTCTCTCCCTATTTTATACATTTATATCATCTGAATTTTATTTATGGTACACGAAAATATTATTTCATCCTTTTTTTGGCACTAATCTCATTATTTTGCTCCCCCAAATCTGTAGTTTTTCATGTTTAATCTCAATTTATACTCTAAGCCAATAGAAATTTTGATTTCAATAAGAAATTCCCATATTTAGAAGAAATCTCAGTGGGTGTGAAAGAAGAATTGTCAGAACTGGATTGTAATTGACACTCATTCCCAGTATTATCAAATCATAAGACATTGCCTTATTAAGAATGTTAATAAGCAATGACTAGTAGACTAAGTAATAACAAAGAAGTAGTTGGTAACAAATCACTTAGTAATACCTACTTAGCAAATATTGTCTCTTAGTCATTCATCAATTATATCATATATTCCAAAACATATAAATATTTTAAATATTCCAACAAATAAACATTATCTTCATCTTCATATTCATTCTATTCATATTCTCTTATTTTGTGACTTTTGGCACATTACAGAATTGTTGTGTGCCAGACATGGCACAGCGGAGGTACAAATAGTAAGAGAAGAGAATTCAATAGTAAGAAAAAGATAGTCTTTATTGATTGATATTTTGAATGATATTTATACTATTTGTTAATTGCTAATTGCTATATAAGTGTTGAATAATGTTACTATTGAGGATAATTCCAATGATCGATATTTGGGGATTATATAAGTGGTGTGAGAATATGATATGTTAAGATAGTTATAATAATAGATATATTTAGCTACGTAGATGTTGTGACTGTTAGAGCATCTGCTCCTAACAGAATTAGATCACATAATCTCGAAATAGGGAAAATAATAGTCCCCATTTCAGTTGTTTCTTTTGGAATCTTAATGTTTTTTGTTACATTTTTTTCTCTTTATCAAAACATATTATTATAGAATATAATTGTAATTTTTTATTATTTTTGTGTATTAAGATTTATAAAACGGGAAGAGTTTGCATTTCTAAAGGTGTCTATACAATTCATTGCTTCTCCAAGTAAATTACTAATCACTTGTAATTTGGCTTCATCAATTTCCTGGAACATTCATCAACTGCTGTAAGTCTTCTCTTTGATAATGAAGTTTTGTATTCTGGGCCATAATTCTTGGCAACCAAACAAAATTGTTTCTACCACTTATAACAACTGTGTTTGTTTCATTTTCAACTTCCTCATTAACAACTGCCACTTCATACTCAGATACAATCAATCTTTGCAGTTGAAGGTGGTTGTTTTCTCTTTGAACTGTATACGCAAAGTCTAGACCAATAAATCTCATTAGAAGATATGCGTGTTTACAGGGAATTTGACATGAAGCAAAATTGGGACAAATGCAATTTTGTATCAAATTGTTGGATACATTAATCTGATACTATTGTGCTTCATCTGTAAATGACTTTACTGTCCACTTGCTGTTAGAGTTCTCCATGCTATTGCCAATCTCATTAAGAGGATTAATGATCATGAAAGGGAGCATGTCATCTTGTATGGTATTAGCAGAAAAAGAGTGTCGAGCAAGTTCATTTTCAATCAGACCCATTCATCCATTTTGTATGTGGATTCGTTCCACTTCTTTGTCGTAAAAGAACTCCATATCTTTTGTCAAAATAAAGACAAGACAGTCCAATCGTCTTATGCAAGTATGGCCAAAGTATATTGTTTTCAATTGGTTGTGCCACGATTCGATATAATTGTTTATCAAATATCTTTTGTAGTCATTTGCAACATATGGCCTTCCCCATCTTCTCAACAATTCTTCTATTCTAATCTATTTACGTTTGAAATAAGCCAGGAATTGTTGCTGACTTTGTATACAAAGCCTAAACTTCTGGATTTTTCTCAAAACTTCATCCTCATCTGATTCAATAAGTATATTTTTGAGATTGACATTGAGCTCATACTTGTATTTGCCAAGTTGTTCTGATGTGTATGAAGCATTAAGCTTTACTTTACTGTCTAAATTATGCTGTCAGGCATGCAAAACATGAAACTGGCAGAAATGGATGATGGTCTGTGTCAATGCTGCTGTAATTGCATTAACTTCAGCAATACTACAATCAATAGTAATATATAAGGGAGTGAAACAGTTTTCTCACGAAGATGTACAAGTCATTGATTAATGGGGCCAACACAAAGATCGTTTTTAATCATATATGTAACAGGAGATCTTTTTCCAGTATCAGGATGATGAGTAACAAGCTAGTATAATATTTCAATGTTGTGTTCAGAGATGTTATTTGTTGCGTCAAGACAAAATGACTGGGAAATTCTCATAAGCATCATTTGAGATGGTGATTGAGATCCAAATGCAAAATGCTGTGCATTATTGCTGTATGCAGAAAAATCGCTTGTAAAGATACAGTAATTCTGTGATAATAACTTCTCATGTATCTAAATATCCAGAGACTTATTTTCATTATGGTGAAACTTATACAGTAAATTCTTTATCTATATTTTTTATTTAACACTTTTAAATAACTTCTCTCTTATAGTATTATTCACACACCTTTCTCATTCTGTTATAGATGTCTTCATAATTGGTGTTGTATTTGGGATACTTTAATATCCGATATCATGTATGAACCCAGACAGAAGTATCTGTCAAAGAGGTCATTATAAATGATTATCTAATATGAAGTCCTATCTGAAACATAAGAGCAATATGTCTGATCCATCATTGGATCATCTTCAAGAAGCACTTAAACTATTATCGCAAAGCTGTTACGATGACTCATATTCCAAGTGACTAGATATATCTCAATAAATATAAATATCATAGATAAAATAACTTTTATTAAGATAATTGAATTTGACTGAACATCTCTTATCAATAAAAAAGAGTCTCAGAGTACTTGTCATCCCAATCTCTCCTATTTTCCATATATAAATATAACAATTGGGCTTTCTAATGTCTACGCCCCACTCTTCAATTTGTTTCAAAGCTGAAATTCTAGTATTTCTACAGATACTGCCCCCTTTTAACTGATCTTCAATAATTTTGATGGCCTCAGAAGATATAGGCAATGTTTAAGTTTCAGAAGCATTGCCAAAAACATGGTTGATATAATTGTTAATTATACAAATGAAAACTACTGTAGGGTTGTTGACGTATTGCTTGATAAAAATAGTAGCTTCGCAATAACAAAGCTTAGTGCCTTTCTGAGCAAGACAAACATTTCTGTCTGATATATAAAATCCTGCTCAGTGACATTTTTTTATCTCTCCATACATCAATTCTCTGGTACGAAGTTTTTTACATTTATTCTACTTTATTGAACAAAGTGATTGCATGCGGTCAAGGCATTGCTCCCATTCACTGGATTTTACTTTTACTACAACATCCAAAGAAAGCAGTTTTATTCCTTCCATAGATGAGTTGACTAAAGTATTCTGCACATTTGAAAGGTTGAATATAGTGTTAGAGATTGGTGAGCTCGTATTATGATAGTATATGTAATTAAAATAAAGATGAGAGAAGAAAAAAAACATAGCAAAAAAAATGTTTTAACAAAAGCCTCCTTGCAAAATCTCTATTTGAAAAAGCCACATTCTTATAATTTAAAGCCCCTTGCAACATAAAAAAGAGTACTGTTAATTCCCTAATCAGAAAAGAAAGTCACAACTTAAAAGATTTTTTGATTTTGATTTTTTTATAAAGACAATTTTAAAAAAAATAACAATTAAAAATAAAATAAAAAAAGATAGTAGTTGATAATATATAATTGATAATTGATAATAAAAAAAATTATGTTTGTCAAGGTGGATGGGATTGAGAGGGAGAGCCATGTTTTTTCAGCTTGTTGTATGCAAATTTCAACGTATCTAAGAACTGGCTCATGTCTTCTGGGATTTCCTTGTACTCGGCTATCTTGCTGTCATGTTCAACAGAGTATAATTAACAATACTTCATAATATCAGCTTCTATCTCATCAGAAAGAAGGGAAGTGTCAACTACTGCTTTAGTATCAGTATTAGATACATGGACAGCAGAGGAGGAGGAGGAAAGATTTTGGCGCAAAGAGTAGGGAATATCTAGCATACAATTGATGAGAAAGATATGCTTGCAAAGCTTGGAAGTATCAGGGCAAGTGCAGTTTTGCAGAAAATCATTCTGCAGCTCAATGTTGTATATAATAAGATCAATTGTGAATGATCTGCAAGTGAATGCAGTATCACTCAATTTCTCAACCATTTCCATAGCAGTATCACTATCTAACATGCATACATTTCGCCTTTTTTGCTCTTCTTGGTGTGTAAGACGTACTGATTAGAATCCATATAACATCTTACCGCTCTCTTGTCTGTAGTCAAGAGTCAAGACTTTGGCCAGAAGATAAATAAGTCTATCTACTCGAAGAGATATTAGACGTCCAAAATAGAAAGTCTTCAGCTGATTGTGATAAGATTCTATCAAATTATTGGTGTGAAAAGTTGCAGCCTATTGCTTATATTACATATTAGAAACGGGCTAATAATCAATAAAGTTTCATACCAATCTCCATGCTTTGCATCATAATTCTTTTTTTGGCAACAACATTCTGTTAAAATACAAAATAAAGTTCTCGTATTCCCCAAATTTCACAAGAAATTTATTATATAATATATCATAGGCAACAGAAGTTGTCGCATGCATCATATTACTCAATACAGCATGAACACTGTTATGAGCTATGTTCGAAACATGTGTTGAGTTTTGCACTTTAATCTATATTATAGTGTTATATGAGATATACACAATTTTCAATAAATATGCTACTTACATGCTTCTTTAAATTAACTTCCCATGCTCTTTTAATATGCCAATAACATAACAGAATATTAATACTATTACCAAAGACTTCTTCAATTGCACCAATTTCGATGGGGCTGCAGTCAATCATTATTCTTTTCACCTTTAATGTAAAGGTGTTCTTTACCCATGTTAACCATTGATTCAACGTCGAGGTATATTCATGATCAGTTATAAAGAAGCAGACAGACAATCCCTTATTGGTGATAGGGTTTTGCATAACAATTGTAAACAAAAAGCAATCTTCAGATCCTTTACCAGCTACAGTATTGAATGACTTGCTTGTTTTGTGTGTTGAGTCAATGCACCACTCTTCCAAATTCTCCAAAAACTAATACAATAATAAGATGTATAAATAGATGTATAGAATAAAATATAAATATTACATGCTATTTATTTCTTTCTGCCACTCAGAAACCCACGAAACAAGGAAGGGACCATTCTTATGAACTGTGAAAAGAGTAGTATTTTCACTTTCGTTCAACTCTTGAACCTACAGTTTGATACTTTCATAATAATCCACATGTTTTTTTGAGAGTTTCATCATTCGAGCATTGATAACATTTCTCACATATTGATAATCAATGAGAAGAGAAGAAGGGAAATAAGATCTATTGCCAGCTTGTTCAAGCTATGTAATTTTAAATAAGCAAAGTCTCTCAAAATATACTATATAATATTTACTTCAAGAAGTCTGTCTTCACTCATTCTAAGCATGTTTTTGATAGATTTTCAATCCATGTTTTGGCTGACAAGCCCTTCTACCCATTGTTTTAATTCATCTGGCAATCTTGACAAACTGATCTCTTCAATCTTAAATGGATCATGGTTTGGGTGCTGCCAGCTGTATTTGATACAAACAGTATCATCAGTCATGGTATGCTTACACTACGGGAAAAAACTCGGGATTTTTGAATTAGTGACTTTCTTTTTGGTCTATAATAATTAAAAATTCACCAAAAATTCAAAATGAAATAAGAAAGTCTCTGTTTTTTGAAGAAGTTGATAAAAAGCAAATTGACCACCAAAAATTAAATCTCCTGATAGACAAAAGTGCATTTTAACTACAGACTTTACATTTTTAGTAAGTGTTTATTGCAATTGATGACTATTACAAGTCAGAAGTAAAGAGAAAGAAAATATCAAACTTTTATTACTTGAATAAAATATGTGAAGACAATTCAAAGACATGCTAAAAAATTAGAATAGGGAAGTGTATGTCATCATTGTAAAATTATTATATTGATATTTCATATCAAAGAGTAACCAATACATTTGTACAAAATATATGATGCTAATGACGACTTAGAAAATTTTTCTTTCTTGTTCTTTCTTTTGTTCATAACAAACCCTGACGCCGGATTTTTATTATTATCATGAATAATTAAGAAGATTCAGTAATTTATCTGCTTCAAGATATGCGAGAAACACTTTGAGATATACAAGAAATGCTTATTATTTTGCAGAAGGGCCAAAAAGCACTCTAAAAGTAACAGGCATTCTACGACTAGAGATTTCTGAACTACCCAATGACATAAATGAATACACACTTGAGAAGCCCACCCCAGACTATGATGTAAGAAATAATAAAGCAAAGAAAAACATATAAGCTAATATAAAGCAATATAGTTCTTTGATGTTCTAATCTCGAGATTAATGCTTGTATTAAAACTATAACTTTGAAACACGACTTTAAAATGATGAGTCATGTTCTTGGTTTAACTCAACAAGAAAAACAAAACAACTATTAACACGTTCACGTCTTATATGTAATGAAATAACCGTCTATCTTTCTGTACAATCTTTAGAAATAAATCCAAATACAATGTCTATCTCAAGAAAACAAGGGTATAATGTGCGCCAAACATATGTGTCTACTTAAACAAAGTTGCATCGGCTTTACCACATGTCACAAAAACCAGATATTTGTTGCAAAAGTCTTTCAGTCATAGAAAAACCGCGTGAAGGAAAGAACTTGTAAGTTCATGTCAGGTAGGTATAATAAATTGTATACTTAATATGAAAACATGAAATTATTCAAATGATATTTAGCCTATACAATTAATGAATAAAGAATTGTTGTTTTTATAACAATTAATAAAAGTATTTTTAAATAAAAATCCTTTATGAAATGAAACTTTTTTACCCAATTAAAATTGTGAACAAATCAGAATATATATAAATGAGGGCCATTTGAGAGAATGTTTCTGTTGAAATGATCAATACCATTGAAGTATATACAATAATAGAATGTATTTTATCCAATTAAAATAATTATAAAAACCAAAATAATATTTTATTACTAATTTAAGAACTTATTTTTTCATTCTTACCAATAGAAATCTTTTTATATTTTTTTTCCTACCAATGAAAATAAGGTTATAGCAGATCGATAAATATAGCGGGATATGAATAAAATCTAACATCAATAAGTCAACGGCAATTAAAATATATTACTTAAAAGGGAACTAGAGATTCCACTGCGATTCGCGAGAATTGCCAGCTCAATCCCAAGCTGAATCTCCAGCTGAATCCCCAGCAGAATCCCCACTTTTTTCCCATAGTGTTATAGATACTAGCAGGACAGCCAATCTTGATAGACTTGGTTGTTCTGACGCATTTCTGAGCATGCTGAGAAGTTTTTTTCACTTGTGATTTTCCAGCATAATCACACAAGTAAACTACTGTCTTTACTTTGAGAGGATTTTCAAGAGGCTTCCCAATGAAGACCATGTTCTTCTTATGACTGTAAGATTGATGGTAAACCTTATTGGCATGTTTTTTAGCTATATCATTTAACCAATTTGTAAATTCATCTTCAAATGAAAGGTCAAAGGAGTTGACAGCTTCTATATAATCTGAAATTATGCGATTGTTGTAACTAGCAGCAATATTAAAGGTTGACATTTTGAAAATGGCAAAAAAAAGGTGTGTTTGGAAAAAAAATATTAAGGGGTAAGCACGTAATAAAAGTTTGCCCAAACAAAACAAATGAAAATAAATGTGTGGCTTGCTTTTCTGATTGGGGAATTACTGTCACTGCATAAAAAGTAGACTTGCTAAGTAATTTAAACTCAGTGCACAAGGAAATAAGTAGGTACCTCACAATTGTATGTCGTTCCTAACACAATTGCTATTGACTCCACTCCAACTTTGGATGTCATTATAGGCTTTCTAGCCGCGCTTTTATTCTCAGATTATAATAAATAAATTTATTTTAACTATACTCCTCTCCTTTATAGTCAATGCTCGATTTAGTGATATAGTTGGGAGTTGCAGAACTTTATCACTATCACTAAATCAAATGTAATATTTTCTTACTCCGAAAATTTTTGTGATATTAGAACTCCGTTGTATGTGACTGCTGCTTTTCTCATAGCAAGATGATCGTATATTCTTTTCTATATGTCAAGATCAATAGTAATAAAAGTCATTAAGTATATAGAAATACATTAAATACAAGATGTTAATCTATAAAGTAAAGTCAGTACTTTAATAAATAATTTTAAAGAAAGATAGATAAATGTATTAATAATAAAAGTCATTTAAAATTATATTCATCTGTTAGATATTTATATATTATATAGACAAACACTACAGGAAAAGACAGGCAATATAAGACATATAGAATATATGTTCTATTAATAATTGTATATTCTTTTATTCAACAAGTTATTATAACATCTTTATAATGAGATACATAATCTTAAGGGCCAATAATAAATGAAACATTATTTGAAACATCTTTGTAAAAAAAATTGATGGTAATGATTGTTTTATATATTCTTAATCCAATAAAACTTAACCAAGCTTACATATCTTCCAAGACATAGTAAAAATCAATCGCGTGTATTATCATGTTTCACTTTATATCATACAATTGAACTTATACTTCTTCTAAGAGACAAAAAGCTTAACCAATAATCTCATTATACTTTATCCATGAAAACAAAAAATATGATTGGTGTGTTATAAGCGCTATTTCTTGTTTAATAGTAATATGTTTCATTCAATAATAATATGTTTAATATAAAAAAAATATCGTAAAGCATATTTTTACTGTTATCTTTATTGATAAAAATATTCTTAGCTATTGTTGTGGTGGTTGAAGTTGAAGAAGTTTTTAAGAGGAAGAATTGAAGATTTGAAATTAGGAACGAAGATTCGTGAGAACTTGTGTAGGTTTTGTTTATTGAGAAAGATTTTGTATCAAAGTTTGACCAGGTTCCTACACTGAACTACTACTGCTATTTATATTATTTTGGATCGGGAAAATTATATGATTGGGGTCAGGTAATCGATCCTATCTGAGCCATAATCAGAGCAACGTGATCTTGTGATAATTAATGTATAGTTAATTATATAAATGTGTGTAGTCCCAATGAAGTATTAACATCGAAAGTAAATGTGTTTATGAGTTATAATTATGCTTATAATAATCCACTGATGTATCCCATATTATGGTGATATCATCATATGAAATATAATCACTATCATGCATGCTAAACCTGTGTGTTAAATAATAAAGTAATCGGTAGACACCTTTGACTGGAATAGCTGAGGCCTTATATTATTTCCTTCAGACTTATTCTCAATTACAGCAGTAGTCAATACTCATTTACAACAGCTATAAACTCTTTTTAAACACATACTCACACACCTTCAATCATTTTATTTCTTCAACATGCCCAGAGTATCTAACATCTCGTACACTTCTTCTGACAACAACAGCAATGTCATGGGTTGTGTCTATCTTAATGGAAATCAGAAGCTTGCTATTTGCGATAAGTCTAGACATGGACTTAACCAGAAGCAGTTGGGAGTCTGGGCTAAACAGCAGTTTGACTTGCCCAAGATCTCATTCCAGGCAGCCATATCAAAGATTTTGCAGGAAGAAGAGAAGATCCTAGAAAGAACCGAAAAGGAGTTGAAGAAGACATCCACCAAAGGGACAACCTACCCTCAGTTGAAAGAAGACGCCCATCAGTTAATTTTGGATATGGAGAAAAAAGCAGTTCCAATCAATGTCCACTCAATCAAAAACTACGCCAAGGTAATTGCAGTAAGCAAATACAACATCACATAGGAAGACATGCCAAGCTTTTCAGATGGGTGGATTGCGAAGTTGAAGAAGAGACTTGGAGTAAAAAGCAGAAAGATGTATGGCAAAAGTTGCTCTGCTCCTAAAGACACCAAAGAAATTAACCTGAGAGTAGAAGAGATAAAGAAGAAGTTGAGAATGTATAAGAGAAAAGACATTTTCAACTTTGACAAAACTGGTCTTTTCTATAAGCAGCCACCAGTTTCAACCATATTAACAGCAGCAATTTCTGGTCGGAAGACCAATAAAGTTCAACTAACAGTTACATTGATTTGCAACTCGAATGGCTTCTGGAAGCTGAAGCCTTTCATCATTGACAAATATGCTAAGCCTTGCTGCTTCGGCAAGAAGAATGGTAAGTTATTACACTATTTATATGTGCTGAAATCAATAATTTTCTTGGTATATTAAATGTTCTGATTTTATAAAACAGACCCAGAGCATGGCTTTCAGTATTATCACAATGATAAAAGCTGGATGACAGGTGCAATATTTAGATATATATGCAAGATAATTAACCGTCGAGCAAGAAACTTGGGCAGAAAGATACTTGTTCTGCTTGACAACGCAGCCTGTCACAATACATATGACAACTATACCAATGTGGAATTCCTATACCTCCCACCAAACACTACATCATACCTTCAGCCACTAGATGCCAGCATTATACAGAACTTTAAAGTCAAATATCAGTACTACCAATATATCCTTGCCACTCAAAGATATATCAGCAACATGGTCATCAATTCTGATGGCTATTTCAAGCTTTCACAACTGGAAGGCATGAATTTTATCAAGTTGGCGTGGAACCAAGTGACTCCAGAAACCATAACCAATTGCTTTAAGCATACTAGATTATTTGATGACAACATACCCACACCACACAGCATAACCCCAATTATATCTGAGACTGTCAATATACCCATTGAAGATATAACTATTATACCTGGATGCCGACATCTTACAGAAAGCAATATCAAAGTTTTTGATACCCCAGAAGAATTTCTATGTACCCTAGAAGATGATATCCTTGATGAAGAAAATGAAAATGAAGAAAATGAAGAAATTGAAAATGAAGAAAATGAAGAAAATGAAGATGAATATTCTTCTAAAGAAAAAAGAAAAATAGTAAAAGAGTTAGTAGCCAACTTGATACATTTAGTAGTACCAAATAGTCAGTCTTATCAACATACAATGATGAAGACACTTTGTCAATTTATGAATGATATAAAAGCTGAAGAAAATTCTAAAAAAACTCTTCAAAAAAATATAAAAGAATACTTTAAATAATAATTGTAAATAGTAATAGTTGTAAATAATAATAGTTGTAAGTAGTAATAATAAATAGTAATAGTTGTAAATAGTAATAATTGTAAATAGTAATAATAAATAATAATAATATATTTTATAATAAAATCCTTTTTTTTACAAAACGTTATCTTTAAATTTATATTTACTAAGAAAATTACTGTTATTTTTTTTTCAATATATATCCCATATAGTTTATTTAATTTTAAAAAATAAAAATAAAAATAAAGCTGTAAAATAACATTTTGATAACTCAGTGTTTGGTATAGAGTATCAGCGCACTTGACATTACAATCAACTGTGTTTATCCTATGTAAAGATAAAGTAGTCTAACTTGTCATGTTTCAAAAATATGGAGTAGAAATTTGTACTAATTTTTTTTTCACTATAAAAAACAAACTCAGCATTCGATATAGTGATATTGGTGAAATTTTTTTTTCATCACTATCACTAAATCAAAAAATAGTGATGATTAGCAAGAAACGGACAAAAAATCTCAAAAAAATATCACTAAATTGTGATTATTACTAAATAGTGATTATCACTAAATCAAACATCACTAAATCAAGCTTTGACTGTATGTTTTTCTCTGGTTTTGAATTGACAGGCTTTTATAGCATTCCTGTTTTTTATTTTTTAACCAAACTAAAGAAAGAAAGACATCTTGTCATAATTTATAATAGATTTGAATCATATGTAAATCAACAACGTGCTGAAATAATATAATAATTAGAATAAATTCAAGAGAATATCTTCTTCAAGTAATATTAAATAATAGAGTAAAATCCGTGTGTCAAGGCTCAGTAAGATGGCTTCTTCAAGTAATAGTAGCTAAATCAAGTAGAATATAACTGTAAAAGTTTATTAGAATGTCTTGTTAAAGTAATAAAAGTAAGGTGACAAAAGAAACAGTCAGTTGTCAAAGTAGTGTGAGTTAACCTTTTGGAATTAACATATATATCGAATTACAAATGCTGCAGAAAGTGCATGGTTCAGTATAATCTCTTGGAATTACCATGTGTATTGAATTATAAAGGCTGCAAAAAGTGCACAGTTCAATATAGATTCTTGGAGTAACACTATATATAAATTCTTGAATATTCAATTGTCAATACACAATCATATGTTTCATTTTACTTTATCAGTTATTATTAAAAAATGTAATATATAATATTGATGATCTTTGCTTTTAAATTAAAAAGTAGTAATAGCCAACATGTTTTTTTTTGTTGTTAATTTATCCAAATCCAGATATCAGGGCGCAGCACAATTGTAACATACAAATGAATCATTATTTTTATTTTATGTTTATTTATTATTTATATTGAATAGCTTTTGGTAATAGCTAAAACAATATATACATATATTCTCTTTATTCTTTAGATCGATATTTTTTTATTACAATTACTATACAATTAAAAATGATCTGATTTTTATTTATTTATGTCTTAAAATCTGATATATGATATATAATATATAAGTATAGTAATAATTATTGGTAGTAATATAAATATACTCAAAGAGCTTTGAGCAATCACAGAGTTAATAGTATAGGCATTCCATTTTTTATTGCATGAGATTATATTATTTGTGCCTGAATGGCAATTAAAGATTTATTTATATAATGAGACGTTACATTGGAAATAAATAGCTCAAACAATATTTTCTTTTTTATATATATACAATAGAATATGTTTAATAATTTTAAAGCAATGTATATACTTTGTATATAAGTGATAGTATGTAATGGAATATATCACTTTATCATGTGACTTATAACTCTCTGTTTCTTTGTAATGTTCGAGAAGTCACATAATAAAAGAATATGAATAGAACGAATATGAAGATAAAGATAATGTTTATTTGTTGAAATATTTGAGATGTTTATATGTTTTGGGATATATGATATAACTGGTGAATGACTAATAGATGATATTTGCTAAGTAGTTATTACTAAGTGATTTGTGATCAACTACTTCTTTGTCATTGCTTAGTCTACTAGTCATTACTTATTAACATTCTTAATAAGACAATGCCTTATGATTTGATAATACTGGGACTGAGTTTCAATTACAATCCAGTCCTGACATCTTTATATCATGTGACTTATAACTCTCTGGTTTTTTATATCATGTGACTTAGTAACATACTAGCATGTTATATCACACTCAAAGACTTTTGATCTGTTTATAGTAATTTTTTCCCCAAATTTTAGATAAAGAGTGCTAATTGGCTATAATAAGGTTCAAGTTCAAAAATAAAAAAATATGTAGAGGTTTTGAATTTCAGACGATTGCACAAACGAAAATATGTATTTCAATTGGATAATTACTTGTAAATAAATAAATAAAAATAAGAAAAGCAGAAGAAAAAATGACTCTAGACTATTTTGGGTGGATTTTGCACACAAAAATATTGTTTTTGCGACAGAAAAAAAAAAGAAGAAGTTTTGTGACAGAGAGAAAGTAAAAAATAAATTTTGTGACAAAGGACATTTAAAAAATAAAAGTGAGAGATTTTATTGGCTAAGGATATCCAGAATTGACCAAAGACTTTTATACTTGTAAATGCTAGCAGCCAAAGAACTTGTTGTGATAAAATGTTTCTTGGAAATAGCTTCCTATTCCTTTATTTTATGTTTTTTTTCCTCTCATATTTATTATAATGGTAAGTGCCCAGTAATTTGTACCATAACTGGCCTATACATATAAAAAAGTACTTGCAAAGACCGTAATTATATGAACATTTTAAAATTTGTTATGTTGTAAAAAAAATGCTAAGTAAAAAACCAAGAAAAAAATTGCTAAATCGCCAAAAAAAAATAACAACAGATGTCACGCACTTGGCATTTTTTAGTGAAGCGCTATCTTTTTCCTTTTATTCCCTTTTTCTTTCTATTCATTTTTAGTTCAAGTGAGTACTAGTAAATATAATATTCACTTACTTTGTTTTTAGAAGTCATTATGCTTTGATACAAGGTATTTCTCTCAACAGACTACATTTATAAATTTATAAAGACTTTACTAATACTTTTTTTTTTTAGATTACAGTCATTTTGAGAAACTCCATCGTGTTCTGTAGCAAAGATAAATATCTTTATCTTGATAGTTTGAGCTTTATTATATTATTGACTCTTTTCTTCCTTTTGTTTTAGGTAAGTTATAGTGGAATCTAATCAACTACTTTCAAGAGATAACTTTCAATGACTGAACATGTCATGCTTTATCATGAATACTAATCTTTGTCTTTATTTTAATATTTTTTTATATTCTCCATTTGCTGTTGTTTCTTTACTTCCTCTGTTTCTATCACAGTATACTGCTGCTACTACTATACTTTTTGGCCTATTATTACATGGTTTTTTTTACAATGTTTACATTATTATTTATTATTGCAAGGGTATTTTTGCTCCTATTATACTGCTGCATTTTTTTGCGCTTTTTTGTTCCCCATTTATTTCTCAAAAATAAAAATTTCAGAGTTTTCAGACCAGATTTTACGTAATGCAGATTCTACAAATAAAGAACCTTTTTTGCACATTTTTCTGAATGGGGGTGGGGAGGGAGGGTCCTCCTGGTTGCTATGTGTTCTATATTAGAAAGCTAAACCCTCAAGAAAAATTACTGTTTATAGAATAGTACACTATTCTGAAAATAATGTTAAGGTTTACAAGAAAAATCTTTGGGTGTGATATGAAAAAAAGCTTTATGCTGATTGGCTTGCTATATCACGTGATATATAGGGCTGGCTGATTTTAATAATATGCATGATGATAATAATAATAATAATAATAATAAAATAATTCCATTGTCTACTTACAACAAAAAATGGTTCTGTTTAGCCACTGCAAAATATATACAGTAAAACACTACTATTCAAATTGTATTTCATATACTTTGGATAGTCTGATATATCTTAGATAACACTTTTTATCTTTTACTGATTTCTACAAATATATCAATATTTGAGAAAAAATTAAAATAAATAAATAGATATAATATTATTATAATTCTTATCTTTATATAATATGCTTGCTTGTTTCATAAAGCAAGCTTTTAATCTAAATATATATATTAAAGAAGATATTAATAGTTAAGATCTATATATAAGAAAAGCAATAAAACATAAGCACTATAGAAAGTTCTTATTGTATAAGAAGAAAAACTTGAGCAAAGATTCAAGTCATATAACATGAAGCTAATTCGAATCTTATTGATACAGCCAGAATGAGCATCCTGTTAGAAATCTCAGAATGTCTATTTTACGCAATATATTTACATATAATAGAACAATTCCTGAGTATAATATATCAGTACAAAATTTTACTATTAATTTTTTTCTAAAAAAAAAAGGTCATAGATTATTTTGTTTCATATTTGAATGTAAAGAATTGTAGATGTGATATATTAGCTTCAAATTCTTGTAATTACAACAATAGCAATTATAGGAAGGAAAGAAAGAATAAAAAACATAAAAAGAAAAATTATAAAATAAGAAAACAAATGCACTAAAGACAGACTAAAAAAATCAAACTCAGCCAATCACAGCAGCCAAACTACGATCTTCAGCTTCTCTTGCGAGCAGGCTCAACACTTGCCATAGGTGGAGGAGACCTACATAAAAGAGTAAGAAGTTTATATTAGTTTTGTATTAACAGTGCATGAGAAAAAGCAACAATAGTAACTTACAACACATCTGCCATTATAGGCAACTCAACATCATCAGTTTCTGACATATCAGGAGAAGAAAGCAAAGAATCACTTATGCCTTGCCATGTCTATAGCATAATAAAAGAGAACAATATCAATTAAAGTCTATAATATATATATTTGTTAATTGATAAACTTACTTTGTTTTTCTCTGCCATTCTTCTTTTGTATGTCTGGTTGTTGCTCTCGAAGCTTTCTTGAAGAAAGCTTCTTGCAGATCACATTCTTTTACATTGGTGAATGTGAAATCCACTATTCTTTGCCAACCTCTCCAAATGCATCATATAATATTCCCTGTTTTTCTCTGAGATATTCTTCCATTCTTTTTGAGCAGCAGGATAATCTTGGTGAATGATATCATGCTTTACCATGTGGCCTAATGTTTTGAGATGCAGTCTTTTTACTGTAAAATCATAGTCTGAAAGAGAAACTAACAGGGGCAAAGGCTGCCCTTGTAGAACTTCTTTGCAGCACGCCTTTCAGTCCTGCTCATAAAGAATCTGAAGCAACAAATTATACTTTTCTGCTTTGTTTTTTCCTTTGAACTCACCGCCAGTATTGATTACTCACTTACCAAGCTGATCAGGATACTCTGTGAGCTGGCCTCTTTTCACAGACCCGGCAATGTGCTCAAGAGCTACAAAAAATGTATCACAATATTAATAAAGTAAGTAAACATCTAAGCACAGAATATATATGACTTACAACTCTGCTCAATAATGCTTTTTTGCATTGTAGTTAGATTTTCTGCACTGACTGCTGACGCAAATTGATTGCTGAATTGCCTTTGAAGTTCACATAATGCTTGCTTGATTTCAGCAAGATCTACCTCAATCTTTTGAATTGAGTTGAGTTGAGAAGAGTTGTGTTAATATCGGACATGTTTAATTTTTTTTAGCTATGAGCAGTGAATTGAAAAGAAAAGGTGATAGTTTAGACAAGTAGAATAAGAGCAATTTGAGTTTGAGAAAGGCAACAATTTATTACTAGTAATTGATAGCTATTTATATGAAAAAGATACAGACAGATATATAAACAAAACATATAAAAGATGGGATGTTTATGCAATTGTATGCACCTGTCTGCAGTAGCTCATGTGAACATGATACAGCCCTTTTGTGTCGACACAACAAAAGTGTAAGAAATATAAAGATAAAATGAGTTAGACTTTAAGTCAATATTATATGTATAGATATTCATACTTTGCACTATTCACATATTAAAAGTTTTAAAGTATATGATATATCAATATAATTCTATACATATTGCAGATATAGCATGAAATTTGATTAAAGTTCTTGATGACAAAACCCTGTACCAGTTAAAATAATAACTTTAAATATACTCTACAGTAGCTATATAACATTTGAACGTCATATAGTTAATTAACTCTTTTTTATCAGCATTAAGATAAATTGTATGATGCTCAAGTCCATATCATACTTATTATTATTATCAACTAAAATGCGTTTTAATTGATGCTGTCATCAAAGATAGAAATAATTTTGACTGAAACCGTGCATTTTTGAAAAAGATGTGCTTTAATATGCATCAGTACTTTCAATTAACACTGTTATGTATGAGGTAAAAATAAGATATAAAATAAAACAAGTGCAGACAAGAGTACGGTGAGACTTTGTTTTATTAGAAGATGTGAAAGAATCAGAAAAGAGATGCTGTTCTATTGCTATTAGTATTGTGCGTTTATATAGATATTGTATTTAGCTGGGTGATGATATGATGATATCATTTAATATCTGTTTCCCTACCATTATCTTCTATGATTTAGTTCTTATGTTTTTAGTGTTATTAACTAGAGTCTTAGTATTTGTCTTAGTATGTTCTTTACATAATTTCCTTGTATAAGGGAAGATATATCTTTTAGTATCGTTACTAGTTGTCGGTAACTCAATGTATGTATTTATTGAGTGTCTGTACTTTTAATTTAAATCTACGATTATGTTGGATACAACAAACACTCAATTCAATCAGTAGTGCTTATTTTGATGATGTCAGTAAAAGAGTATCAGACTATAGTCCTCATTATCTATATGTATTTCTTTAAGTTTTAGACATAAACACAAAAATAATGCTATTAGCTAAATATATATTCCCTATCTCAAAAAAATTATTAACACAACACAGATAACATTAAGATGTCTCTTCTACTAATGTGTTTAGACAGTACTACTTTTTTTTAACTGTTAATTATTAGAAGGCTGTTTTTCTTTACCTTTTGTATTAGAGAGTAATTGATAATTTATTTAAAAAAAACCTAAATTGTTTGGTTGTTAATTATTTTAAATATACATATATCTTTTTATAAAGTCCAAATAATATCTAGTTGCTTACAAGTGAAGAGTACTTGTCTGTTTCAATGGTGTTCTTTTAATGATACTCTCTTGTCAACCAAGAAGTACTTTAACTTACATCATAATTATTAATAAAGAAGAATCTTTCTAAATACAGGAAGTATTTACTGACAGGTGTCTCATCTAACTTTGTTATTACTGTAATCATTAATATATCATTACTATGAGAGAGAAAGAGAAAAAGAGACGCAAGCATTTTGATCAAAAATAAATAGTATATAAAGATGTCTTTACATTTAATAAATAGCATCAAAATCCTTTTTGCAGTTTTATTTTATATATTACATATATATTAACCCAATCAATATGTTTTCTTCCAACGCCAGCCAGCAGAGAGATAGAATATCTATACAGCAATATCAATGTGATCAATGTGTCTTGTTTTTTGATAACTATCAGAAGCTGCAAAACCACAGGAGAATTAACAAAGAAGATTCAGCAACAATGACTGAAGTTGATCAGTCTATTCTGAATGATGTTGATATGTATCATGATGGAAATGATACTAGTAATGAAGATGAATATGTTAGCAATTCAGATAATGAAAAGAGCTGTAATTGTATTATTTATTTTCTAATTTTTAAATAATATATTACAGAATATACTATGGAGTCTATGGAGCTTGATAATATTATTTCATATAAGTGAGCATGTAATTTTGAGAATAGTGAGGGTGAAGCTCACATTTACAACAGCAGCCAAATCAGTACAAATACTTTTACCAAGGCCGATTTTATGAGTATTCATCTGTCTCAATTGATGCTACAGCATAGAATTGCTAGAGCAGCATACAGAGACAGTGTTCAATATATAAACACTGTCATCTGAGACCATGATGATATAATGATGGGTAAAATATTATATTTTCTGTTACCTTGTACTTTAATTCCAGATCACTAACATGTAGCAATATCATTTCTTTTTTTAGAACCTGGCGCTAAGATCAGTCACAGCAAAACTGTTGATGTTTTTCTGAAGTCAAAGTCAAGAGTCAAGGGTCATGAGTATGATGTCTGTCCTAGTGGTTGCCAATTGTATGGCATTAATGACGACCAGGAATCTTGTGTCGACTGTGACAAACTATGATACAATACTGATATTGAGCAAAGTCAAACACCAACTGCCAGTATAAAGTTTATGTCAGTTGAGGATATGTTTTCTCAAATGTTGGCTGATTTAGCCACAAGAGAACTTCTCCATTACAGAGCAAACTGGGAATCTGTAGCTGGTCAGCTAACCAACATTTTTGATAGTGACATCTATAAGCAGCTGGTGCAGCAGAGCCTTTTTTCTAATTCTAACAATATTGCCATTGGGTTTTATACCAACAGGTTTGTCAATAAAAAAAGGCAAAAACTCATATACCATCATCCTTTGCATAATAATTAATCTAGACTCATTCATCAGGTAATAAATTAATTTATTACTATTTGGTATTATTATTACAATTTTTTAAAAAAAGTTACTAATAAAATACTTAGATATACTAACAAATATCTTTTGCAACTGGCAATCTTGCTTGGTCTCAAGAAGCCAACTCATTTGGACTCCTTTCTTATATCCATTATTAATGAATTGCAAGGTTTTGAGGTACATGACTTGGTTGTCAAGCACAATTGAGTAGAGCTTTGCAGATTTAAGATCTATTTGTTGCTTTCTTCTGGCAATATTCCAACTGTAGCTGATATGGCTCACATTGGTTCCCATACAAGCTTATTTGGTTGTCATTTTTGTGAGACAAAAGGCAAATGCCCTGCTAACAGACAGCACGACATGTACTTTGATAATATTTCTGCTCTGTTAAGATCTTTGGAAGACTTCAAAGTAGGCAACTCTGTAAGTATACAAATTTTCAATTAGCTATCTTTTTTTCATACCAAATAACTGCTTGTAATAGTCTAAGAACATATACCAGCTGAGCTTATATACCCAACTCTCAACCTTCTCTGGATCATCATTTTTTGTATTAGATGAACTTTATTTAATTGCAAGAGGAATTGAAAAGCTTGTGTATAACCTGATTACTGTCATCCTCACAAAAAAACATATTTTATTATACTCATCCAGACAATACTCTCAATACCACCGAATACCCTTTTCATATACCAAGAGCAGACCTTGTAGCAATTAGAAACTGTATCACCAGCTCAGAAAAATATGTACCCATCTCGTCTCTAGACAGTTTTGTCAATGTATTTGTCAAGATCGATAGTACTTGCACAGTTGACTGGCTTGACTTTCTCTTATACCTTGTCTCCACTTTGGTCGTACATTATTTACCAAATAGGGCTGTCAAAACAGCTCTATGATCTCTCATGAAAAGTTGCGCACTTGCATTGCAATAGACATTGACACCAGAATTGCTTGAGAAGATGGAGTCGTAAGTTATTATATGTCTCATATATTATTATGACAAATAGCTGATTATTATCATTTTTTAAATATTAATAATAAATGCTTCAAGCACTGGCACTCGTTTTTTATACCAACAAGTCCAGAATAATACTCTGTCTCATAGTGTTTTCTGACCAGTGCAAAATTACCTGGTTCATATACCCTATATCATCAAGCAGCAAGGCCTTCTGCAATGCTACTTCACTCGCTCAATGAAGAAAGTAATTGGCGTCTTCTCAAAATTGATAAAGTTCAAATAAAGGGTGTTGGAATGCTAGTTTTCTCATTGAGCGATTTGCAATTCACAATTATACCAGCATAGCAATTAGTATCTGTGATAGAATCAATCTCATTCAGCCAAAGCCGTATAGAAGAGAGAGCTACATAAATCTTCCTAATGATCCTAGTGGTTCGTAGTTGTGGGGGCCATTTCATCAGTTTGTTAATTTGAACAATGATTTGATGGAAGGTGTAGGTGGCCCTAGTGTGAAGGAAGCTTTATTGAAATACTACTGGAGAACAACTGGCTTGACTGGTCACAATTTTTGTGACTCTGTTGTTATTGTAGCTGCACGTCTGTGGATGAACTCGACTATATATTCCTCATACATGTACCAAAGAAAGAGAAACGAGATCAGCCGTGGCAACTATTACGTGATGTTTACTTGCCTCTATAGAAAGTAAGTATAATATTTTTCAATATACAATCAAAAGTTGCTTATATTCTTGTTGTATCCAACATAATTGTAGATTCAAATAGAGTGCACAGACAATAAGACAAAGACATATTGAATAAGCAACCAATATCAATTATACATTATTTCTCACACTATCATTAAATAAAGAATATACCGATAACAAGGTCACACATCTTAGTCAACATCACTAATCACTCAAATAAGAGCGTTGGTAATAACTAAACAATATATTATCTATGATATAAGAAAACAGACATCACATGATATACTCATATCATTATTCTAAATACACACGCAATGTCTATATAAACTCACATAGCAAATAGCAATAGAGGAGGATCTCTCTTTTCATCAATAAACAAAGTCTCACCGTACTTCTCGTCTGCACTTTATTTTTCTTTCTTTTCTAAAAATATAACAATTCTATTTATTTATTTACTTTAGCAACCTTAATGTAATTGTCTACAGCTGACTCATTAGTACAGTATAGTTCTATTTTCAGCATATAGATTTCAATGACTCCCCACACTTTCTTGCTTTCATGGAGGTCATGAAGGAACATGACGCAGCTGGCCGTGACTTATCAGTACCTATTGTCAAACAATGCTCACAAAGCATCTACATACCAGGCCACCAAACGCAACCAACTTATGCTGTTATAAGTGTAAATGACATTTGTCATCAAGTTTGTCTGGTCCAATACCTACCAAATTGAAACCAGTTTTATATAATCGCGCCCTATTATATCTTTAACAACAACATGCACATTAGTAAAGGCAATCTTTCTATTCTGTAATTCTTTTTATTTTTATCTTATTTTTCTATATGCTTTATATCCTTACATCTTTTATATTTTTTATATTCTCTTTGTATCTTATATTTTTTTTTAAAATTTTTTCTATGTATTCTGTTATTTTAAATTTCTATATGGTCCGCCTTTCTTTTCTTCTTTATATATTCTATTTTTTTTTACTCTCTATACACTTTATGCTTTTGTCTTCATTCTCTACATGCTCTATACATCATTACATAAGTTAAATAAAATCAAGTTGCCAATTCATCAAGATAAAAAGAATATCTAAAAAAAATAACATAGTTTAAAAAATAAAAAAAATGACAGTTATGTTATCATTTTATTCACGCATTCCAAAAATTATTAATCTTTATTATATTTATATAAGAAAAATAGAAGAGGTTGGAACGGCAAGTACTTTGAGACTCTTTTTTGTTGATAAGAGATGTTCAGTCAAATTCAATTATCTTAATAAAAGTTATTTTATCTATGATATTTATAATTATTGAGATATATCTAGTCACCCTAGATATGAGTCATTGTAATGGCTTTGCAATAATAGTTTAAGTACTTCTTGAAGATGATTCAATAATAGATCAGACATATTGCTCTTATGTTTCAGATAGGACTTCATATTAGATAATCATTTATAATGACCTCTTTGACAGATACTTCTGTCTGGGTTCATATATGATATCAGATATTAAAGTATTACAAATACAACAATATTAATAATTGTTAACATTTTTGATATTCAATAAAACATATATTTCAATATGCAAAGTAGTCATTACAGCTTATGGACATTTTTTTACAGTATTAAAAATATTGTACAGCAACAAAAAAAGTGCTTTCATGTTACTTTTTAAAATTGTTACCAATGACATTACCATCTTACAATAAATGGCAGAGATTTTATTGGGGTTCAACCAAAAAAAATGGTAGTTATGTGTCTACTTTTGGCCTAACTGCCATTTATCTCACCATAGTGTTTGTCTATCAAGAGATTTAATTTTAGGTCATCAATCTGCTTTTTTTCAGCCTTTTCAAAAAACAGAGATTTTGTTTTATTTTGAATTTTTGGTGATTTTTTAATTACTATAGACTAAAAACAAAGTCAAAAATGCAAAAAAACCGCTCATATTTATCATAGTGATATAATAACTACTGCAGATAATGTACAGTATTGGTTTAGAAAACTATATAAGACAATTCAACTCATATCAATAAAAAGTATCCATTATCCTCTCTTTGATTTTATGTATACTCCTTTGTCAGAGTTGACATCATGGATAGAAATCTTTAAGTCAGGTATCCAATCAGTTATTCCTTTTAGCATATGCCCTCAATGTTATACTGATTGGTTTCCCTTTTTGTCAACTAAGACATATTATATTGCCTTCTATAAATGTAAAATCAATATGTCTTGGGTAAAATAATTAGATTAGATAGTTTCACTTTTAAGAAATCTGTATAAATACTCCAAGATTTATATCAATAAAAAGCATTCAATTCTCTATATTCCTATCTGTTTCTATTTATTCACAATGTCCTAGTTGGTGGTGATCTATTATCAAAACTTATACAAGTTAAAATAATAGAAAGATACATCCAGTCGAGACTTGACACCTTGATCCCCAGTGGGTTTGACCTTTTGACTTTGTTATAGTAAAAGAAAGACCAACCCAGATTGGGAACGACAACTTGACAAGAATTCAAAAGTCTATATTTTCTGGTAGATGATAAAATATTAACCGAAATGGTGACTTCCAATCTTTTTCTTTGTTTTTGAATTGTTTATTTGAAACAGATATTCTATATCCATTAAATTACGCGTTTTATTAAAATACACACTCTCACCAAATATGTCAATCAGCAACACTCAATCTAACGAAACCATTTACACTTTGGCAACAATCTCCCAAGTCTTGGAATGCTCTTCTGTTCCAGAAGTGATGACACTTAGATTAGAAAATATTATTAGAGTAAAAACATCTGAGTGGAAAGAATGTTTAACAGAGATTGGGAAAGCTTGTGCAGTCAAGTGGGTCATTTGCAACACCAATAAGCAACCTACCAACATTACTGCTGAAGAAGCCAAAGCAACTGGTATTAATTGTGTTTTTCTCAGAAGTATTCCTGTCATCGTTGGGAAACCTATAAATCTAAGGCAGCTTTGCGTGTGATTCAAAAGCGAACAAAGAAAAACAAGTGCCCTGCTCTTCTTTGTGTGAAAGGATTCTTTAAGACACCCAAGTTTTATAAATTTGTTGTTACAAAAGATTATGCAGAGCATACTCCTGGTGATATGCGTAGTGACATTTGCACCCTTCCTCTTGCAAAGAAATATCTTCACGAGTTGGCTCAGCAATTAAAACAGTCATCAAAATCTGCTAGTCAAATTAGAATTGATATGTTGAGAGCTGTAGATTGATATGGTAGAAAGTCTGAAAGAAAAGTTAACTATTATGATATCTGGAATTTGATGAACAAAGTAAGCTTTAAAAATAATATATCTTATAGCATTTACTTTAATATATTTCTGTAATAGATCAATAAAAAGCTGTATCATTTTGACAAAGACCAAATGACTTCTTTCTTAATCTGGATGAACAACAAACTTTCTGCCTTAAACTTCAACATCTTTAAGGCAAACACTTCATATTCTCTAGATCCATCAGCCTTTGCATATGGTTTTATGTCACCCATTCAGCAAGAAAAAATGAAAACCGCAACTTCTTTCTGTTTGGATGTTACTCATGCAATCTCTAGCAACGTGAATGAGATTCTTTATACCCTTTTGATGCGTGATGAAGATATTGGTAGAGTATGGCCTGTTGCCTTTATAGTAACCAATGATCGAGGTGTAAGCCCCATTGTGCAGTGCCTGCAGTTCTTGAAGAGATCTTCTTTGCTTGTTGACCCAAAGCAATTTACTATTGATTGTTGTGCAGCAGAAGTTCACGCCATTCAGACAACTTTCCTTGCAACATCCATTCAATTTTGCATCTTTCATGAAACCCAAGCATGGAACCAAAAGTTATCTGACAGTGTGAAGACTCCTGGATCCTTACCATCAGAGGCACGAATTTTACGTGGTGTGATGATAAAGTCTCTGCAAGAGATCATTTATGAAGAAGACATAGACGAGTTTCATCATAAAATTGTACAGTTTAAAGAAGACTTTGACGACTAAGAAAGCTTCTTGGATTACTTTGAGAGAAACTGGTGCACAGAAGCAAAGTTTAAGATCTGGAGTAGAGCATACCATGAACAACAATTCTCCCATATGCTCACAAATAACTATATCAAGTCCTGGCACAATCAATTAAAAACAGTTTTCATGAAAAGATCTAGAAATAAGAGACTTGATAAGCTTGTTTTTGTTTTACTACATGATGTTGAGTATTATCTCACCCAAGAATATGAACGCGTTATGTCAAACAATGATCCAATGAGTTCTTTTACTAGACAACAAAGAATACATGAGATGGGAGCTGAAGAAGTCAATGATGATGACAGGGAAATGATGATTGTTGCGCCTGGTACTGCAGAAGATGTAAATTGGCAAGTTTAATCGTTTGTAAATGAAAATACAGCATATGTTGTTCAGGTTGCAGAGCCAAACTTGATTATTTCATGCATCTGCTTTGATTATCAGCGAAGATATAAACCTTGTAAGCATATGTATTTGCTTAAAGTGCATACAAACTGATCTTTCTACTTCTCTCCACTTTCTGTCACAAGTACAAACGTAATACAGCCAGTCTCGATCTCTGAAACAGTCACAATCACACCAACTATCAGTCGTACATCTGCTTTTATACAGCAATGTATTGACATCAATCAAACACTCCGGTATGCAAACCAAGATCTACTGACTATGCAATAGTATATGACTGAAGATGATAGTCAGACTTTGTTTGATATATATCAACGCTCTCTACAAGTCTTTCAGTCTATAAAAAACAAATATGAATTTCATCTTTGCAGATCTCATACACAAGAATAAAATTATAACTATCTAGCTTTTTTCTCAAAGAAATGTTTTGTAAATTGAAACAACTTTCAAAACAACTTAGTAAATTATCGCATTTTTTATTTTCTAATAGTTGTATTTTTTGTCTTATTTTCTGGTAGATAAGCCTCAATTTTGGCTAATACTTTACTATCTACCAGAAAATATAGACGTTCAAGAATTTGGGTGACGGACATTATTTTGATGAATCTGTAAAATCTGAAGATGGTTAACCGCAGTACCTCATTATGCATAGTAACATCTTCCTGAGCATTAACTGCAGTATAATGACTCTTCTTTTATTTAAATATAATATAATAGCTACTGCAGATAATGCGCAGTATTAGTCTAGAAAACTATATAAGACAATTCAATTCATATCAATAAAAAGTATATTTTATCTTCTCTTTGATTTTACGTATACTTCTTGATCCCCAGTGGATTTGACCTTTTTGTCAGAGTTGACATTGGTAAACAAAATTGGTAGTTATAAGTAACCAGTAAGAGTTGACTTTTTAGAATAAAAGATTTTGACTTTGCCAATTGGTATTTCATATATGTTTTAGATGTTTAAGATGGTGAATATACACTATGCCAAAAAAATAGGAGTTTTAGAGGTGGTTTCACAGGTGGTTCCGGAGGGGAAGCCAGGGCACGTTTTGTGTCCTCCCCCTTTTTTCCATCTCTGAGTTCATGTGCATTTTAATACATCTCCGCTTACCGGTAGTGTTAAGATTCTATTAATATATTGATAACCTTATCTTTTGCTAATATTTGTCTTTCAATTGGACAAAACTTCTTTAAGTATAGTCGAAATATTATATGCCATTGGTTACTACTAATTCATTATTCTTTTAATTTAGATTCTTTTAAATATTTCTTACTTAATCATTGTTTTTATTGGATAAGACATAATTGCACTGTAGTGTATTTTATAAAAATACATTTTTATTGGTTTCTCAAATGGATATATTTTCTATTTATCGTTTTTATTGGTTATTACACTATACAATTACATTATATATATCACTTTTATTGGCTGTTATGATAGACATTACATTTTATGCATCATTTTTATTGGTTATAAACAGTCAAATACATCATATACTTTCAATATTAAATATACTACTTTACACTGCAGTGGATAGTTACTTACAATTGCCTCCTTTGACGGTCTTTTCAGAGATGACTGACTCTTGCAATGGATGCCCAATTTTGATAGCATCTGGTGAAATTTATACCAACCCTCTTAAGCATGTTTGCATGTTTATTACAAATCGTTGTTCGATCACATGAAGATATAGACCTCCAACTAGGACGAGGGCCAAGAGCTCATACAGAAGGAAGGGTGGCTAACTCGTTACATATAAGTTTTGTACAGGTCCTGAGTGTTGTGGGGAGAAAATAAAGCAAAATATAATATAGACGAAAGAATTTGTGAGAACTTGTGTAGGTTGTTTATTTCAAAAGAAAAGTAAAGAATGATAAAATTGCCTTCTTTTTCTATACGGAACTATCTACTGATATTTACATGTTTTTCTAATTTGTAATTCAGTGTGTGCTTAAGTAATCTTTATCACAATGAGTCATCTTCCAGAAGTATTGTTCTTCTGGAAAGATCCGGAAAGACCAATTGATATGATACTTCTCTAGTCAGATCAGTCCAAGAGTTTTGGTAAAGAAGAGCATTTATGCTATTGATAATATTTTAGTATTCTGACCCAGATACTCGGGTAATGTTTCATAATATTAAATAGTTGTAGTTGTAGTCTCTCAATTAAGTATTTGTATAATAAAAGAAATATGTAAATGAAATATAATGATGCCATATATATAATGTATATGTATTTGTATATCCCATGTCATAGTGATAATAATAAATAATCAATTATGTGTATTATGATCTGTGTATTAGACAATATCATAAAAAGAGATCCGTTTGACTGGAATAGCTGAAGATATTATTTTATCCTTCAGTCTTACTCTCAGATTCAGCAGTAATCAATACTAATTTATAGCACTGAGTGTTGCTTTTTTGGATGCTGTAACTTTGATTCCAAGATTTTGACTCATCATTTGGTAAACATGTTCTAAAGTGACATTATAAATGTTGATGAAAGGTTTGAAAATAAACCCACTTGAGGTCTATTGAAGTTAAAGTTAGTTTTCAGCAATACTGTTTTGAGTTGAACTTACATTAATAAACAAAGAGAGATTTTGCTTTGGAGATCCTTTGATCATTATTTCATTTCCAAAGCTGTTAATATCTATCTTAATTTGTTCTTGATTGGCATGTAAGACAGCTAACTGGAGCTGAATGTCTAGGAGTAAAGATTTGATAATATTATCTGTGTCATTCATATTGCAGATATTGTTTGCCTGAGAAAAAAGATGTTGTTGTGAAAATAAGATATAAAGAAAAAAAATTCAATTATCTATTATTAGTTTCATAGCAATATAGATTGAATCTATTGGGTTGGTTGCAGTGAATATCAATTTTGCTTACCATGCTTACATGACAACATGATATATATATGTTTTATTTTTTTCTTCTGAGCTTATATTCAAGTTACTGCGCCATTATTGTCTTCAAGTTAATTATTATAAAAGAGTTCAGACTTGAAAGCAAATATCTCTATTCTTACTCATACTTCAAAAGAATAAATTCAAATTAACAAAATGTCTACAATCACAAAGCTTTTCCACCACGAGTGCAGTATCTGCCACAAACGCTACATAAACAAGAAACTTGTAGCCAAGTGTGAAGTTCAGTACCTGGAAAAAGTTTATAAAGAGATGAATAACACCCAAAGTTCGCAAGTTGCTTCTGTTTCTGAGCAGAGTAATCTTATCTTGAATTTCGCATCTAGCTCAACCTTGGAGTAAGTCTACAAATTATAATGATGCAACTAAATAAAATATATTAATTCTTTAATAATTAAACAGAGAAAGCACTAGCATGAGCATCGACAAGGATATTACTCCTTCCGTTATCAACGAAATTGATGAGCCCATGGTAAGAAAGATAAATATACAAATACATCCAATGTACTAATTATTGTTTGTCTTATTAAAGTATGATATTGAACATGAGTATTCTATGGAAAATGATTCAGCAATCATGGATGTTACTGAAAATGCTATTGATGATACTCCTTCTCAGTTGGTCTATGACTTTAGTGCTCCTGTTCCTGTTCCTGGCTATGACGATGCAAAGAATCTCGAGCTTATGAAGATCATAAAGAAGTTTGGAATTTCCCAGAAGGCTCACATTAGTCTGGCAAAACACTTGAATGAAATTCTCAGCAGATCAAGTGAGATATCATACAGAGCTTGCACTCCCTACCTTGGTACCAAGCTTCTTTCTCGATTTATTGGTGTTGATGAGGAGACATATCACGTTTGTCACAATGGGTGTATGCTGAACAACAACAATCAGCAAACGGAATGCCCTCATTGTGACGAAGCCCATTACAAGACTGGTGAGAGAAGCCAAGATGCTGGTGAGAATTCAATCCCTGCCAGCACAATGATACAGCTTCCTCTGGGTAGACAGCTTGCAGTTGCTTTGGCCAGCAACCGCACCAGAAAAGACATGTTGTATTGCCACCATTATACGCAAAAGGCTGATGGCAGCATTTCTGATGTCTTTGACGGACAGGCATATCAGTCAAAGAAGCATCTTTTCTTAGGTGAAAATGACATTGCCATTTCGCTGTCTGTTGATAGGTTTGCTCCCCATAGTGTTCCAGGTCCGGTAACCATTGTCCACGTTACCAACTTTAACCTTCCCCCAATGATCTGCTACGAGCGCAGCCGTATGATCCAAGTCGCGATCATCCCTGGTCCCAAAGCACCTGCCGATTTCTGGTCATTCCTGGAGTCTGTTCTGAAAGAACTTCGGGTTCTCCAAGCTGGTAGAATGGTTGTGAAGACACCATCTGGAGATATTAGTGCAAAAGTCCATGTACTAATGACAACTGGCAACATCCCAGCTCTGGGAAAGATGGCTTGTCATGTGGGCCATATGAGTAAGGATGGCTGCCGCATCTGCCACATTGTGGGTCAATCTCCTGGCCATGGCCAATATTTCCGAATGCCATCTGCCATCACCATGCGCACACCAGAAAGTTTCAAGCACTTTGATGAGGTGGCCTCATCCAGCAAAAAAGGGTTAACTGGCCAATCTCCCTTCTCCTTACTGGATTCCTTCTCTGGTCCGTTCTTCTTTGCATTGGATGAAATGCACGGCATTTGTCACGGCATTGGCAAACAGGTCTGGGGGCTCGTGTGTGGCAAGTATGGAAAAGATCATCCTCTCTCTCTCTCCTTTGCTGCTCAGAAAGAAATTGGTACTGCCATGGTGTCAACCAGAAGAAGTATTCTGACATCTTTCTACGGTGCATGGATCAACATTGCAACAAGATCAGGGTACTTCCGGGCTGTGGACTGGGCTGACTTCATCTTGTTTGTTATCCCCACACTTGTGGCAGAGTGTGTCCATTACCAAGCTGCCTGTAAGGCATTGCTTGACCTGGTGCAGACATGCAACCTACTCATGAGCTGGTAGTTATCAGCAGAGGAGAAAACCTTGATCAAAATGTAAGCTTTAATTATAATTAATATTATTATTTTATAACTTGTGTTAACTTATCTTTTTTTAGAAATCTTGTCACATGGAATGCGTATCTGAAAGCCTTGCTAGCTAAAGGAGAGGTCCAGCTCAAGGTCTTTACAATCAACCAGCACCTCCTGCAGCACTATCCCGCAATAATAGAAGCATATGGTCCCCCCAGAGTGTATAGTGCACGATCTGTTGAGAGGGCGATTGGGGAATACTCACGAGCAATAAAGAGTAATTCGGCAATTGGAATCAACGCTGGCAACATCATGCTTGGCTTGACACAGATTCGACAGATGAGAGTTAAAAATTCAATAACGACAACAGGAACATTAACAGCAACAACTCTCCTTCAGTATGACAATCCCTCTGCTGATTGGCCAATTGACCGAGAAGGTAGTAATGTTGGTACTGATTCTGACATTGAGTTCTTGGGGCCTTTGAGAAACAGAACGATTGTTGATAGTTTTGGAGGCATTTCTTGTCTTCCAGAGCTTTTTCAAAAGTTCTACAAATCAAAGGGGGAAGAGTGTAGTATAATTGAAGCAGCCATTAAAACAAGCTGTAAAACATTTGTAAATGGTTGTGTTATTGACTCTGCACTCAACCATAATTGTGTAAGAGAGGCACATAACGTCAGACTTCAGGTTCAGATTGATGAGAACCGCAACATTGGGCAAAGCTACTCTTCAGTCTATAAGGATTTCTTTGGGAAGGTTGTCGTTTTCTTTGAGCACAAGCTCAACAACAAGAGGTGGCTGCTTGTCCTTGTCAATATTTATGCAGTTCGTTTGGTATATAGTATACCAGCAATCAACAATGGGCAAATGAAGCCAATGGTAGTTCACCTGGCAGATGTCAAAGAATTAGTTGGTTTGGTGAAGTCGAACACAACTATAAACACAATAACAACAATAGCAACAACATATGTAGTGTGGCCAGAGCTTAACCGCGGCCCAAAACTGTCACTTGGTTCTCTTGCAGACTTATAATTTTTTTCTTGTAATATATTATTTTTTTTCAAATTGTCTTAACATATTTTATCCTCCCAGCAAAAAGTTTAGATATTTCTCTCTCTTTTGCCTCTGACTTTTAATAGCCATCAATTGCAATCTACATTTACTAAAAATGTAAAATCTGTAGTTAAAATATACTTTTGTCTATCAGGATATTTAATTTTAGGTGGTCAATCTGCTTTTTGTCAACCTTTTCAAAAAACAGAGATTTTCTAGTTTCAAATTAGATTTTTGGTGATTTTTTAATTATGATAGGCCAAAAACAAAGTCACAAATACAAAAAATCATTCCGATTTGTTGTAGTGATACTTGTAGAAGATATTACTGGGCAACAGGCATCTAAAACATATTATTGTAGCTATTCTTTTAGCCAGAAATCAATTATCATTTTGTATAAATAGTCAAGAAATATATTTAATAAAAAGCATGTTTATTCTTATCTAAAAACTATTCAAAAACTTGATGATCCCAGTGGTATTGATTCTGCGACTTAGTTACAAGTGCCAGAAAAGAAATACCAGATCGAGACTTGACATTTTGACTTTGTTATAGTAAAAGGAAGACCAACCCAAAATTGGGAACGACACAAAAAAAAATAAAAAAGTCAAATTGATTAAATCACAATTTCTACCAACAACATTTGAAATGGAGAAGCTGGGCGTCGATCCCAGTGCCTCTCGCATGCTAAGCGAGCGCTCTACCATTTGAGCTACATCCCCACT
This sequence comes from Phycomyces blakesleeanus NRRL 1555(-), assembly GCF_001638985.1. Lineage (NCBI taxonomy): Eukaryota > Fungi > Mucoromycota > Mucoromycetes > Mucorales > Phycomycetaceae > Phycomyces > Phycomyces blakesleeanus. The sequence continues at coordinate 1,618,428 of NW_017265140.1, forward strand.
GCTCTTTCGCTTAAGCATTTTATTTGTCTGGTTCCAAAATTTTATTTTTGACGAATCCACATATAAAGTGTATCCATCCATTAACATCTTTACGCAAAACGATCCATCCGTCACAAAAAACGCACCTCCCATTGCCAAAAGTAGTGCAGTCCTTGTCCTTGGTATTCCAGCTGTCAGCAAAAAAAATTTCAGCTAAATCAGACAACATCACGCCATCTGCATTCTCAATCCCAATGGCTAATTTGCAAATCGGCAACATGCAGGGATTGCCAACCGAGCTTACCTCATTCCTGACGACATTGCAGGCACAAATCATGAATGTGCAAAACAGAACCGACCAGTTGGAGCGACTTGCAGCAGAGAATGCAAGATTAACCACTGAATTGGATCAAGCTAGAACAACAATTACTAATCTACAGAAGCAATTAGGATCCCAGAGTGCACCTGAAAAAAACTTTTCACAAATTTCACTTTCGAACCTAGCCGGCACAGTAGGTACTTCTGACAAAAACAAAGAACCAGGTCTGGAAGCCTCCACTTGGGCTAGTAAAGCCAGTGTTTCTCTTCCTGTAACTGCACCAAAAATGTCTGCTGTTCCCTCTGCTCACCGTATTGCAGCTTCTGTTCGTATGTTTGCTCTTCCCTCTGGTCCTTCAGGTTATGAATATGTTTATATTCCAAGATCAAGACGCCTTAAGCACAAAGAAGTCCGTTCCTCTCTCCGCACTCTTGGGGTAGATTCTTCTCGACTTTTGGACATTAACTTCCCAGCCAGAGGTGTCATTGGCATCCTTGTTCATGTCCAGTATGCTGATACATTTAAGACCAAAGTGACAACTTCTTCCGTTGAGATTTTGGACGCATTTGATCCACTTGACCCTGATAATGTTGCTGATCCTAAGTATGCATCTCTGTCCACTCATGAACTTGCCAACACTGCTGCAATGCTTCACTATGATAGATGTCTCCAAGCCCTTCAGTTCTTGCGCCCACACGTTGCTATCCCAGTTGGTCACTTCTTTTGTGAGGAAGGGTGGATCAGTGAAGATGAAATACCAACACGTACTACTCTTACCAATGCCACTGGCGGGTCTTTGTTCAAACGTCAGCGCAGCTCATCAGTCACTATGTCTGAATGAGTAATCTCAATATTGGATTATGGAATGCCAATGGCCTGCAACCCAGAGCCATTCAAGATACCCTTCAACACTGTCAATCCTTACATATGCTCTTCATTACAGAAACATGGCTCCTCTCCCCCTCACGTCTTCCCACATCATGGTCACAAATTCACTTATATGATTCTCCCATAGCTGGCACCTATAGGGGCTCTATGGGTGTTTCTGTTCTCATCTCACCTCACTGTCCTTATGCTGTCACTCAAATACCTATGCCCTCAAAATATGCTCTGGCTGTCAAAATTGGCTCACTCAGAATTGTATGCTTATATCTTCCACCAACTATGCCCACTCATGATGTCCTACATGTACTCTCTTCCATTCCTTTAACACATGATACCATTCTTTGTGGTGACTTCAATGTAAGACTTGGCTCTGTTACTGGTGACTATGCATCAAATTCTCGTGGACTGGCACTATGTTCTTGGATAGAAGAGAGATCTCTATCAGTTGTAAATGCAGATCTTGCACCTTGCATACCAATATATATTTCTTTCCGCAACAACTATAAAATCAGCAGTATTATTGACCTCTTGATAACTAATATGCCACTCATCAATCCTTCTCTTCATATTGCTACTGACTTGTCCCTTGGGTCAGATCATCGCCTTTTATCACTTTCCTTTACCTATGATCTACAGCACTCTACCAATATGCCACCACCATTACGCAAGACATGGAACCTCTCACGTCTCAATGAACCTGATGTCCATGCTCTTTATGCTCATATCTTCACTCAAAACTCAACCTCCATCCTTTCCACCTTGCAAGAAATTGTACTGAATCCGCCACTCACCAAACCTGACATTGATGCTATAACTGATAAGTTCAATTCACTCATTTACAACTCACTAAATAGCTCAATTGGACATCGACCCTCTCGCCCCAACCATTGGAAATCCTTCTGGAATGTGGCATTACAAACAGCAGCAGATCATCGTAACAAATGTTACAAAAAATGGCGCCTAGCAATAGGTATTGACAAAGTTGTTTGGTGGACTAAACACAAGCATGCACAGGCTGAATTCCGATCCCAAGTTCAGCAAGCCAAACGCCAGTCTTGGCATGTGTTTTGTCAGTCTATGGAACGTGATTTCAGCAAAGCAACGTCAAAAATAAAACAGTTAAAACGCCATAGACAGCCACAACATACCTTCCAGCATGACGATGGACCAGCCGTAGCAGCAGCAACAATGTGTGACCATTTGGCAACAGTATATAGTGGACATATACTTCCAGCAACCCGACCACCAGCACCAACAACGACTTATAACAGTGTGCCTTTTGCCTCTGATGACTCTCCATTTAACTCATCAATTGTGGAGGAATTCATGCAATTTATGCCTAACCGCAAGGCACCAGGGCCTGATCATATCAGAGCTGAAATGCTAAAACCTATCAAATCACTTATCTCGCCTGTTCTTGCTTTGTTATTTACAGTTTGCTGGCAATGGTCGTATGTCCCAAGTCTTTGGCGCCAAGCACAAGTTTTCCCCATCTTCAAGAAGGGTAGTCCAACAAATCCGGCTAACTACCGGCCAATCTCCTTGACTTCTGTACTGCGTAAGCTTTTTGAGATGTGTATAGCCCCCCAGTTGCACAAGTACTCTCCTCCTTTGGATGTGGCTCAAGGTGGTTTTCGTCCTCGCCGTGGTGCTTTGGATCAAGCTCTCTGTCTCCATGATCTGATGAAAGCCTATTATCACCGTCATAAGCACTACCCTGTTGTTGCATTTCTGGATATCAAGGCTGCCTATGATACAGTAAATCGACGAATCATCTGGCATGCTTTACAACAACGTGGCACTCCACCAGCCCTTTTGGGCCTCTTAGTTAACATGTTTGACAATGTCTCCATCTCTGTCCTTCTAGATAACTTTTCTTCACAATCGTTTTCACCTGCCACTGGGGTTCTCCAAGGTTCTGTCCTCAGTCCACATCTGTATTCAATATATATCAACTCCCTGCCCCCATTGCTCCGCACAGTTGCTCACTCACAAACTACAACCCATGTTCCATCACCCTCTCCTACCTCATTGGATGCATATAATGCTCTTCTTGCTCCTTCAGGTGTAGATGGCTTTGGACATATTCATTTCTCAACACCCATCAATTCTCTGCTCTTTGCCGACGATGTAGCTATTTTTGGTTCTCTTTCAGACGTTCAGGCCATGCTAGACCTTGCTGCAGACCACTCTCTTACTCTTGGATATCGATGGAGCCCCACCAAATGTGAAGTTATATATCCCAAAACACGTGCAAGCTCGCCAGTTCCTCTTCTTTTATATGGTCAAGTTCTCCCTGCCACTGACCTGTTTATTTATCTGGGTGTTCCTTTTGCCAATAAGGGTATTTCTTCCAAGTCCATTGCCACTCATAGACGTTCTGGTACACTTGCTACAATGGCAACCCTAAACTCTGTTGGTGCTTGTCGTTCTGGTTTTTCTCTGCTGTTCAGTTCACGATTGTATAAGACCTTTGTCCGCCCAAAGTTTGAATATGGTTTGGCAATCTCCACTCTACTGAAACAAGATATCAAAGTGCTGGAGCCCATTCAAGATAAGTGTCTTTGCATGATTGTTGGGGGGCATGCCACGTCCTCTACAATTGTGTTGAAGCACATCTGCAATCTGCCAAGTATGAAGTTTCGTGCCAATGCTCTTATGGCCAAGTTCTGTATAAGATCACACTTTTTGCCGGCCCAGTGCCTTCTGTCTCTTTTGCACCATCATCATACCGTCTATTCTTCACTTGTCTCCTTGGGAAAAACCCATCTTCTGTCCAATATCCCTCCAACACTCAAACTTCGAAGCCCTAGTGCTGTAAAAAATCATTTTGAAAGCATTAGAGAAGCTGGATTTGCAACCTTTCTCCAGTCCAATATGCAAGTTCTCATTCAAGCTGTTGTAAGTGAGTATTGACTACTGCTGTAATTGAGAATAAGTCTGAAGGAAATAATATAAGGCCTCAGCTATTCCAGTCAAAGGTGTCTACCGATTACTTTATTATTTAACACACAGGTTTAGCATGCATGATAGTGATTATATTTCATATGATGATATCACCATAATATGGGATACATCAGTGGATTATTATAAGCATAATTATAACTCATAAACACATTTACTTTCGATGTTAATACTTTATTGGGACTACACACATTTATATAATTAATCATACATTAATTATCCCAAGATCACGTTGCTCTGATTAAGGCTCAGATAGGATCGATTACCTGACCCCAGTCATATAATTTTCCCAATCCAAAACAATATAAATAGCAGTAGTAGTTCAGTGTAGGAACCTGGTCAAACTTTGATACAAAATCTTTCTCAATAAACAAAACCTACACAAGTTCTCACGAATCTTCGTTCCTAATTTCAAATCTTCAATTCTTCCTCTTAAAAACTTCTTCAACTTCAACCACCACAACACAAGCATGCCGCCCAGTTCTTGGAGTTGATCCAATCTTGTTTTTGCCAGCCTCACGTGTGGAACGTGGCCGTTTGATTCGTTGGAGAATGGGGTGGTTACCAGGCAAACCAAAGGAATGTCCTTGTGGATCAGATCATACCTCACGCCGCCATTTGTTGGATTGCCCACTTGTTCCTGTGGCACTATTTGAACAGTTGCCTCAACCTGACCAAGATCAGATACACAGAATTGATTTTGCCATCACATCCTTGCCTTTGTCATCTCAAGAACCTCGACCTGCTTACTGGATACCACTGCTGACTATTCTCTGGCACATAGATGTTATATGTAATCCTGATGGTGACTATTCACATGAGACTGAACATGGTGCTCTTTGGATATAATTTAGACTTTTTCTTTTCTTTCATAGCTCTTCACTTTTCATTGTTCTTTACTCTCTTTATCTCTCTTCTTTCTCCTTTGTCCTTTGCTGTCTGAAAAGTTCTTTGTTCTGCAATTCTGTCTCCTCCCTTTCACTGTTACAACTATTTTCACAGCTGCAAAGTGGAGAGCAGATTCAGCCATTGAAGCTAGTATGATTTGATCTTCTCTTTCCCCTCTCTTTTTTTTGTCTTTTGTGATCCCTTGGGACTTTTTTTATATCTTCTTTTTGTACTTTGGAGGCTATATGATCTATAGATCGCCAGCAATATCTCCTTTAATAAAATATAATCTTTAATCTGAGCTACATCCCCGATCTCTCTTTCACGTAAGCTACTGTTACACAAGACATAACAAAAAAATTGGTTGCATCCATACAAAAGCTTCATCAATCCGTCCTACATCTTGTTCAAAACGTTACATCCATTGTCAAAAACATTGCATCCATTACCACTGTTGCCTTATCTATCAGCAGAAAAAATTTCAGCCGATTCTGACAACTTTTCATTTTTGTGATCTCAAATCTCAACATTGCTGCCATTCTCTGTCATGCAGGGAATGTCACCCAATCTCGCCTCATTTCTGAGGAACATGCAGGCCCAATTCATGTCACTACAACAACGTACCAATGAACTTGAATCTCTTGCCGCAACTAATGCTAGATTAACTGCTCAATTAGTTAATGCGGAAAAGCTAATTGCTGATCTCAGATCTCAATTAGCATCTCAGGGCAATTGCCAAATTACAACAAATGCATCAACATCATCTGCACCAACCACACCCAAGGAGCCTGGCACTGAGGCTTCTACATGGGCTACAGCTGCTGCTGCTGCTCACAACTCTGTTGTTGTTCCTACTGCTCTTTCTGTTCGCAAGACTCTAAGACCTCCTTCTGTTCGCCGGGTTGCTGCTTCTGCTAGAATGTTTGCCATTCCCACTGGTCCCAAAGGATATCAATATGTGTATATCCCACGTTCACGTCGTCTCACACATAGAGAAGTGCGCAACTCTTTGAAAACACTTGGTGTTGATACTGGCCGCATCTTGGATATCAATTTTCCTGCCAAGGATGTAGTTGGCATCCTAGTTTACAACCAGTATGCTGAGAAATTCCAGACCACTCTGACCACAGTTGCCATTGAGATCTTAGACACGTTTGACCCTTTGGATCCCAAAAACATTGCAGATCCCAAATATAAGTCTCTTTGTGATTCAGAGCTAGAAGAAGTTGCTGCTGAACTTCATTCTGATCGTTGTCTGAAGGCTCTCAAGTATCTTCGTCCTCATGTTGCTGTTCCTGTTGGTCATTGCTTTTGTGATCAAGGCTGGATCTCTAAGGAAGATATTCCTGTTCATTCTGTTTCTGGTCCTGGTGCTGGTATTCATGATTTCCAATCACCATCTCGTCGTACCTCTGTTGCAATGTCTGAATGAGTGAAATCTCATTAGGACTATGGAATGCTAATGGTCTGCAGCCTCGTGCAATTTATGATGTTCTTCAATACTGTCACTCTCTACATATGCTTTTTATCACTGAAACATGGCTTCTCCCCCCATCTCGTCTCCCCACTTCTTGGTCCCAGATTCATCTTTATGGTTTACCTGTAGCTGGCAACTACAGAGGTTCTATGGGTGTTTCTGTTCTTATTTCTCCATCCTGTCCTTATCCTGTCACTCAGATTCCTATGTCATCTAATTATGCTTTGGCCATCAAGATTGGTTCCCTCAGAATTGTATGCCTGTACTTACCACTCTCTATGTCCAACCATGATGCTCTTGCAGTTCTCTCATCCATTCCTTTGACCAATGACACTATTATATGTGGCGATTTTAATTCACGTTTGGGTTCACTTACTGGTGACTATGCTACTAACACTCTAGGTCTTGCTCTTTGTCAATGGTTAGAAGAACGTGCTCTTACTGTTGTCAATGGCCAGCTCTCACCATGCATACCTACATTCATTTCATTCTGCCAAAATGTGGAGATAAGCAGTATCATTGATCTGTTTATCACTAATATGTCCCTCACCAATGCCACTCTCAACATTCATACCGACCTCTCACTCAACTCTGACCACCGTCTGCTTTCACTTTCATTTACATATGCCATCAATCCAACATCACATGCACCACCACCATCTCGCAAAACATGGAACCTCTCACGACTTCAAGAACCTGATGTTCTCAAACTATATGCCCACACATTTGTCACTAATTCCACCAACCTCAAATCCACTTTGCAATCGACCTTCGAACACCCTCCTTCCTCACGTCCACCAATTGATGCACTAACTGATGAATTCAACTCACTCATTTATAATTCTTTAAGTAGCTCAATTGGCAACCGTCCTCCCCGTCCTTCCCACTGGAAAAAAGTCTGGAATTCAGTACTTCAAGCAGCTGCAGAGCACCGCAATTTCTGCTACAAGAAATGGCACTGTGCATGTGGTATAGACAGAATTCATTGGTGGGATAAGCATCTCAAAGCGCAGGCAGAATTCCGACATCAAGTGCAATCATCTAAGCGCCAATCATGGCATGCTTTCTGCAAATCAATGGAACAAGACTTTTCCAAAGCAATATCAAAGATCAAGCAACTCAAACGCCAACGGCAGCCTCAGCACATGTTTCAACATAGTGATGGACCAGCAACAGCAGCAACAATTATGTGTGAGCATCTTGCATCTGTATACAGTGGCAGTATCCTCCCAGATCAGCGTCCTCCTCCTCCTCTTCACAGTACTAGTCTGTCTTTTGCCTCTGCCAGCTCGCCATTTGTTTCTTCAGTGGTAGAGGGATGCATGCAATTTATGCCTAACTGCAAGGCACCAGGCCCAGATCACATCAGAGCAGAAATGTTGAAAGTAATTCGACCACAAATTGCTCCACTACTCTCACTCTTGTTCACCATCTGTTGGCAATGGTCATATGTATCTGTTATTTGGCGTCAGGCTCAAGTTTTTCCCATTTACAAAAAGGGAGATCCATCAATTGCTGCTAACTATCGACCTATTTCACTAACTTCTGTTGTGCGGAAACTGATGGAAATGTGTATTTCTCCAGTGCTTCACAAGTTTTCCCCTCCTCTGGATGTTGCTCAGGATGGTTTCCATCCTAGACGTGGTGCCATAGACCAAGCTCTCTGTCTGCATGACCTCATGAAAGCACACTTCCACCGCCATCACCATTATCCTGTTGTTGCATTCTTAGACATAAAGGCAGCTTATGATACAGTAGACTGACGAGTCATTTGGGATGCTCTTGCTAGACGTCACACACCACCAGCTTTACTTGGACTTCTTGTCAATATGTTTGATGATGTCTCTATATCTGTTCTTCTTGGTAACTTCTCTTCTCATTCTTTTTCTCCTACCACAGGCGTCCTTCAAGGTTCCGTTCTCAGTCCACATTTGTATTCAATCTATATCAACTCCCTGCCACCAATACTTCGCACAGTTGCATCACCACTCACCTCAACACATATCCCATCAACCTCTCCTTCCTCATTGGATGCTTACAATTCTCTTCTTGCCCCATCAGATGCGAATGACTTTCAACACATTCACTTGCCTACTGCCATTAACAGTCTTCTTTTTGCTGATGATGTTGCTATCTTTGGCTCTGTCACTGATGTTCAGAGTATGCTTGATCTTGCTGCCCAACACTCCTTCCAGCTTGGCTACCGTTGGAGTCCTTCAAAATGTGCTGTACTCTATCCTCCTTCACGATCTTTACCACGTTCTACTATCTCTCTGTATGGCGAGTTGCATCCTGCAGTAAATGAGTTTATATACTTGGGTATACCTTTCCGTAACAAAGGCACCTTTGGACCGTCTGTTGTCACTCATCGTCGTTCTGGAGCATTGGCTGCTATGGCAACTCTTACTGCTGTTGGTGCATGTAGATCTGGTTTCAGTTTGCTCTTAAGTTCACATCTGTTCAAAACCTTTATACAACCAAAATTCGAGTATGGTCTTGCAATCACATGTCTTTTGCAAAAAGATGTTTTACTTCTAGAGAAAATTCAAGATAAATGCTTGCAAATGATTGTTGGTGGCCATGCAACTTCATCTACTGCGGTCTTGAAACATATCTGCAACCTGCCCAGTATGGCTTTTCGCGTTGACATTCTTAAAACAAAATTTTGTCTTCGGGCACACACTCTTCCTTCTGGTTGTCTTCTCTCTCTGCTCCAATTTCTTATCATCTCCAAGCATCAACACTATCCACTCTTCACTCAAACCCTCTTTTTGCCAGCATTCCTCCTGATCTTAATTGCTCCAGCCACATAAAACTATCCAAGCACTTTGAGTCTTTTAGACAAGAAAAGTTTGCTCACTTTCGTCTCACCAACACTAAGATTCTCATCCAAGCTTGCCACCCTCTTCTTGAAGTTGATCCTGTATTGTTTCTTCCTGCTACACGCATAGAACGTGGCAGTCTAGTACGTTGGAGAATGGGCTGGTTGCCTGGTAAGCCAAAGGAGTGTGCATGTGGCTTTGATCATACTTCAAGACGCCATTTCCAATTCTGCATCACAATCCCATCTCAGCTGTTCTCTCAACTTTCAGCACCACCCACAGATGAAGACAACATCATTGACTTTGCTATATCAGCACTACCAATCTCGTCTACACATCCAAGCCCTCTATATTGGAAAGCTCTTCTTACAATACTATGGCATATTGACATGCTATGCAATCCTAATGGCAACTACACACATGAAACCGATCATGGTTCTCTCTGGCACTAGCTCTAATAATTTAATATCTGTTTTCTTTTACTTCTTTTCTTCTTATTTTTTGTCTTCTTATTCATGAAATGTTTCTAGATCTGCAATTCTGTCTCCTCCCTTTCACTGTTACAACTTTTTACACAGCTGCAAAGTGGAGAGCAGGTTCAGTCTTTTAGCTTAGTATTGTTTATTTCTCTTCTTCTATTCATTTTTTTGTCTTTTGTGATCCTTTTGGACTTTTTTTATCTTTTTCTTTTGTACTTGCACTGGAAAAATAGGGTAATTTCATCTGGATCAAATGTACCAAAAATGTAGATGATTGAGCCGATATCATCACAATTTTTGTGATATATCATTTTGAGCAATGGTACAATATCATCTATGGTGCTGATGTGTATCATCATAACAACGGGTATATGAAAACCCAATGTAGAACGATTGTCAGTCCGCAAACTATGGAAACTGAATAAATATTGTAGTTACGCTTTACTCCTATCGAGTCTACCTCTTTATGTGTTATATTTTGAGGTCTATAAAGAGTTAGCGTCCCATATTATTATTTTTACTGGGTTTTTTTATTGGCTGTAGAAATGCTTTAAAAACTATCAAAGAGATGATTGTAGGTTTTTTACAATATAAAGAAATGATGATAGTTGGTTTTTTATACATGCTCAAAGTGATGAAACTAGGTTTTTTATACACACAAAAGCAATGAAACTAGGTTTTTTTACAATGGAAAAGAGAAACAAAGCATGGGTAGATTTTTATAAACAAGCCTCTTTGGTTTGTTTATTTATTTTACTTTTATTTATTTATTTTTTGGAAAAACATTGGGTTATACATTTTTTGTTCAATTTTGTTTTATTTGATAGGAAAATCTTTTCTAGATAAAAATTCTAATTTCACGACAGTTTTGATACTATAGCTATTATAATCGCTAATACTTCTTGCTCGCTATATATAATTTAAAGCCTTTTGGGAGTAGACATGGAATACATACTTTAATAGCGGGAATCCTATTAAAAAATGATTAATAGAAAAGAAGAATTAGTAAATGATTTAAATTGAAATTTCTTCATAAATACTTACAAGGCGGAGAAGACTTGACATAAACTTGATATAAACATGTTCTTCAGAATTATCAAGACAATACCAGTAGTCTTTGAATAGAGATACATTCTAAAAATGAATAATTATTAATATTGTGCGTAGTAAAGGCGTATTTATTAAATATATTGTAGTTAACTTACCAAATATTACTGATTATACGTCTTTGTGCATAATATTAGACATAACTAATAAATCATAATAAAAATAAATATATATCTATGAGTACGACGAAAGGATAATTTGAATTTTTTTTAAGAAAAAAACTTACCATGTTCAATTAAGAGATGATGAGACTCAATGGAAATGAGTAGCAATGGCAAGACAAACAATATGATGAGTAACAGAGATCATTAAGAGAATAATATCTTACCTTGATATATCAGACAGAGTATAGTCAAACAAAGAGACACATATTTGGTATCGAGCTATAAAAGAAAGAAAGAAAATTGTAAGTGAAATTGTAAAAACATAAGCAAAAGAGAAACAAAGAAAATATCAATAATAAATGTTGTTAAAAGAAAAAAAAAAAGAAAAAAAAAAGACTTGTCTTAAAATCCAGTTTGACCCTGACAAAATGCGGGCTGTAAAAAGTAATACTCCAAAAGAAGATGACCACCGTCATCTTGAAATACTACTTTGTGTCTCATTGAGTTAGAAAAGAAGTTGTCTAAATGTGGATCAAGCGGTTGGGAGATGTGCTTAAATATCAAATGAAAGGTAGAGAGTTAATCTGCACCGCTTATCCTCTTTACTAGTATGTGAATTTTAAATATGATATAACAAGTGTAGTGAATTGTACAATATTAGTTGAAAATTATTAATATTTATTTTATTAACAGAAAATGACAAAGCGTATTCCTACTGCTCCCCGCCGACCCAACCTACGCATGAATGCTGTTCTTAATAGCACAATTGCAGGTGTTGTTGCTCCAATTGATACACCAACTCCAGAAGTAGCAGTTGACACAGCCCCTGAAGTTCAAGTCGCTGTGACCCCAATGGATCACGTCCTTACCTTGTTGGCAGCCAACAATGTGTCAATGCAATCTTTGCAAGAAAATACAAAAGGAGTGACTGATGCAATAACTCATTTGAAGAATGGTCTGGATTTGTCCAACAAGACAAACGAATTTTTGAAGAACTCGGTCCTTCAGCTCATGACTGAAAATGCTGAAATAGAAAAGGCAATGACCAGCCAAAATTCCATGATGCCTTCTGCTGTACCAGCAGATTCTTCTTCTTCCATGGATGATGATCTTGACCTTGGAGCGAAACATCATCCCTTGATTTCTGTAAGTAAATTGATAATAATAACATTACTGATTCATATATCTAATACTGTTTTTATAGCAACTTATCAATAGTTACATCAAGAAACCGAACTTTGTTAGCACAGACCTGCTCAAAGTTGCTGAGAATAATAATAGATCAGCATGGTCAATGACTGGCACGTATGGCAACAAGTACAACAAGACACTTGCACTGGCTCTCTTCAAGTACCTGAGACCTCAAAGATGTTGCACAAATGTGTCAAAGAGTGTCATTATGAATATAATAAAGAATCACTACCAAAATCAAGTGCAAGTCTTCCGGATCTCAGCAGAGAAGATTATGGCTAGAAATAAAGCTGGAAGAAGACACAACAGAAAGAAGACCGTAAGTTTTAAAATAAAATTAATTTACTATTGATTTAATGTTTTAATACAATACTCTTTGGTAGCTTCTTGACCATCGTATTATCACGTACCAGACATATACAGAGGCTATTCATGAGGGCATGAATCGATATGATTGCGGAAATATTCTTTCTATTGACGTGATGTCTGATGGTGAGTCGGATAGAGATAACAAAGTGCGGGCATATCGTCCCAGCTGGAGAACTGATGAGGTAATGTTAAACATCTATTTATGTTTTAAAGAAAATAATAATACTTTATTAATACTATTTATTCTTTAAACCAGCTCCAGACGTTTATTAGTACTATTGATGAACTTACTGTTATCCGTTTGAAGAAAAATTCAGAAAGCTTGAAAAAGCGCATCCCTTATGAGAAAGAAGTGAGCATTCCCGAGAATTTGGCAGTCACTTTACCAGATTGGTGCTTTTCAAAATAAATCATTTTTTTCTTGCCAACTATTTTAGAGTCTTTTTTCTACTTGTTTATGTTTACGGATTAGCATGATGTATACAGATGCATGTATAGCATGCCAAGTACAAACAAAAATTTATAGAAATAATAAAAAATAAACGTGCAGCTATATATATTAGTCTGTATTAATTAATTTTTGTATTTGAATCTAAATATATATTTTTCGTGGCAAAGGAACTACACACATCTGAACTTCACCTTCTAGACCAAGGTGCTCGCCTACTGCAACTGGATAGCAGATTCTATGCACTGGGAGAATGCTGTTCATGCTGTCATCTTCGAACCCCACCTCATTCACCTCAACTCCTTCTCCTGCTCTGGGCTGAAGTAAAACTTCCTTGTACCATCGTACATATGCAAATACATGCTGGCTCGCATGACCAGCAAACGAGTTTACAGCAGTATTGACAAAGAGGTACTGAATTTGGCCCGCGTATGGCTTGGTACTTCTACCATCACTTGTCTCAAACAAGGCTTGCATGAACGACCCATGCTGATTCTTCGTTTTGCTCTTGTAGATTTGCCCAAGAAGATTGATTGATTCAAACTTCTGTATCCGATTGTTAACAAAATTATCGGAATGACCAGCCTGACGATAATGAACAAGAGTTTGATCATTGTATGTCTCGCAATAGTATTCCAACAAATGCTCATACTCGGATTCATCCATGGAAATCTTCCCCTTTAGAGCTAAAGGAAGTGTGGAAGGGGGCAAAGGCTCGTTTCCCTTGACGATATCAAAGTTGATCTCAGGAGAATCAAGAAAAGCATTGATATCGAATTGGATTGAGGTGGCAGTGGAAGTGGAAGTGGCTATGGAATTGGCAGTGGATGCAGTGAGCTCAAGGATGATCGCCGAATGCTCAGGTCGAATTATTGGCAAAGTTTGGCGAATAAGATCTCCCTGGTATGCTTCTTCAAGATACTTCTTCATATAGGTTCCCTCAAACCCGTCTTTTCTATTTGTCGCATAGTTTTTCAAGATACCATTGCATCTTTCGAAACTAAAAAGCCAATAGCCATAAACCGGGCCAAAGTTCAGTACAGTCTCTCGCAGATGAAGATAGAGATGCATGTTTGGCGAAAGGAATGGGGCTTTATACAACTTCTCGCACTCTCTGCAGAAAGCCTCCAAAGATTGATGGGCTTCATCAAGGTGAGCCATGGATATGCTTGGCATTGAGAGGTACTGGCATGCATTGACAAACGTTGTCCAGTTACCGAGATGAGCTTCAGGTAGACGACCACGCAGGAGAACAGGAGAGTACACCAAGCACCAAGACTTCCACTCGTCGGCCTTCATGAATGGGAAGCCACGCCCGATCTTTGTCCCTAATGGCGTGTAGTCCTCTGGCAGTACAAGCTTGTCAGCATCCAACTGCATTTCGGCCAAGTGTGCATCTGTGATGAGACCTGAAGATCTCCATTTCTCCATTATTCTCTTTGCTGTTCCGAGGTACAGGTTGTGCATCGGATTGATGACAGTGCACTCCACAAGGTTAAAGTAAACCAGGTCATGCAATTCTGACCATCGGACACCATTTTCCCTCTCCAATCTCTTTCTCTGTGCATCACTGCTGGCCATTCTCCACAACTCAGCATCACGGCGGTTTTCGGCATCAGTGCAAGGCACCCACTCAGAAAACACGAACCCAGAGTAGTCTACAGCATTGGAGTCTGGAAGGCGAGGGAACTGTCGGTTGCACTTATTGCATGCACATGTGCTTGAATGAGAGGTGAACCCACAAGTCTTACGGGCAGCAGGAATGTCGCAGGCAACAAGAAGAAGGACAGCACAGACAAGAGCACCAGATGGGCACTGTACGGTAGGCATCACCACACCGCCATACAACTGGTTGAGTTCTGCGACAAGGGGACGGAGGTAGTGATTGATCTCACTTGTCTTTGCTTCCTTGGGCCCTGGCATGAGACCAACGAGAACAACATTCTCCTTCTTGTACCATTCCGATCTTGGCAAGTTGTTGATGCAAAGGTATATTGCACCACAGGAGTAAGTGACCCCATCGAAAGGTTGAAACCAATCGATGTTCATGGTAAGCATTATGGAGCACTCATGATTCACAAACGGTAAACCATTGCTATTCTTCAGACTGTTCCACTTCGTACCATCGTAAATGTCAAACATCATGCCTGGAACTTGCACTCTGATTCTCCAATGGTTGATGATGTCTTCGAATCCAGGGCAGCAAAAAAGGATAGACAATGTTTTGATTATGAAGTTATACATGTAGATCTTTTTGGGGATAGTCAAGGCTCTTGATGTTGCAAAGAAAAGAGCGTTTCCACATTCTCTACCAGAGAGTCTCTCGAAATTACAGCACTCTGGAACAACATCGGACTCTTCGTATACTTTGTTACAATTGCCACATGCAACAAACCGCTGGACACCTTGAGTCACGTTGCTGAGACCGGTCATAGAGTTGACACCGTTTATACTGAGGGGAAGACGGAAAGACTGTCCAAAGTGTGCCAATACTTCGTTAAGAAACTTTAACAGAACAGCACCACCAGAATTGACAACATATTTGGATATGAAGAAGGCAGCAAAAGAAGCAATGAAAGCATGAGTAGGATCAACTGGCATATTGGATGAAGAAAAGTGCTCTATTTGAAAAAAAATCAATACTTGTTGACTTTATTGATTTATATGTGCTTTTTGTACTAACCTCTAACATCATCAGATTCATCGTCAGAAATATCTAAAATGGTTGCTTCAATGACACCCTCATCTTCGCTTTCAGAATCAAACAAGGAATCAATGCCAAAAAGAGGTAAGTCTTCGGCTGTTTTGTTAGGTAAAAAAGAATCAAATTATTAGATATTATAAATGATTATAAAACTTTAATAAAAATACTATGCATACCTTCAACTTGATCTTCGGCATCAACATTGTATTCAAAGTCAATCTCCATGTCATTGTCATTCGACATTACTTCTATAACTGAGGCTATATTATATGAAAATAAATATTTAATTAAAATTGTCTCAATAATAATTTTCTTAAATTTGAACTTACAAGAAGATCCTGACTGATATTGTCTCACGATATCCTGTTGTGCATGTCTTCTGAGTGTTTGGGTAGACACCAAAACAAATCCCATGCTATTGGAAGAGCATTTAGAGCACTTGTATTCTGAATTGTTGTTGTTTTTTGACATATTGTGTGCATATGTTTTATTTTTTAAGTCTTTAGAATTGACAAGAATAGAAAATTGTTCAGGAACACAATTTAATATATATCTTTCCAAATTACACCAGCTTCCAAAATGACATAGTTTATTCCGGCTGTTAAAATGGGCAGTTCTCTAAACAGTAATTGATTGCCTCATTCTAAAATACAATAATACACACTTTTGTTAAAACATGTCGTCATGTACATTTTATTAGCTGTAGAGCATATACAACAAAAATATTTGTAGTAATATCACGACCATTAACCTCATCATACTTATAAATAAATATTACAACAATAAAAATCTTTATTATCTCACTCAAAAGATATCATTTGGTTTAAGTTTCCTACAACTATTGACTCTGCAACATGGCTACAAGTCCCAAAAAGAAATCTCGCAGACATTTTTTACAAAAAAGAGTAAACTCGTTTTTTTATCCAATAAAACAGACCAAGCATTATCATCGCCGTCGAAAATAAAAAAGACAAAAGTGATGGAAATTTAAGCTACCACTCCACAAATAATAGTACCCTACACCATAGATGAAATTACCCTATTTTTCCAGTGTTGGGAGGCTATATGATCTATAGATTGCCAGCAATATCTCCTTAATAAAAATAATCTTTAACCTGAGCTACATCCCCCACTTCTCTTTCACGTAAGCTTTATGTCTTTAAATTTTGGGTTTTTCAAAGTTTGCATCCATACAATTCTATCATCAATCCATCCAAAATATTGCTTCAACTATTGCATCCATTGTCAAACACGACGCATCTACCCTTCCCACCACCGCATCCATTGTCAAAAAATTTTTTCTATCGTTCCTGCCATTTTATCACCAATTTTCACTTTTTCTCTGCCGATTGCTGCCATCTCAAGATCATCGCCAAACATGTCGCAATTGTTGCCTGCTAATTGCATGCAAAGTCTGCCAGTCGAACTTGTGACGTTTTTAACCAGTATGCAGTCACAGTTCAATGCACTTAACGAACGTACAGCACATTTGGAATCTCTTGCTGCTGAAAATGTCCAATTGCATGCTTAATTAGCTAATGTCCGGCAGGAGAATGCTGATCTTCGATCTCAATTATTGCAAAATAATGTGACTGGTCCTGTTCTCAACTCTGCTTCTCTTCCTGCACCCCAGTCAACTGAAGATCTTGGAACTGCTGCCTCCACTTGGGCCACCAAAACAAGCTTGATTCTGCCAGCCAAGACATCTCGAGTTCCTTCTGCCTGCCGGGTTGCTGCCTCTCAAAGACTGTTCTCTGACAAAACTGGTCCTGATGGTTTTGAATATGTTTATATTCCTCGCTCACGTCTTATTATGCACAGTGAAGTGCGCCGCTCTCTCCGCACTCTTGGTGTTGATACTGGTCATCTGTTAGATATTAACTTTCCTGCTCATGGGGTTATTGGAATTCTTGTTCATGTGCAGTATCTTGAGGAATTTAAGTCCCAATTAGCTAGTGCTAAGGTCTCTCTTGTCAACAACTTTGATCCACTTGATCCTAAAAATGTTGCTGATCCCAAGTTTGCTAACTTGTCTGTCTCTGGTCTTGAAACCCAGGCTTTGGTTCTCCAAAATGCCCGCTGTCTCCAAGCCCTCAAGTTTTTGTGTTCTCACTTAGTTCTGCCAGTTGCTCACTTCTTTGTCCAGTCAGGATGGATTGGACTTGAGGAAATTCCTGCCCGACCAGTAGCTGAACACTTTGGTAATGCTCCAAACAAAAAGCGTGCCCTTGATGCTCTCACTGCTATGATTGAATGAGTGACCTTTCAATAGGATTGTGGAATGCTAATGGACTTCAACCTTGTGCAATTAAAGACGTGCTCAACCACTGTCAATCTCTTCATATGCTTTTTATAACTGAAACATGGCTCTTATCCCCAGCCCGTCTTCCAACATCATGGTCTCAGTTTCATCTCTACGGATCTCCTGTTGCTGGCAACTACTGCGGATCAATGGGAGTGTCATTGTTAGTCTCTCCTTCCTGTCCTTATGCTGTCACACAAATATCTATGCCCAACAACTATGCTCTTGCTGTCAAGATTGGTACCCTTCGACTTATATGCCTTTACTTACCACCCTCTATGCCCACTCATGAAGCTCTTGATATCCTCTCAGCCATTCCTTTAACTGATGATACCATTATATGTGGAGATTTTAATGCACGCCTTGGTTCAGTAACTGGTGACTATGCATCTAACCCTCGTGGTGTAGCTTTAGAGCAATGACTTGAAGAACGATCTTTAACTGTCCTCAATGGAGTTCTCTCACCATGCACACCCACATACATTTCCTTTCGTAACGAAGTTGAAACCAGCAGCATCATTGACCTTTTCATCACCAACATCAACTTCGCCAACCCTTCTTTACACATTGCAACCAAACTATCTTTAGGCTCTGATCACCGACTTCTCTCACTTTCCTTTACTTATGACCTGCAACACTCACCACCAGCATCTCCACCTATGCGCCAAACTTGGAATCTGTCACGTCTTTATGAAGATGATGTCAGATCATTATATGACACCACCTTTGTCACCAAATCCGCCTCCCTTCTCACCACACTGCAAGACCTTGTTCAGAATCCACCAACTATATGTTCACCCATTGATGCTCTTACTAACTCTTTCAATGCACTCATTTATGACTCTCTTAGTAGCTCAATTGGTTCTCGCCCCCCTCGCCCCTCACATTGGAAATCGTTTTGGATCCCTGCATTGCAAGCTGCAGCCGACCATAGAGATGGTTGTTACAAGCAATGGCGTCGAGCTTGTGGCATTGACAAGATCAATTGGTGGAGCCGGCACCAGCATGCACACAAGGAGTTTCGTCAGCAAGTTCAGACAGCAAAGCATTTGTCTTGGCATGCTTTTTATCGCTCAATGAACTCGGATTTCAACAAGGCCACATCTAAGATAAAACAGTTGAAACGGCGCAGACAACTATAACACACATTTCAGCATGATGATGGCCCAGCAGTCGCAGCAACAGTTATGTGTGACCATCTTACATCTGTCTATAGTGGACATATTCTTTCTAACATTCGACCTTCACCACCACTCAACACCTCTCTCATGCCTTTTGCCTCTGTTGACTCCCCATTCACCTCATCAGTGCTGGAGGCCTTCATGCAATTTATGTCTAACCACAAGACACCGGGTCCTGACCACATCCGTGCAGAAATGCTAAAGCCCATTCGGTCTCACATCTCACCTCTCCTTGCCTGTCTTTTCACCATCTGCTGGCAATAGTCATACACTCCTTCTCTCTTGTGGTATTTCAGATACGAAACAATAGAAAAATAAAATATTTGATAATAGAGCCATATACAAATACTTTGAGACTGTATATAAGTTGTCTTTATTCATAAATAAAAAGTGTCTCTTTTTATAAGAAAACACAATCTGCTCTTGTCATTACGTCTTAGTTTCTTAAGGCTTTCTTCCTTTACTATATTTGGTTATTAGAGTGTATTTACTGCTTAACTAGTGTTGGTGTTACAATTATGACATCAAGTCATAAATTGTACTTCTTTAGCTCTTAGCTATTCTTTTCTCTTTTATACTAGAGCTTTTGGACTTCCTACTAAATTAGCTCCATATCGATCTGACACAGTTTACCTGGCAGTATGATATAATTATCTTCACAATCTTTAAGATATTATCTACAGTACTAACTGTAATAATTATTGGGCTAATTACTTAATCATTTATATAAATTTTATACTGACAAGATGATAGTTACTACACTATTCCAATATGAATATGTTTTTATATGTGATAAATCCAACATCTGAGTGTCTGGATCACCACATCTCTGGCGCCAAGCCCAAATATTTCCTATATTTAAAAAGGGTAACCCTCTAGATGCTGCGAACTACCATCTCATCTCCCTTACTTCTGTAGTGCGCAAGTTATTTGAGATGTGCATAGCTCCTGAGTTGCATAAGTTCTCTCCTCCTCTGGATGTTGCCCAAGGTAGATTTCGTCCTCACTGTGGTGCTCTTGACCAAGCTCTCTGTCTGCATGACCTGATAAAAGCTCATTTTCATTATCATCATCACTATCCAATTGTTGCTTTCTTGGATATTAAAGCTGCCTATAACACTGTGGATAGACGTGTCATTTGGAATGCCCTTGTCAGACGATCCATATCATCTGCTCTACTTGGACTTTTAGTCAACATGTTTGAGGATATGTCTATCTCCGTTCTTCTTGGCAATTTCTCCTCACATTTATTTTCACCAAAAACAGGCATGCTTCAAGGTTCAGTTCTCAGTCCGCATCTATACTTGAATTTCTGAAGGTTTATCGGGTTTTAAAGCTCCGAATTCAAACTCTGCCCTTTGCTTACAGTGTCATAAAGCAATCTGTAGATCACTAGTTCAATTCCCACAAAAGACATATAAATATTTAGTAAAATATAACATAAATAAATCATTATTATTAATTATTTTAAAGTTTGTTTTCTCTATTAATTTGTGACTTCTTGTGATGTGCATATACTTAAAACAATGCCGTGAATGTAAGCTATATAGCTTCAGTTTAAGCGTCACATAACGTCACAAATTGATAGAGAAAATATAATTATAAAGTTTATAGTATTTATTTTACAGCAGTCTTAGGGGACGGGGGGTTTTTGGCTATGGGGACGGGGGGGGGGGGGGGGTAATGGCACCGCACAATTTAAGGTGACTGCGAGTCCGAGGCCCGGCTATAAAGTGTCTTGAAGAACCCCCCGTCCCCATTCTTTATAAGCACATCTTGCTCTATTGTTATAAGTACACCCCTGTCCCCATCTTTGGATCATTCCAATTTCCCGGGAAAAATAAAAACACCCCCTTTCTTAAAGTCATTAACATTTAGTTGTAAGAATAAAAAATAATATTTTCAAATAACAAGATATGATGCCTTTTTTACGTTATGTACATTGCATACATTGCATACATGAATCAATAAAAATACTTATATAACTACAGTGCTCTTTTATTAAATATGAAGACCAACTTCAATACCTCTATTGAGAAGATGTACTTGCTTAAAACCACTCTCTCATTCTCCGAGAATGGTTATCCTGACAAGCAGAGTGTTCTTCAAGCCATAAAAAATTACGCCCTTTCTAATAACTTCACCGTTAAGATTAAGGAAGGAAAATTCCCTATTCTTCACATTGCTTGTTCAAAGACTGGTGTTTATCATGACAAGTGCAATATAAGTGATGAGAAAAGAAAGAAGACGCCCAACTCTTCTCTTACTGGATGCCCCTATCTCTTAAGATTTTCTTATAAGAAGAAGAGCAAAATATATCTTTCTTTGTTCACCTATGGAGAAAACGAACATTGCCACAACCACCCTGTCACCCCTGAGAATTTGGCTTCTTCTCACCAAGGAAGAATATCTCTTTTGACTGCTGAAGATGCCACTATTGCAAAGACAATGTTGGAGAATCACGCCAAGTCCCGTGATGTTCAGAAGGCAACAAGTGACAAGGTGACAGGAATGAGAAAGCTGAGGATCAGCGATATCAACAATCTCAAGTACAGTGCTACTCGTGGTGATGAGGAGTCTGCCCATGGCGCTACTGAGCTCATCAGAACAATAGAAGGAAAGGGATTTTCCGTTCTCTACGAGTTTAATAAGAGAAATAGACTCACTCATATATTTTTTACAAACGATATAATGATCAAGAGAGCTTGACGTTTCCCCAATGTCTTTATTGTGGATGCTACATACAAGACAAACTGCGCGAAGATGCCATTGGTTTGCGTAGAGGGTGTCAGTAACCTAGGTGGAGAAAGGTTGAAGAGCTTTCCTGTGGCCTTTGCATGGGTAGCCAATGAGATAGAGAAGAGCTATGTTTGGTTTGTGAAGTCTCTGAAAGCAATTGTTTTGGAGGGGGTTGATAAAGCCCCTATATTTGTTACAGACAAATGTAAAGCATTGATGAATGCACTTGATTCCGAGTTCCCCTTGGCCAAGAAGCTTCTGTGTGGTTGGCATATGATCAACAACATTGCCAAAATGGCAAAAAAAACAATGAAGCCAGGAAAAGAAAAAGAGTTGTGCACACATTTAGTCAACAAAATGATCTTCGGAGATAAATGCGATGTCTTTGATGAAAATCTTGAACTTTTCAAATTGCTGTCATCTCGGAAAGATTTCCAAAGTAAAGAGCAGCTAGAAGACAATGATGATAATTCTACGAAGGTTGTAGAAAAAAGAACTCTAGAAAAGTACTTTGGAGATGAGTGGATGCCATGCAAGGAAAAGTGGGCTGGTTACCTCACTAGTCAATTAAAACATTTTGACTGTGTGACAACACAACGTGTCAAGAGTGGCCATAATGCTCTGAAAAGAAAAATATCGGCTCTTCAGTCATTGAACTCTTCATTTGAGCAAATTTGCTCCTATCTTCTCCAGTTTGAGGGCGACTATCAGGACCTTGAGTTGAATGAGGCAACTATCACAGATGCCAGAATATACCATGAACCTTGCCTCCATAGATTGATTCACCACGTCTCCAGAATTGGTTTGATCACCATCCGTGCTGAGCTTCTAGAAGAGGTTGTACCTGGTGAGCTTTGCAATTGCAGAGTAAAAGTGGTGTTTGGTCTTCCTTGTCACCATGATCTGCCAAGAGATCATATGTTGCTATTATCAGACATTCCTGAAAGATGGATTCTGTCTTCTTCTTTGGGTGAACGTTTGAAGCAACTGGAATGTGACGTTTCTCTACAGAAAATCGACATTGAAAAGTCTGCCCCATGGGTGAAATGTATAACAAAGCTTGAACAATTGTTTCGTCAGTGTGAAGGGAATCAACAAGTCCAGAATCTTATGGCAATGGTTGATGAACTTTTTGACAATGCTGGTGAAATAATTGACTATCCAAATGTTGTATTTCCTTTGGCAAGTGAGGTCAAAGCTCCTGGAAGACCTAAGCATGTCAAAAGGAAAACTGCTCTCCCAAAGGACTTTGTCCGTCACAAGCACAGACATCTTCTTGTGCAAAAGAACAAAGTAAGCATGCAACATACACAAACATGATATCACAATCTAATACATATTTATTCTTTATTTCTTTAGAATGATATCAGAAGTATTTTGAAAGAAGGACTTAAAGAAGTGATGAAGGAGTTCTTAGAGGAAGAGCCTCTCAAAAAAAGTAATTTATAATTGTTTTTTTTGTGAAATTACAATGTAATATCTAATGCTTACTATCTCTAGTCATAAAAGAAATAAAAAAAGAAACCCAATTCACTGAAAAACAAAAGCCTCTCGAAGAAGGTAATTTTTGATAACTTATAAATGAATCACAAAATATTTTGTATGGTTTGCTCACACATTGCATGTTTTCTCTATAGTTAAAACAACCAATTTTGCTAAAAAGCAAGAGTCTCTCGAAGAAGGTAACCAATAAGATATTTTACTAAAATTAAATGCTAAATGTTACATTGTTTTTTGTTTCTTCTTAGCTGAAAAATATTCCTCTGGAATTAAAAGACCTAAACATCTCCAAGACAACTACTGGTACGATTTGCCTAGTCCAAGAAAACAAAACAAAAATGTGCATGACTTTGCTCTGCCTGCTCAAATCGACCAAGCCGTCATTTCGTTGACATTTAACCCCAAGTCCGATGGTTGGTGCGGTTTCCGTGTATTTTCACACCTGAAAGAGGGTGGAGAGGATCAGTTTCCTTTGGTGAAGAAGAAGATGTTGGCCACGATGGCAACCCACGGTAAACTTTACAAGCACAACTTTGGCATGGATGTTGCCAAAGTGACAGAGGTCATTGCCTTTGGCTCCGAGATTGACCCTGCTCTTGGGAAAAATATCCCATCTTGCCCTTCCTCTATGTGGTTCTCTGCACCAGACTGTGCTCAGATAATAGCTGACACCTATAACGAGCCTGTTTGTGTGTACTTGGACAATCGGAGCATCTTGCCTGTAACTTTCCTTCCCCTTCATGATCGGAAGCCTCTCAAAAGAAAGCCATTGCCGATGGTCTTGCACCATGTACATGGGTGCCACTGGAAAACAATTAAAGTGAAGCCTCATGTACATCGGTCCTGGCCTGAGGTAAATGCGCTGTATTTTGATGCTATCCGTAGAGGGAGTATCATTGACTGCTTTTCCACAAGTTGGAATCATTGGGGTCAGTTCCCAAAGAACAAGTCTTATCTTTTACCCTCCACTACTACAACTACTACAATTACTACTACTGCCACTAACTCTCCTACAAATTCTCCCATAAATTCTTCCGATATTATTGACCTCACACATATATAACTTATCTATCTTTCTATCTTTTAATATACTTTACTCCTATTTTTTTCTTTAATTTTTTAACAAACACAATTGCACCCAGTCTGTCCTTAATTTTAATGTTACATGTAAAACCTAGATACAAATATTATTGGCATCCAACTAATTGGAAGACTATATAATTGGCTTTTATTTTTTGGAGTACAAAGTCTGTGCATTTATAAGCAATCTGATTAAGATATTCATCCAATCACAGACGTAAATTTTACCATAAAAGATGTAAAACAGAAACAACACATAGCTTTTGATAGATTTCTGTCTTAATTCGAATGCTAAAGCTTGGATATTTTGCCGTATTGCTGAAAAAATACATACATCTCTATATCCAAAATTTGAAGTTAATTTATTATGTTTTGGTTGAATAAACAAGCAAAATATACACTTTTTTTCACATTTTTAACCATTTAAGATAGATTGTTTTTTGCTAATAAATATCTTTTCTACATAATAATATGGTCTAAAACTTTTACTGAAACATTTTTTTACTATTTTCTATTGATATAAAGCACTTGCAAGTGATTTTTACTAATATTTTCAAATTGTTGTTTTTTTGTTCAATCTTTCACAAATGAAATGCACAGAACTTTTGTAATTCACTCATTAAACGTGATTCAAAAAATATTACAAAACAAACAAATACTCACTTTATGCAGAAGAAATCAACAAAACCAACCATTTTACTCTCATATTTCTATCTATTTTTTTGAATGAGTTATGAATTTTTTAAAAATAAATAAAAATGAAAATGAAAAGTTACGGACAAATGTTCTTCCACTTTTGCATGATTTTTCTTAGTGAATAAAGACAAGTGCTTATACTGGATGGGGACAGGGGGGTGACTGGTTTTTAGGGGACAGGGTGTTACACACAGAAACGATGGATGTCTGCTGGACAAGTTAAAAGTAGTCACGCCTCTAGTTATCTGCCAGACTACTCACTACAAGCTTGTGTAACACCCTGTCCCCATCATCCAAAAACCTCCTGTCCTCTAAGATTTACGTTTATTTTAAGTGTTATAATCTTATAAATAATATAGTTTGTGTGGCTTAGTCACGTGCCACGTCACAGAAAAGTTTTTTTGATGGCTTTTATTTTGTTTAAATATTATATTCATTTGTTTTTTTTTTGCTTTCTTTTCTTTTATTTCCACTTTATTTATTTTCAAATGGATAATCAATCTTTTTTATCAGTTTGTCTATTATCTATTCCTTCTTTGCGCTATGTAATGGCGTCAACATATACATCTGAAGTTGCAAAACAGTAAGTAAATAAGTTATTTTTAATTATTATATATTAATATTTAATATATATAAAGATATTTGATTGCATGAGGTGCTTTATATCGAAGAAATCATATTATTTTTACTTGTTCTGGTGGCATTTCTATGGACTATATATTTGAAAAAGACAGAGGCTACAGTTACAGATGCAATGGAGTAAATAGCATGGGAGCAACATGTTGTAAAAGAGAAAGAAAATCTGAAAGATTGAATTCTTTCTTTGCACAAAGACATCTTTGCTATGATATTGTTATGCAAGGAATATATTACTGGTTAAACCGGATTCCTAGAATGACAATGGGAGTTATGCTTGGTGTTTCTCCTGGACCTATGAGACATCTCATTGCTAGTATTCACTAATTGATTCAAATGGATTTAACGAACAATGACATGAGAATTGATAAGTTTATAAGAGTTAAATATATATAGATATATTAAATATTTTTATAGGAGGTATTGATGCCAATGATTAATTCATTATTGTTGAAATTGATGAAAGCAAATTTGGAAAGAGAAAATATCACCAAGGACATTGAGTAGAAGCTGTTTGGGTTCTGGGAGGTATTAAGAAAATAGCAGAACGAAAAACATTTTTGGTGACAGTTCCTCAGAGAGATGCTGCAACTCTCCTTCAAGTGATAAAGAAGTATGTAAAGCCCAATAGCATTATTCACACAGATTACTGGGCTGCATATGGGGGATTGACATCAGTGGTTAATATGAACTATACTCATAGAACAGTCAATCACAATGGTGAGTATGTTACATCTAATGGTATTCATACCAATACTATAGAAGGTAAAATATTATAAAAGATAAAATTATTTTATTAACTTTTATTACATAGGTCTCTGGAATGAAATAAAAATGAACTGCAAGGCCAGATTGCGAACAAAACAAATGGTGCCATGGATGTTAATAGAATTCATATGGAGAAAAAAATATGAGAACAGATTGTAGCAAGGAATGCTAAAGACGTTAGCTGAGGTTTCTTTTGGAAGCCTTGTTGAAGACCCAATATTTACAAATTATGAATATTTAGAAGATGATGAAGATGAAAAATATATTAATTCTACAATGTTTTAATAAAAAAATTTAAGAAATATGGATTTAAATTAATTTGTTTTAATAATATTAAAACGATAATATAAAAACAAAACATAAATACATTTTAATTCAAATATATCAAAAGAACAACATCATTCAACATCTAATATTAGGTATAAGATAAGCTTTATATCTTAAAAGAATCCAATAAAAAATATAGAGTGCAAAATGCATTTAGCCAGAATCAAACCAGAGTCTCCACATCAGCAAACCATAACTGTAAAAAGTAGGCCATAAGTATATGTAGTCGAAAAACATTTATTATGTGAAATATATAGCCCCTAATTTAAAAACATATTTGTTACCTTTCTTACATAAACTTTGAAACTGCATTATCTTCACAACAAAAAACAGTACTAAAATGTGACAACTATTGATTAATATTTACAAAATTCAGGCTATCCAAATCTGGTTTTGCCATTATTATAAGACAAATATTTGCAGAGTAATTTTTAAAAAAGATATTAAAACACAGATATATAGAACACAAAAAATGATTGGTTTTTAGCTTAAGAACATTGATCTGATTTTGAAAACTCATAAAGATATTATCCATATCGGTAGTTTAAATCCGGCTTTAAAAACCCCATAAACCTTTATTCAACCAAAAAGATGATATCTTTTCAAATAGACATTTCACTTCTGTTGCAGCAGTTTCTGGAATTGCACTTCCAGTAAAACTTCTTTCTACTATCACTACAGGAAAAAAAGTGGTCTTTTTGGTGGTCTTTTAGATGATATTTTAGGTGGTTTTTTGGGTGGAAGTTTTGGTAAAACCAGCAAAAAGACTATCCCTATTTTTGGAAATATAATTAGATCTCTGTTGACTGATGGATGTTAGGTTTTATTCATATCCCGATATTTAAATTTAAGTATTATTCTTCTTGTTCTATTGGTAGAAAGAAAATAAGAAAGAGCTTTCTTATTGGTATAGATGGAAAAAAAGAATCTTTGTATTGTCACTCATAAAATACTTTCATTATACTGCTACTTTTAATTGGATAATATAAACTTTATTGCAGTATGCACATTGATAGTATTGGTCATTTAAACAAAAGCATTCTCTCAATTGGTTCTCATATATATATTCTGATTCATTCACAGTTTTAATTGGGCAAAAAAAATTTATTTCATAGAAGATCATTATTTAAAAATGTTTTTATTGGTTGTTATAATAGAAATAATATTTTATTTATGAATCGTACTGGCTAAAATTCCTTCAGATTATTACATATTCTCACATTAATTACACAATTTATTGTATCTACCAGATATGAACTTACCAGAGTATTCTTGCTTCTTACACCCTCTCCAGAGCTGGCTAACCCTTGCAATTGATGCCCAGTTTCTGTGGCATCTGGTAAAATCGATTCCATTGTCTCTGAGTATGATGAAATGATTGATACACAGCCTGTTTTTATTCTCTTGAAGAAGCAATGACCAGCCAGAGTTTGTTCCAAGATCCTGAACAGATGGAAGAGCTGCCAGTTGATCACATATGACCTTGGTACATGTATTAACAATTCTCTTGGTTTCCTCAATCAATTTTCTTCTAAGATCGTCTCTTATCATCTTGTATATATGCTTTAAAGTTATATCATTGATTTTTGATACGGGTCTTGGAATGATGCCAGTAAGAGTCTATTATGTTTGACATTAATTGAAAGGACTTTAGTTGTTATAGTATTTGCTTACACTAGTAGAGGTTACAATAGTTCTATCTGGAAATTCCTGATCTTTAAATTCATTGTAAAAACTTGTCATTTGAAGTTGCATCGCATCTTGTTTTTTTTCTAATGCTTCTTGACGGCCTAGCAATGCTTTTTGACCACTCTTTAGAGAAATAAGTGCAGCTTGTATTTCTTGAAGCAACTGAATCACTGTATTGTTTGTATTGTTCATAATTGTAAAAAGAATCAGTTATGTGTTTGTTATAGAAAAAGAAAGAAAAAGAAAAATTTTTACCAGAAACTATTATTAGTTTCAAATCTTTAGCTTCAATTTTTTAGCTTCAAATTATTAGTTTCAAATTATTTGTACAAATCTATTGGTTACTCCTGAAGAAACATTGATTTAGTAACTTCATTGATGACATACAGATAATTCTTTAAGATCCCGAGCATATATTCAGAACGCATATAATATCATTGTCTTTATATAATTAAGTATAAAGCTATATATTCAGAAAGTAATTAATTCTATTCTTACTTATATAACAAAGTTTTTTTTTACCTACCTAAAACATGTCTAAAATTACAAAAGCCTCTTGTTACCAATGCCGTACTTGCAAGTCAATCTTTAATAACAGTCGAACATATAAAAGATGTCTCGAACGATGCATGACAAATAGGGCAGAATTACTTGACAATGGCGAAGTTTCCCAAACTGTCTCTCTTCCTGATCAAAGCCAGTTTACATCAGCAATGGTTCCTAACTTGGCTTTTGGGTAAGTTTATCAAAAGCAAAAACACAACACGATAGACAGTATATTAATTAGCTGTATACTTTGATAAACAAACAGAGAAAACATCAACATAAGTAGTAGTGAGGATATGGATATCATTGAAAGTACTGAAGATGATGAGTCCATGGTGAGATACATAAATACATATATTATGATAATCATACTTATTGTTGTTTATCTTACTATAGTACGATTTTGGAGAAGAATGCAAGAATGTCATTGACAAAATTGAAGGCACCACACCCTCACTAGACTTTGATTTTAGCCAGCCTCTTCCTGTTCCCAGCAATGATGATAAAAAGAATCTCGCGTTCATGCAGTCGATCCAAGAGTTTAGAATTTCTTGTTGAG
Organism: Phycomyces blakesleeanus NRRL 1555(-); assembly: GCF_001638985.1. Taxonomy (NCBI): domain Eukaryota; kingdom Fungi; phylum Mucoromycota; class Mucoromycetes; order Mucorales; family Phycomycetaceae; genus Phycomyces; species Phycomyces blakesleeanus. The sequence continues at coordinate 1,648,187 of NW_017265140.1, forward strand.
CCCACGAAAAGATTGTAGAACACTTCAACCAGATCCTTGATTGTTCTATCAATATTATGTACTGAGCATGCAGCCCACACCTTGGAAACAAGCTTCTTGAGCACTTCTTGGATATCAAAGCAGACGGATACAACATTTGCATCAGAGGTTGTATGCAGTTCAACAACAAGAATGATATCACATACGTAAAATGCAGTGAAGCAAGATACAAAAATGGCCAAACTAGCGAAAGTGACACCAGGGTTCCTGTGTGATCGATCGTACAGCTTCCTTTGTGCTTGGCTGATGACAAGACCAGGGCTGAAATGTTCTATCGTCATAACCACCAATCCAGCCATAATGGGCAGAAAGCAGATGTTTTTGATGGTCATGTATACCAATCCATGAAGTATCTGTTTTCTGGTGAAAACGATATTGCGATTTCGTTGTCCATGGATGGGTTCAACCCACACAATGTACCTGGATCAGTAACCATTGTTCATGCAACTGTCTTGAACTTGAATCCGACGATCCATTATGAGAAAAACAGGATGATCCAAATAGCAATGCTTCCTGGTTGCACTAGTCCCAGTGCCATCTGGTCTTTTCTTGAGCCAACGCTGAGAGATCTCCATTTGCTCCAGACAGAAGGCATGGAAGTAAAGACACTGACAACAACAATCAGGGCAAAGATACATATCCTCATGGCCACTGGCAATATTCCAGCTCTGGCAAAGCTGGCATGCCATGTTAGTCACACAAGTAAGAATGGCTGTCGTATTTGTCATGTAGTGGGCCAAACTCCTAAACATGGCCAGTACTTCCGCATGTTGCCTGGAACCCAGACGCACTTACTGGAGAGTTTCAGAAACTACAATTTGGCAAGCAGTGAAGACAGAAAGGGACTCAATGATCAGTCACCGTTAGCCTCAATAGAAACATTCTCTGGCCCGTTTTTTTTCGCGTTAGACAAGATGCATGGTCTGTGCCACGGAATTGGTAAACAGGTATGGGGACTTGTATGCGGAAAGTATGGAATCAAGCATCTTCTATGTCTTTCTCTTGCCACTCAAAGGGAGATTGGTGCTGCAATGGTAGCTGCAAAATCCACAATCTCTACATCATTGCATGGTGCCTGAAGATACGTGACAAAGAATGCCGGTTTCTTTAGAGCTGTGAATTGGGCAGACTTTTTATTCTTTGTTGTCCCCACGTTGGTTGCAGAGCGTGTCCAGGACTTGGTTGCCCGAAATGCATTACTTGGCCTAGTTCAAACATGCAATTTACTCATGAGCTAGGAGTTATCAGCAGAGGATCAAACCTCAATAAGAAGATATGTTTAATGCCATATTTTATTTCATTTTTCATAGTAATTTACTTTTATCTTTTTTCTTAGTAATCTTGTAGAATGGAACTTATTTCTAGAGAGTCTTCTTTCTACAGCAGATATTGACATTGGCGTGTTCACAATTAACCAGCACATTATTCAGCATTATCCTCAGATGATTGATCTATATGGCCCGCCAAGAGCATATAGCACACGATCTGTGGAAAGAGCCATTGGTGAGTACTCCAGGTCTATCAAGAGTAACTCCCAAGTCAGTGTCAATGCTGAAAACATCATGATCAGACTGGCAAAATCGTGGCATGTAGCGGAACTGACAACTGTTGCAAACACAAAAACTCCACCAGCTAACCTTCTAGTTTACAGTGCATATACTGATGGGTGGCCTGTTACAGAAGGAGGTGATCCTGCCAATACTGAGTGTGAGATTGAGTTCTGGGGGCCTTTGAAGAATTTAACAATTTTCGATAGCTTTGAAGATAGATCTCATCTTTCTTTGCTTCTTAAAACGTTTTATGATTTGAATGGGGAAGAATGTAGTATGCTTGAGCCTTCCATAAAGACAAGCTGCAAGACCTATCTTAATGGTTGTGTTATTGACACTGCATTCAACCAAAGTTCTACAAGAGACATATGTCATGTTCATGTGCAGCTACAAGTGGACATGAACTCCAGAAGATCCCGCTCTTACCATCCAGGATATAAGCATTTCTTCGGAAAGGTGGTTATATTCTTCTAACATGTACACAACTCGAAGAGATGGCCACTAGCTCTCATAATCATATATAGTATGTATTTGAAAAATGGATTGCCTATTACATCTGTAGTAAAGCCGAAGACTATAGTGATTCATGCCAGTGACATTGTAGAGTTGGTTGGCTTGATGCCATCAAATGTCAATGGTAGTCATTACATCATTTGGCCTAGCCTTAAACGTGGCCCAAAATTGACACTTGCACTGCAAAAGACCGCTGATTTTAGTTCCTGAAAACCTGCAAAAATTTTACTACAATTTTCGATTTTTAATTTTTTCAAATAATTTCTATTTTTTTCTGTTGTGATTTCAGATCGCTCTTTTTTAGCTGTAAAATCACACTACCATCATTTTTTTGGCCATAAAATTACAAAATTGGGTTTTTTTTTATATTATACACTTCTTTGATATAATTCTAAATTACATTGAAAAAGCACTTATACAAAAGTTAATATAATATTTAATAAAAATTATATATATTCTTAAGGTTTCACTTTTTCTATTTCAAAATAAATCATTTAAATATTTTTTATGTATTATAAATGTGAATATAAAAACAAATATTTAATCCATATATTTCAAGGGAACGAGACAAAAGGTTGTGATTTCATTTTTACTGTGGCAATATTTTTGCGTGATTTTTCCCTTTGATATATGGAACTAAAATATCAGATTTTTTTATTTCACATGTTGTGAGAGGCGAATGTTTCATTTTTGGATTATTTTTCGTCATGGTCGAATCATCGTCATATCAAATATTATAATTCTAAAAAAAGACTTTTAAAAAAAATTGCGTACACTTTTAGTAATGTGCGCAGTATTTGACTTGGTTAATGACTTAACAATATATGAGTATAATTATGATGATATGTGCGGTAGATGTATCAAAGAATTACTTGGCATACTATAGTCATGGCATGGAGCAGTATTTTATCTATTTATAATTTATTTTTTTTGGTATATAAAGACCTTGATCAAGATCTCTTAAAATCTATACAATTTTTTTTATAATTTAAAACAATTGACATGTCCAATAATCAAAAGAAAGACAGTTATGTTATCTGCGAATGTCTAGACTGTACAAAGTTGGATAGCTGTGGAAAGAAACAGAAAAGACAAAATGCACAACGACACTATGAGAAACATATAGTGCCTGTTGCCAAAGATGATGCAATGGGTAAATAACAAGAATAACTCGAGCTGTACATGTAAAATTAATATAAATTAATTCATAAAATAGATGTTCCTGAAGAACATTTTGACGACATGGAAGTAGATAGTATTGACAGTGACAATGACAATGATTATGATTACGAGAACGAAGGCAAAGGCGAATATGAAGACGAAAATGAAGAACAAAACATTGAATTTGATCAAGAAGGTAAGAAAATAAAATAAAATAAATGAACAAAATAATAATTGAAACTGATATATATTTTTTTTATTTTTTATTTTTTATATGATTATAATTGTAATTATATTTTTATTTCTACATCTTTACAACAATTATTCCTTTCCAGTTGACTTACCTTTGTCCCAAGAAGAGTCCATCTTTACTGCCAAAGATACAATTACAGGAGCATTTGTGGTTGATGGCGATGAGATTGAAGAAGGCGATACCGGTTTTGATTTTGAACAAGAAGAAAACTTTGATGAGACCAGTGGGACCTTGATAGTAGAATCAGGTATGAATTAATACGGTATAGACAATTAATCAATATATTAATTTAAACTAACTTAACCTTTGTCTTCATAGTTCATCCTTCGTCTTTTGATAACATGCCCTTGTATATCTGCTTTGTTGCAGTATTCATTGTCATATTTCACTTGATCTTTTTGGTGGAAAGCGGTGGATCGATTCTCATTGAATTTTGTAATACTCTACTGTCTCTCTGTGATATGTCTGGTGCCCTTCCACTGACGATCAATAGCTTGAAGCATAAGACAGGATTTAACATGGCAACAGACGGAATGACAGTATACATTGCATGCTCACAATGTCATTCGATTTATCCTCCGGAAACAAGTCAAAGAGTCTGTACATTTAAGAAATTCTCTCAATCTGCCATTTGCAACAACAATCTCTTTAAAGTGTCAACCGGAAATCGTTCTCTTCCAGCAATGGTATATCCATTCAACTCTCTGAAGTACGCCTTGCAACAAAAATTCTCCAAGCCAGATTTCGTGTCCAAGATCAATTTGTGGAGAAGTCGTCAAATAATTGAAAACACCAAACTTGACATTTTCGATGGTGCAGTTTGGAGTGATATTAAAGACATCAATGGCAGACGGTTTGTTGATGATAGCCGATCTTTAATGTTGACTCTGAATATCGATTGGTTTCAGCCATTTGATGGACGAACACATTCCAGTGGTGCGATATATCTCTCTATCAACAATCTCCCACGGAGTGAACGCCTTAAGTCTGAAAATGTCATTCTTGTTGGTATGATGCCTGGGCCGAAGGAAGCAAGCACTGACAGCATGAATCATTACTTGAAGCCGCTCGTTGACGAATTGTTGGAGATGTACATTGGTGTAGAAATGACAGACTCACAAAATAGAAAGATTGTTGTTCGTGCTGCATTGATGTGTGTTGCCTGTGATATCCCTGCCGCTCACAAAACCTCTGGATTTACTGGCCACATGAGCACATGCGCCTGTCACAAATGTCAACGACAATTCACGACTATAAAGAAGACCAGCAAGCTTGACTACTCTGGATTCAAGTATAGCAATTGGGTGAGACGCACGAAGACAATGAATCTGGAACACGCTGTCAGCTGGGCAAATGCATTGAACAATACTGAGCGAACACGCCTAGAAAAAGAAAACGGCACTCGGTGGTCAGAGCTTCATCGGTTATCTTACTTTGACCCAGTCCGCTTTACAGTTATAGACCCAATGCATAACCTCTATCTTGGAACTGCAAAGCGAATGATTCAGATATGGCACGAGTGTAACTACATCAATGAAAAGAATCAGTTAACTATGCAAGAGCTTGCCAATGGTATTGTTGTACCTTGTGGATATGCGCGTATAACAAAGAAGATTGCCGATGGGTTTTCGTTCATGAAAGCTGACGAGTGGAAGTCGTGGTGCGTCATATACTCTCCATTTGTTCTGAAGCATGTGCTCCCAGCCAAGAATCTCGAAAACTGGATTTTGTTTGTTGACGCATGCCGCTTACTCACAAAACCTTCGATCAATGACAAAGAAATAGACGAAGCCCACAGTAAACTCCAATTGTTTTGTACAAGATTTCAGACACTGTATGGAAAATCGGCCGTGACACCGAATATGCATCTACATCTTCATCTTGGCGAGTGTGTTCATGACTTTGGGCCAATTTATGCTTTCTGGTTATTCAGTTTCGAGAGATACAATGGTTTGTTGAAGAATATCGAAACAAATCAAAAAGGCGGCTTCGAATCAACAATGATGAAGAGATTTTTGGAGAGAACATACATTGGCAGCTTCATACAATCTTTCGTCAACCATCTTCCCCAGTTCGCAATTGACTTTCTGCATCGCATTTCAAATAGTCAAGATCAATTAGCAGCATTGCATCCATCTTCTACTGCCAGTACCTTTTCTCTGTCTGACTTTGTTGAATATTCGTTAAACCCTCGTCATTCTGCTTTGGGTTGTGAGCCGTTGCCCCCTTCAGTGTTTCCGATTAAACTCGACCAAAGGATTACAATGTGCAAGGGACATTATGAATGTTTACTGGAGTTTTACAGACACGCGTATGGCAGTCACGATCTTTTTGGCCATTATTCAAACTGCGAGTCTAACCAGATTTTTGTCAATAACCGAATTGAGAAAATGAAACGGATATCTCTTCTTGGACAGGAATACTCTTCTGGATCTTATTTCCGCGCCTATTATCTTGAGAATAACAGTGAAGATAAAGCAGCGTTTCCTGGCCGTATATTGTATTTATTTCAACATTTGATAACCATCAACAAAACTGTCATCACCCATACTTTTGCGTTTGTTGAGTGGTACTCTAGTTATTCTTCGGGGAGTTACCAGCCAATGTTAAATGAAGGCATTGAGCTCTGGAATGAACCTTCTTCTGTACTTAATTATGAATGTATTATTCCAGTACATCGTTTATATTCACCAATCGCAATTGCTAAATATAGGTTTACTATAACTAGTGAATTTAAACGTTTAGTAATCCCTTTACCCCAAAAAATAGAAGCTTAAATAATATTAATAAAATACCACTTTGCACTCTTTTATCAATTTATTAGAAAATGTTTGATTTATTGTCTTATTGTTTCTTTGACCATGATGGCAGCTTGTTTGCCTTGGTCTTACTAAGCTGCTTATCTCTTATTCCTTTAAATTTATGCTCGAATGGACGGGTATTATTTTTCTTATCATGAGCTGCCTCATAATCCGCATCAAGTTCATCAACAAACCTATCTCCCTATATGTCAATGTAAGTATTATTACACACCATCCAAAAAAATAGATTTTTGTACTATACCTCTTCGCTTCTCCAGCTTGGGCGGAATCTCCAAAAAAAACTCTTTTCTGAGGACGAATCCTGTTCCTCTTCTTCTCTTTCGTCATCACTCTCAAGGTCTGACATGTAATCAGCATGGAGAATACTGTCAACATTCTCTCCAAAGCTGTTCACAAAGTGTGCCCGATTGGCTTTCAAGGCAGATTGTCTTCTTTCACATGACTATATATAAATATATAATATTTCTAATTTAATATCACATCTAGTATATTGTGTGCGTGTGTTTTTTACCTTTACACGTCGCTGACGAAGACAGGCCCGTCGATTCTCTTCCTGCTTCTTTTCTCCTGTTTTTTTTTCTTGCAACTTTCTGTTGCCAATGTGCCGCACAATCTTAGTTCGAAGAGTTGGCAAGTCCACCTTTTTCCCCTCTTCTTGACGATGAAGGTAATCGGTAACAGACTTCAGAACGAGTCTGTTTCCCTCACTGTTTTTATTTTCATTGGTATTGTATTGGTCATACAATTTCTCTTCACTCAAATAATCGCGCAACAATTGCTATAATATAAATGTATATTAAATTCTATCTACATAAAAACATATTATGATTACTTACATCCAATGTTGGTTGACGTCCAGGCGACATGTCTTGCTCAACTGCATTACTAGCAGTGGCTTCGGCTTTCTCAGAAGATGTGTTCTTCAAAACAGTGTTTAAGACACCATTCATGGTATCAAGTTTCTCGTACACATCATGGATGTTACGAGTTCTACCCGACGAATCACCTTCAAGATTCAACCGAGCTCTCTTTGGTGCTAGTGGTCTTTGATTGCTCACTGTTCCCTGTGAGTGTTGCAACATTATCGTCCTTATATCATTGGTATTTCTTGGTGGGCTTTTTTTTGATTTTTATAAAAAACGAAAATAAAATTAATATAAGAAAATTGAAGACTGCCTGGTTTTAATCTACCTTCCCACAGAAGGTTCTTCACCAAAAGCATTGTTAACTGAATTGTTATTGAGATTTCTTGACATTGTGAATAATAAGAATAGCTTGTTTTTTTTTAAATCCAAAGGGTCTATTTATATTATGTTTAATTTGGGCTTTAAGTTTTATTCTTTCTCAGAGAACACCATGATCTATTACGTAACAAGAACAGCTTTGAATGTTTCCACTCTTGTTGTGAATATTTTATGTGTTTCTTTAATTTAATTTTCAATCCATGTTTTATTCTTATATTATGTATTAGTATTTGAATAATATGATTTTATACTATACTCTGTTTTTCATATGTATTAGCTGCTGGCATAGTGCAACTGCGTTTTCTTTCAATTCTAAGTTACAGACAAAAATTATTTTTTGATTTATTTATTTTTAAAAAAAAACCCCGAATTTGTATTTAATAGAATAACTGCGCCCCTCTTTTTTATTTTCTCTTTCTTTAACCTGCTCTTCTCATTTTGTCTCTTTTTATATGTCTTGGTAAGCTTACTCTTAAGATCTCAACTTTTATTAATACTTTTGGCTTTTAGAATCATCTTAATATATATTAGATAAACAATACACTCAACAAGCATTCAAAACAGCACAGGTAATAAACAATCTCCTAACCAAAATGAAACACCTTGCTGACTAAATATCTTTTATTTTTAAAATGATAGGGCTTCTACCCATTTTGTAATAAAAGATGTTTTGCTCTTGACACTATATACTTTCTGGTATTTTCAGTCTATGAAAAGATAATATATATATAACTCAACTTAAATAATGTAACTTATCAATTCTTCTTCTCAGATAAATTTGTCACGCCTTTTTTTCAAGTCATACTGGTTTGCCCCCTTTTGCAAACGCGTGTCTATAATATGTAAGTAATTCAAGTGTCTTTACAATCAAAGCGTACATATTAATAAAGTTGTTTATTTTATTTCTTGCTTTTTATTTAAAAGAAAATATCAATCAAACGGATTTTTATTCTATCGCGAGATTTGTTATGAACCCCCATAAATGATCTAGTAAGTATGTTATTTCATTTTATTTCATAAAGAAGCCTGTATTAATACTTCTGTATCTTTTTTTGCTCTAAGCTAATGTAGTTCCAAACAAACGTATTCTCCAAGAAAATACCAAGGATTTCATTTTCAGTTAAAGAAGTGTAAAACCAAAAAACGTGCCGAATACATGAAACCGATAAGGTAGGGAAGTATAGTATAAGTTAGGTCATCCAATGTATTCAAGCCGTCCAATAAATGAAAGTATAACATGTATACAAGTCGTACTATTTGGATACACACTTTTAAAGAAGTATTAGTGGTCCATATTAAATAGTTAAATATATTTTCCAACCATTCAAAAATCAATAAAAATCATTTTTTCCATGAGATTCTATTTCAAATGCGTCATCTCTTGATGATGTCAACAAGATCTATTTAAGTTTTTTTTTACAATCATTCATTTGAATGCTGGTTCCTGTCAGATTTCAGACTGATTCTAGGTCGATTTTAGTGAGGTCTATCCAATAATATCATGTAATTAAAGCAAATAAAATTTTTTAAGAGGTAGAGAGTTCAAAGCCAATTCCATAACAAGTAGGGTTTAGGTACGGTTTGAAGTTATGGGTGAATATATAACCAGAATTACAGACAATTATAACATTTCAAGAAAAGGGGGAATTATAACTCTCAATTTATCTATTGATTTTAGTATCTATAATCTCATCATTTGGTTAACTAAATGAACCAATTTTTGTAACAAATACCGAACTATAATTGAACATAAACCACCGATTTTTGGAGGATTTAAACAAAAATTAAGCTACTTAAATCGGTTGTCTTTTGCAGTGTCATCTACTTATATATATACTAAATCAGCTGTCATTTATTTATATATATATCAGACTGGCTGTCATCTACTTATATATATAGCAGACTAGCTATCATCTACTTATATATATAGCAGATCAGCTGTTATCCACATATATATATAGCAGACTGGCTGTCATCCAGTTATATATATACTAAATCAGCTGTCATTTACTTATATATATATCAGACCGGCTGTCATCTACTTATATATATAGCAGATCAGCTATAATCAGCTTATATATATATATTAGATTGACTGTCATCCACTTATATATATAGCAGATCAGCTATCATTCACTTATATATATAGCAGATCAGCTATTATCCACTTATATATATATCAGACCGGCTATCATCTACTTATATATATACCAGATTGGTAGTCAATAGCTTATATATATATATTAAATTAGTGGTTATTAGCTTATATATATATATTAGATCAGCTGTCAATAGCATATATATATGCTAGATTGGCAGTTAACAGCTTATATATAAGTCAGATTGGCAGTCAACAGCTTATATATATGCCAGATCGGCAATCAACAGCTTATATATATGTCAGATCGGCAATAAACAGCTTATATATATGTCAGATCGGCAATCAACAGCTTATATATATACCAGATCGGTAGTCAACAGCTTATATATATGCCAGATCGGCAATCAACAGCTTATATATATGTCAGATTGGCAATCAACAGCTTATATATATGTCAGATCGGCAATCAACAGCTTATATATATACCAGATCAGTAGTCAACAGCTTATATATATGCCAGATCGGCAATCAACAGCTTATATATATGTCAGATCGGCAATCAACAGCTTATATATATGTCAGATCGGCAATCAACAGCTTATATATATACTAGATCGGCGATCAACAACTTATATATATGCCAGATCGGCAATCAACAACTTATATATATGCCAGATCGGCAATCAACAACTTATATATATGCCAGATTGGCAATCAACAACTTATATACACTGCAAAAGACAACCGATTTAAGTAGCTTAATTTTTGTTTAAATCCTCCAAAAATCGGTGGTTTATGTTCAATTATAGTTCGGTATTTGTTACAAAAATTGGTTCATTTAGTTAACCAAATGATGAGATTATAGATACTAAAATCAATAGATAAATTGAGAGTTATAATTCCCCCTTTTCTTGAAATGTTATAATTGTCTGTAATTCTGGTTATATATTCACCCATAACTTCAAACCGTACCTAAACCCTACTTGTTATGGAATTGGCTTTGAACTCTCTACCTCTAAAAAAT